>NC_133134.1:41245282-41548312 GCF_048418815.1 Hemitrygon akajei | reverse complement strand
TAAGCCCAATAGCTGTTTGTCAGCAAAAATAGTGGACTTCAGTTTCATTAAATATTCTTTGCCAATCACTTTCTGCTTGTTCTCAATCCAGGCAAAGGAAACTTCCCAGTCTGCCCATTCTGGGCTGATTGCAGCTTCACCCAAAATCATAGAGATCTCCTTCAGTGTTGTGTATTGTATATTCTGGTGATTTAAACTGGGTAAACCCATTGGACTAGAAATTGTATTCCAGTGGAGCAAAAAATCTGCCACAAGGAAGCTGCACTGGGAACCTTTGTCAGTTTATCAAAGGGTGCTGAAGACACACTGCAGTAATATTAGACTGCACTGGTACTTAAAGAGAGATCATGGGTTTGGCATGGCTGCCATCATCTCCATCCCTAAAGAGGACAGGCCTTCCTCTGGTAGAGCCTGCATTCTGAATTTTCCAATGTTGGGTCAGGACTGCATCCGTTAAGACAAACAGGCAGAATGTTCTGTATGTTGGATCTGCATTTACTAACAATGCCGACCATTCCTCTGTATAGTCAGGTCACCTTTCAACGAATCAAGCACAAAATTTTTCCCAGTCTTCAGTTTTCTATAGATTTTGTTGTAGTCCAATCATATCTGTATTCCTGAAGAAGAGAAAAAAAACAGGGGTATCCTCAGGTCTGCAAGCAAATAGGCTAATAGCTAGCTTACAGGCAAATGCACATCGCCACTACACTTTATTGAACAGTAATTGATAAACTAAGCTACGTGGTAGTATTGCCAATTGCCGTCTAGTGTGACCTGTGGGTTAGGAAATTCAGGTAGCCATGTTCTGCATTTTTTCAGCAGTACAGATCTGGATATATTGCTAGAGCGCTTCCTGTGGAAGGTTACAGATTACAGTCAAGATTAACATAGAAAACGTTGGCCCCTGGATGTGCTTTTTAGAGAGCTGAGGTAGAAGAGTGGGTTCCAGGGGTATATGCCTCCTCAGCCTGAGTTGCTGCACCCACCTCCTTTGAACTCCTCTGTCAAATTGGCCTGATTTCTCCTGCTCATCAGCATGTGGGACGGCCCAGGAGAATCTCCATCAAAGCACCCATTTTTGGTAGGTAAAGAAGCAAACTGGAACTTGGGGATCAGCATGACCCTGCTCAGGTTTAACATGAAGTCTTCTGGCCCATGTAATGAAGCGTGCTAAGATGCAAACTCCCAGAAAGCTTGCAACTGACTGGCGATTCCTTTAAGCACCCTGTTGAAAGACATACTATCTCTGTTGTTAAGACTTGCTTTTCAGTGTGTGGTCCATGAATAGCATAATCAATGCCAGGTTGATTGACACTGTTTGTACCCATCTCACATGCTTGTATGTTCTGTGTGGTCTGCAGGCCTGTCAGACCCACATGTGAGTCTGATTCTACACTTCATAGTTGATCTTTAGTGCCAACTGATCTAACAACCAGACCATTATGAATAATTATTAGGAGGTTTTAGAAGAAAATTAAGTCAAAGTCTTGGAATACAAACATGAAAATGAGCTATTCAGTCCTTGGGCCTACTCTTCCATTTGTTGCCTATTTGGCTGATACCGATGCTAACATTGTTCAACAGCCTTAAATCACTTATCTAGCAAAAATAATTGACTGCAGTTTTAAAGTATTTATTTGAGCTGGCATCCACATTTTTTGGTGGGATACAGTGGGAAAAAATGAAACTAATATTCAACCTCCAATGTTGTTAACTTTGAAAAAATATATTCAAATATACTAATTTTGCATCAAAATGAATGATGAGAGTAAGCACATCTTATGGGATGGATCTGAGGATTAGTATTCATGTAGGGAAAGCTGTCCCACTGGCCAGTCAACCAGGAACTAGAAGTGGCCACTATCACTGCAACCAGCAAATCCAGTTTCTCCCATTTACATCCCTGGGTTTCACATGTCCTGTGAAAGAAAATGCATTGCAACGAAGCACAGTGTGTATAGGCCGACAGCTGTGAGCCCATGGGTTTCGATAGTTGAGCCAGACTTAATATCTCTCATAGCTTATGACCAACATAACTAAAGAAAGCTCCATCCATTGATCCTTCAACTGATGAATGGACGTCCTTTCACATTAACCATGAACCTGGCAACATCTTGGCTTTAGACCTACAGAGCTATGAGACAGAGGGAGCTGTTCCTCTAGTCAGTGTAAAGCAAGTTTCTAGCCTTTGTTCACATGGGGGTCTGCCACACTCTCTGCTGTGTGTTTGAAGCTTGAAAACAAAACTATATTTTAAAAGTAAACACTCCAGTTGTCTAAGCTCTGTTTGCTCCGAGGAGATGTCGTCAACTGGAAAGATTCACTGATTTACTCTCTCTCCACAGATGCAGCCATTTCTGCTGAATGTTTCCAGCAATGTCACCTTACATTCAAAAGTGTTTTCTGTTTACTTCTGGAATCATAATCAGGTTTATTATTACCGACTTCTGTTGTGAAACTTGTTTGTGTTGGCAGTACAGTACAAGACATAAAAAATACTATGTTACAATAAAAATTGAAAATAAATAGTGTAGAAGAAAAAGAGCAAAATAGTGAGCTAGTGTTCATTAACGTGCTTGTGGACTGTTCAGAAATCTGATGGAAGAGGGGAAGAAGATGGTCTTAAAACAATGATGAGTGTGTCCCTTCAGGTTCCTGTATCTTCTCCCTGATGGTAGTAATGAGAACAGGGCATGATGTGGAGGGTGAGGGTCCTTGAGGCTCTGTCTTTTGAAGGTGTCCTTGATGGTGTCCTTCAGGTTCCTGTATCTCCTCCCTAATGATAGTAATGAGAACAGGGCATGATCTGGAGGGTAAGGGTCCTTGAGGCACTGTCTTTTGAAGGTTTCCTTGATGGTTGTGTCCACAATGGAGTTTCTGCAGCTTCTTTCATTTTGAACACTGAAGCCTCCATACCAGGAAGTGATGCTCTCCACTGTACATCTGCAGAAATTTCACAGTGTCTTTGGTGACATACCAAATCTCTTCAAACTCTTACTGAAGCATATAGCCACTGGTGTGCCTTCTTCATGGTGGCATCAATGCATTTGGCCTGGGATAGATCCTCTGCGATGCTGACGCCCAGGAGCTAGAAGTTGCTCTTATTTCCAGAGCTGACCCTGAGATGAGGACAGGTGAGTGTCCTTCCAATTCCCCCTTCCTGAAATCCGCAACCAATTCTTCGGTCTTGATGACGCTGAGTGCAAGGTTGTTGTCAGGATACCACTCAACCGACTGATCCATCTCACTTCTCTACGCCTTTTCATCGTCATCTGAAATTCTAGCAACGACAGTCGTGTCACTGGCGAACGTAGGGCTGCCGTTTGACCTGTGCTTAGTCACCCAGTCACAAGTGTAGAGGGTAGAACAGTGGACCAAGCTCACATCCTTAAGGTGTGCCGGCGTTGATAGTCAGAGAGGAAGAGATGTTATTACTGGTCCACACTGATTGTGATCTCCTGATAAGGAAGTCAACGATCCAGTTGCAGAGGTCCAGGTTTTGAGGCTTATTGATTAGTACCGAGGGGATGATGCTGTTCAATGTCAAGCTGAAATCAATTTATTTCTATATTACATTAAGTATCTGTACAGAAATTGTCTATTCACTTCAACCATTTCACTTGAATAGAGTTTGTTCTTTATCTGAGTTTACAATTTCTCTTCTAATTTCTTTTGCATTGACTTTTTACTTGCATCCTTCACATACATGAGTAAAAATCTTTACGTTCTGTCTCCATTCAAATGTGCAACCATAGTAATTTATAATAAATATTATGTACAACAGAACAGTCAATATAACATAGAAATACAATTGTATCAGTGTAAATTAATCAGTCTGATGGCCTGGTGGAAGAAGCTGTCCCGAAGCCAATTGGTCCTGGCTTTTACGTTGTGGTCCAGTCTCCCAGATGGTAGCAGTTGGAACAGTTTGTGTTTGGGGTGACTCAAGTCCCCAATGATCCTTTGGGCCCTTTTTACACACCTGTCTTTGTAAATGTCCTGAATAGTGGGAAGTTCACATCTGCAGATGCACTGGGCTGTCCGCACCGCTCTCTGCAGAGTCCTACGATTGAGGGAGTTACAGTTCCCATACCAGGCAGTGATGCAGCCAGTCAGGATGCTCTCAATTGTGCCCCCGTAGAAAGTTCTTAGAATCTGGGGGGCCCATACCAAACTTCTTCAAACATCTGAGGTGAAAGAGGTGCTGTTGTGCCTTTTTCACCACACAGCTGGTATGTACAGACCACGTGAGATCCTTTATTTTCCTCTCATTGCATTTGCATTATAGATTTTGGTTAATTAATAGAAACCTTGGATTCAAAAACCCATATTTACAAAAAAAAAAATTTCCTTGTGATTTTTGGAACCCTTCTGCCACAGATCAGCTCACCGGCACAACAAAAGATTACCATGTAATTACTAAAACTTTTAGCAAATGTGTTACTTAGTTGTGCATTCTCTGTGATTCACAGCTCAGTGACAGTCATTAATTACAAACTTGGGGTTCACATTGGAGATGGCAAAGTCAGTATGGATGGGTTCTCTGCTGAGTCTGATGTCAGTCTCTGTAAGGTGCATCTCACTCATGACACTTTTTTATTCTTCTGCTCAGTGGCAGAGTGGAAATTTGGCACTGCTCCCACACTTCCATTTTTGTCATCAGAACAAAAAAAGTCAAGAATAATGAATAAGCGTAGATGGAGAAATGTTTGGTTTGGCTGGTTATATTGCTCAGTTCAAATTTGATTAGCCCTGGGTCCTGAAAAATCTCCTTCAGTCCATTAATGGATTGGAGAAATTACTGTTACAATGATGGCATTGCACTAATTATGTGCCGTAATTAATATTATGCATTTTCATCATGTTCCATGTTCTAGCAACATTACAAATAGTTTCAGATATACTTTACTTATAGTTCAATTAGCAGGCTTGTTGTCCACTGTTAACTGAGACAGTCCTTGACTTGATCCCTAATCTTTGCTGAATTTGCAGATCTTAAAGCATTATGACAGGAAAGACAATTGTCCTCCATATCCTTAGGCAAGGAGTTGAAGAGTCTGGGTTCTTCTGATTATAGTGATTGCTGCTGGAAGATGTGCAATCACTGGATGAGTCTGTTTTACATTTGCTCTCAGTATATTTGATTCATATCCTAATCACCATACTTGGATCCATATCTCAATAAAATAGATGACTGGGGCCTATCAACTAGTTCACACATCAAGAATGCCTAATCAACCTTAGTCACTTACATCAGTGCAGCTACTGATCTTTGGTGAAGGAATTACTTAGTCATTTTCACTCTGGCTACTTATAGCTTTTTCAAATGAATTTGCTAATTATGTTCTGTGTTTTCAGTCCAAATTGCTTCATGTCATAAGTCATAGTCACATGACAAAGACACAAGCCCTTCAGCGACTGTGTCCATATTGACCATCAAACACCAAATCCTTCTACCAGAGTTTGGTCTATGCATTGGCAATTTGAGAACTTGTCTAGGTAGTTTTGAAATGTTATCTCTTAGACCATGCGTTCCACCTTCTGGATAAAAAGATTCCTCCAATCCACTCTGAGTTTTCTTCTCTCCTATAATCTGCATCCTCTGGTTTTAGACTCCAGATCGAGGATCAATGTTATTCACCATATACAGTTATGTGTATTAGGAATTTGCTGTGGTGTGTTGGTTAGGGCGCAACGTGCAACAACATCCAACAATTACACAGAACAAAGAGTTGTATAAAAATAAAGCTAGAGATTAAAGTACAGACATGGAATAAAATGTGCACAAATATGCAAATACCATCATGTAAACAGCATTATGAAAAGTGGTGTAGAAGGATTACAATTCAATGCAGTGACAGGAGTAACAGATAGAGGTGGTAATTGGGGGTGGGGTGCTAACTAGAATGGTTGATTACATTAACTGCCTGGGGAAGAAACTTGTAAGATGATTTGAATTTTTTGTTTCAGTAGCCCTATTGCGCTTTCCAGAAGGAAGCTTTTGGAAAAGGCAGTTTGCAGCACGGGTAATGTCTGCAATACTGTCCCTTGCCTGCTTCTTTGTCCTAGGCACATATGGGTCCTGCAGTGATGGTGGCTGCAGCCAATGACCTTTCCTGTTGACCTGACAGTTCCCTGTATTTTTCATATAATGCGAGAGGATGCTTCACGAAACCAGACAGTAATAGCTAATATGAGGATCCTCTCTATGATGGCAGTGTAGAATTGCACCGGCATGTTCTGAGGAAGATGGAATTTCACCAACTGCCACAAGAAGTGTATCTACTGTCGAGCCTTTTTGTTAATGAAGGAGATAAGGTTCTCTCTAATGAGGCCCTGCATGATAATAATGCCCAGGATGCTCAGTGTTGAAATGGTGCCCACTGTAGAGATGTTGATGATGAGCAGTTGGAGAGGAGACACATTTTTTCCTGAGTTCGATGTGCATCTCCATGGTTGTGAGGGCATTCAGCTCAAGTTGTTGTGATTGCACCAGGGCACAACCTTGTTAACTTCCTGGTGGTACCTGGATTAATTTCCTCTGGTGATTAATCCAGTGGTAGTGGTGTCGTCCACAAACTTTATCAGTTTAACTAATGGCTTAGTGGAGACACAGACGCTGGTGAATAGAGAAAATAGGAGAGGGGAGAGAATGCACCCCTGTGGCGCACCAACACGGAGTGAGTGGGATGTAAAGATGAGCTTGCCTCATCTCACATACTGCCTCCCATCAGAGAGTAAATTTGTGATCCACCTGCAGATAGGTGTTAGTACATTAAGTTTGGAGAATTCAGCTTGCAGATGCTCAGGGATGATGGTATTGAAAGCTGAACTGAAATCAATGAAGAGAATCCTGAGTTATGCACCAGGAAAGTCAATGAGCTGTAGTATGAAGTTAAGACTGATGTTAACTGGATCTTCTATAGATCTGTAGGCAAACTGCAGCGGATCTAGAAAACTTTGAGTCATGGATTTACGAAATAGCAGGACTAGCCTTTCAAAAGCTTTCGTTTTGTCTACTATGGGGAGAAAAAAATCACTAACCACTAAGTCTATGCCTTACAATATTTTTATACCTCAGTAAGATTTCCCCCTCTGGTAATAACTGGTGGGATGCTTACATGCAAGATGATGGACAGCTGTGGGAAGGGACATCAAAGGAATTAATAGTTCAAAATTGCAGTAAATTTGCAAAATATAAGTTGCAAGTATCTTCTTGTGCAGGAAAGGCTTGTTTCTGGTCAGATGGAAAATACGTGTAATGTAAGCCAATCTAGGTTCTCATCCTAACTGATACATCCCATCTCAGGTAACATCCTGATGTATCTCCCCACAATTATGTCCTTACTATAACTGGCATTCAGAATTGCACATTATATTTCAGCTTTTGCCTAACCAAAATTTTATAAATTTATACCATGACCTCCTTGCTCCAATATCCAATGCCCAAAAGCACCTAACTGGAAGGGACAGCCAATAGTTGTGTTTTAATGTTGCCCATATCTTGGAACTAAGTCTGAAGGAAAGCCCTCTGTGTTAAGTTAGCCCGTGTTAAAAATATTTTTGATTTGATTTTGTCAAGTTACACTTTGAATTAAGTGAGGCAAATAGGAGAGAAATGTGTTCTGTTTTTATGGAGCTGTGAGAGAGTCTATTTCATAGTAAGCCTTTTAGTTGATTGTTCATGTTTAGAATCCATGTATGACAGCTTAAAATTTGCATATTAAGTCATACAATTCACAGGTACCCCCCTCTCCCAAGCCTTGGGCATTCACAGATCAGGTAGAAAATGGAATTAATCTCTGCCACATCGTTTCTTGATCATCACAGGCAAGAGATGGATTTTTTCTTCCTGTCTGTCAGTTTGTTATGGTAATGCATTAGCTATACTGATTGCTTTATGGAATCTGATAAGCCCTGGCTAAAGTTCTGAATTACCTCCAGTGCAAAAACATCTTGGATTTAACTGGTATTAAATAGTAATAACTGGTAGGAAGCTTTTTTTTCTAAAGTGAAGGGCAGCTATGGGAAAGGACCAAGGAAATAAGTCCTTGTGCCCTTACATAATACACATGCCAATCTGTGTTATTTACTGGCGTAATATAGTTAATGGGGTTTAACTTGATTGCATAAATTATTTTTGTCAAGATTTGGAAATTGACATTAATTCGTTGATTGTTAAATATTCTTTACAGCTTTCATATGAATCTCTTTATCAAAATAACTTTTGAAAAGTTGCAATAACTCAACCCAACAAATACAGGAGTTCCAAATTTAAATCTAACATTTTGGGAAAATCCTATAATCTTAAAGCAATTTTTATACTAAACTGTTGTTTCAGATTTTAAACTGTTGGCCGGATTTTTGAAAACTGATCTATTCTCTTTCTAGGTTGCTGGTAATAGCTCAGATCCAAATTGGCTCTCCTATTAAAACTCATAAATCGAACCTTTTAATAAGACAAGCTTCTTTCTTCATTCCCCATAGCTTTTGACATTTTGCAGCCAATTCAATTTCGTGATTAGTTCCTGAAGCAAATTTATCGTAGGATGAATCAGAGTTTGGCAGAAGCTGGAATCATTATGTAAAAGCCTGGGATTCAGAATGGGCACATTTTAAACAAAGTACCATTATGCTTTGACAGGAAAGAATGGTGATCTGATTGCTGCCTGTGCTTTCAAAATGCCAGGAATGATCAAGGAACAGCTGAACTCTAGTTTTATACCAACATTATAAATTCTATTATATTTCAAAAGGTGAACATATAAGGATATGTAACATATAGCATATGGCTGAACTTGCAAGATCAGATTCATCGATGTTGCTTGGTGCACTTTTTGTAGGTGTTACACGATATAATCACAAATTTAGCAGTGGGTCAGTTAAGCTTAAAGGGAACTGAAGAATCAGAGCCCCAGTAAGTATAATGGGAGCGTGAAAACTGAGGCCCCACTGTTTAATGTGGCACTGGTGAGTTTGAAGGGTGAATGAATCCTGGAGCCCTGTTGATTTCCAAAGGAATGCAGGAGCCAGAAGTTTGAGATGTTTCCATAGAGCATGGAATCAGATTCTCTTTGAGTTTCTAAGGAACAAGGAATCAAGGGCCCTTGTGACTTTAATGGGAAAATGGGAACCAAAGCTCCAGTGAGTCTCCTATGTGAATCCCCACTGCATCTGGCAACTCTGTGATCTCTATCTCAGAGGTCAATGTCAATACATCCTACAAGAAGGCGAACCCTCGCAATGTGTTTGGCCCCAATGATGTACCTGGCAAGGTAATGGAAATCTGTGCTGACAAACTGGCTGAAGTGTTCAAGGACATCTTCAACCTCTCACCGGTGCAGTTGGGTGTTCCCAACTGCTTCAGAAGGGCATCAGTCACAGCAGTGCCCAAGAAGAGCAGGGTGAGTAGCCTCAATGAGAGGCCAGATGTGTGCTTTGAGAGGTTAGATGTGGCTAGAGTTAATTCCTGCCTGAGCAAGGACCTGGACCCATTGCAATTTGCCTACCACAATAGACCTACAGTGGATCTCAGTGGTTCTTCATCTAGCTTTGAAGGATCTAGACAACAAAGCGTATGTCAGGCAGCTGCTTATTGATTACAGCTGGAAGGTGAACACCATCATCCCCTGACTACTAATTAGCAAGTTTGAAAACATGGTTGTCGGTACCTCCCTCTGCAACTAGATCAGAAGACTACAGTCAATGTGGATTGGTAATAGCATCTCCTCCTCACTGCTCATATACCATCTATAAATTCACCATTATTGTTGACAGAATCTCAGATGGCGACGAGGAGGCGTACGGGAGTGAGATAGATCAGCTGGTTGAGTGGTGTCGCAACAACGAACTTGCTCTCAACATCAGCAAGACCAAGGAGCTGATTGTTGACTTCAGGAAGAGGAAGTCAGGAACACCTGTCCTCACTGAGGGGTCATGGTGAAAATAGTGAACAGCTTCAAGTTCCTGCGTGCCAACATTTAGATTATCCATCCTATTGAAACCAAAATGAAGAAGTCGCACCAGCATCTCTACTTCAGTTGAAGTTTGAGGAGATTTGGTATGTCGCCAAAAACTCTTGCAGATTTCTTCTGTGGAGAACATACTGACTGGCTGCATCACAGCTTGGTTTGGAGGCTCCAATGCACAGGATAGCAAGAGGCTACATTCAGCTAGTTCCATCACAGGCATAGCCCTCCCCATCACCATTCTTCTTTTATTCATATAGACCACCAGCTTTCTTTCACTAAGGGCGAGAATGTGGCATCCATCATTAAACCTTCATCATCCAGGACATGCTTTCTGTGTCTTACTACCATTGGGGAGGAGGTACAGAAGTCTGAAGACCCACACTCAACATTTTAAGAACAACATCTTCCTCTTTGTTATCAGATTTTGGAATGGTTTATGAACTCATGAACATTATCTCATTATTTGTCTTTCACACTATTTATTTAGTTAGTTATGTAACATGGTAATTTTATGCCTTGCACTCAACTGCTGCAGCAAAATAACAAATTTAATGACCGTGACGATAATCCTGACTCTGATTCTGATGATATTTTGGGTTCTACTCATTACAAGACTCCAGTATTCAAGAGAAGGAGAGCTCTTTTCTTCACATTTCCCCTCCTCTCCCTTCCTGCCTCTTATCCAAGCTCTGCAATTTCCATTAAAATGATGCTGATGTTGTTGGAAGCAACAGTTGGGCATTGCTAATCATGACATCCATATCTACTCTGGCTTGCTTGTGATTCCAGGCAGTTGACTCTTCATTAGAAGCTAGATGCTCCGGATGAGCAATCAATGCCAAACTAGACAGTAATGTCTATATTTGTGATCAAACAAAAAGTGTTGTAGGACAATTATGCACATAATCCTCATTTCATTTTAATTTCAGTTGCCAATTTTGTTTGAATCAATTCATTGCGGCTTCTTCCCCTTCTGATGGTGCAGCAACAATTACCATCCAACCATCTGAGTCTCACTCATTAATTGTTGGTGTGTCATATAACACTCAACGAAGGGAATAGACTGGCTATTCTCTCCCCTCCCAACAGGCAGAAAATACAAAAGCCTTGTTAGCACATACCTTCTAGGTCAAGGACAGCTTTTATCCCATTGTTATAGGATTATTTAATAGCTCTCTAGGAAGATAAACTGGACTTATCTGACCTAGATCTTATTTGATCTAGGAGTAATGGTGCATGGTTCCCTGAAGGTGGAATCTCATGTGGATAGGGCGGTGAAGAAAGCTTTTGGTACGCTGGCCTTTATAAATCAGAGCATTGAGTATAGGAGTTGGGATGTAATGTTGAAATTGTACAAGGCATTGGTAAGGCCGAATTTGGAGTATTGTGTACAGTTCTGGTCACCGAATTATAGGAAAGATATCAACAAAATAGAGAGAGTACAGAGAAGATTTACTAGAATGTTACCTGGGTTTCAGCACCTAAGTTACAGGGAAAGGTTGAACAAGTTAGGTCTTTATTCTTTGGAGCGTAGAAGGTTGAGGGGGGACTTGATAGAGGTATTTAAAATAATGAGGGGGATAGATCGAGTTGACGTGAATAGGCTTTTTCCTTTGAGAGTAGGGGAGATTCAAACAAGAGGACATGATTTGAGAGTTAGGGGGCAAAAGTTTAAGGGTATCACGAGGGGAAATTTCTTTACTCAGAGAGTGGTAGCTGTGTGGAACGAGCTTCCAATAGAAGTGGTAGAGGCAGGTTCGGTATTGTCATTTAAAGTAAAATTGGATCAGTATATGGATAGGAAAGGAATGGAGGGTTATGGGCTGAGTGCGGGCAAGTGGGACTAAGTGAGTGTCAGCGTCGGCATGGACTAGAAGGGCCGAGATGGCCTATTTCCGTGCTGTAATTGTTATATGGTTATGGCATCACAGTCTACCTTGTGATGTTCTTGCACCACATCTATGTGGACTTAACTTGCTCTGTAAAGTTTTTCTACATTCTGTTGTCTTTTCTTTCACTACATCAGTACACTGTTGTAATGAAATGATCCCTATGGATGGCAGTCAAAACAATTTTTTTCATTTTACCTTGGTACATGTGACAATGGTATAGCAATTTATTAAATATCACCAGGGTCTTGTAACATAGTCTTTTTTTGTAAAGCTTTTTTTTATTGTAACTAGATAATGATGCCACATTCAGGAACACCAATGGAAATACAGTCTTTTAGGAATAATAGAGAAATATTGGACCATCAATCAACTTGAATTTAAGGATCAGATTTGAACAATGTTTAATCCAGAAATCCAAATGCACTGAATTTCACTGAATTTCAATTTTGTTTTGACTGCAGAAAACACAATTCAGCAGCATCCTATTTTTACTAGATACCTGGGAAAATGACGTTCTAACCAAGACCTGATCACTAAATCAAGAGATTAGACATCTCTTCATTCTACTTCTGAATGGATCACCTTTGCAACATACCAATCTATGGTTGTAAGGTCTGCTGTTGGACCACCGAAAGAGGGAAAATAGATGTGTGTATCCAGCGGTCTTCTATTGGAGCAGTTAATGCTTTTGGTCACTTGTGTTGCATGTGCAGCATGTGTAAAGGTGAGTTTAGTTGGTCATTAATAGTCTTTCCTCATTTAGGTCTAGTGACCATAGAGCAATTTCATCCCCATACAAGGAAGGCAGAAGGATGAAGTCCAATATTTTAGTCGTTGGTCTCAGTGAATTAAGGGATGGGCTTTGGGCTCAAGGGGCTGAGTAACCAATTTCTGTTTTAGACAACATCTATTCAAAAGAGAAACGGGTTGAATGATTTGGGCCAAAGGCAAAGAAAGCATCTTCTGTTCTGTTGTTAGATCACCAGCAACTGATATATTTTTCATTTCCTCCTTCTGTGTTCTGGTGTAGTTACAGAATAAACTTTAGAACAGTACAGGAACAGGCCATTCAGCCCACATGTTGTGCCGAACCAGCTAATAAACGAATTACAAACACCCAAACACTAATCCCTCCTACCTACACAATGTCCATATCCCTCCATCTTCCTCACATCCATATGCCTATCTGGATGTCTCTTAAGGGCCACTAATGTATTTGCCTCTACCACCATTGTGTGTGTGTGTGTGTGTGTGTGTGCGTGTGTGTGTGCGTGTGTGTGTGCGTGTGCGTGTGCGTGTGCGTGTGCGTGTGCGTGTCCTTGAATTCGAGCATAGGTTTCTTGAGTGAATACATAACTTGTTGATTGCTGCTATGGGCTATAAGACCATAAATTACAGGAGTAGAATTAAGGCATGTGGCCCATCATATCTGCTCCACCATTTCAACTTGGCTGATCCAATTTTCCTCTCCACTCCAATCTCCTGCCTTCTCCCTGTATCTCTTCATGCCCTGACCAGTCAAGAATCTATCAACCTCTACCTTAAATAACATAAAGACGTGGCCTATACAATTGCCTGTGGCAAAGAGCTCCACAGATTCACCACTCTCTGGCTCAAGAAATCCCTTCTTATCTCCAACAAGAGAAAATCTGCAGATGCTGGGAATCCAAGTAACACACACAAAATGCTGGAGGAACTCAGCAGGCCAGGCAGCATCTATGGAAAAGACTACACAGCGGACGTTTCAGGCCATTCAACTGTAGTCTTTTCCATTGATGCTGCCTGGCCTGCTGAGTTCCTCCAGCGTTTTGTGTGTGCTCCTCCTCATCTCCGTTCAAAAAGGACGCTCCTCTATTCTGAGGTTGTGTCCTCTGGTCTTAGACTCTTCCATCATAGAAAGCATCCTCTCCACATCCACTCAAGGCCTTTCACCATTCGATAGGTTTCAATGATGTCACCCCCCTCATTCTCTGTCTTCTAGTGAAAACGGGCCCAGAGCCTCAATGCTCTTCATATGACAAGCCGTTCAATTCTGGAATCATTTTCGTGGAACTCCTTTGAACCCTCTCCAGTTTCTGCACATCATTTCTAAGGGGCCCAAAACATTACATCCTTGCTTTTACCTATATTCTTGCCCTCTTGAAATGAATGCTAACATCGCATTTGCCTTCCTCACCACAGACTCAACCTGCAAATGAAGCTTTAAGGAATCTTGCACCAGGACACCCAAGGCCCTTTGCACTTAAGGTTTTTTTTTGTATTTTCTTGCTAAGAGCATGCCAGCCAGTGATATGTACCATATTGATGAAGATACACACAGATGCACATTAAAAGACTGTAGGTTTAAGTGGCAGCTGGAGAGTAAAGCCATTACTTGATTTCTGTTATGAAAGCAGAGGCCACCTACACTTTTTGTTCTGCATGTAAATCTAAGAATTGGTATGTTTTAATAATTCTTTCCTTGTTTTGAGTTACTCCCAGGGGAAATGAATGAAACCGTCTCTCCTGCATTACAGTGTTAAATAATTACTTTAATCTTTATTTCTAATGCATTGGAAGACCTTAATGAGAAAGATGTCACAGATTCTTTAAATTCTTGGCACTAAGACACTTAAAGGGACATGGATTTGTCTACTATAGTAATCATGTTAATTTAAATGTATGAAGGTCCTATGAAGACTTAGTTGGCAATGAATGTCAAAGGCTCTTGTCAAAACCTCCAGGAGGCCACTATTAGTATTCCGCACATGAGAGCCTCGACCTTCTTGAAGAAATCTACTTTCCTGGAATATAGGAAACCGCACTGATTTTTGCCTGAATCGCTTGGCATAATGCAGAGCAGGAACCAGAATAAACAGAAATGCAATATACCGCAGACACTGAAAATCTTTTAATATAAATATTTTAGAAATAGCAGCTTGGGTGAAAAGCAAAATAGTTTGATGATCATTCATCAGAAATTGAAAATGTGGGAGAGGTAACAACTTTAAGCAAGTGGAGGCACAGAGAATGATGTGGGAGAGTTTTGGGGCTGGTGGAATCGTCCAATGGGGATGATGCATGATGAATGGCAAGACAGGAAACACAAAATGCAAAACAGAAATATTACTGGCCTGCGAGGAATCGTTATTTTGCTGATGTGATATTGCCTTCTGCACATAAATCTAAACTATACACGGTAATTAGCCTCCAAAATTGTTGAAAACTTGATGCTACATGTGAATGTGTGCAACCTGCCTAATCAAAGAGGAGCTGTCTGCTCCTTGGGCTTCCTGTGAGTTTCCTTGTGAAGGATAGGAGGCCAAGGACAGAGAGGTTTTTGCACACGGCCAGAGATGGTAATCTACAGATTCTACCTGAGCTGGCAACCGTTCCCAGCATTCTGCGTTCACATTTGTTTCGCTGACCAGAGCATTAGGGTGTTGTACTGCTGCAGCTCATGAATTGCAGGTTGTTTCCAGACTACAGCAGGACTCTGTTACTGTGAAATGTTGGAAGTGTTGCTGCAAACCGAATTCCCACCGGTGCCTGCAGCACTGCAACAGCTGGCAAATCCAGCCTGCTGGTCTCCCAAGTACTCAAAAATACAGGAAGATTATATTTGAATCAGGTATTCATAAGGTGTGGGGAACCAGTACCTTTGTTTCTGAAAAATAGCCTTGGAGAATTTTGAATTGGAACCCGATAGGTGTTGTCACTTTGGCAGTGCAAACACCAGCTAGTGGCAGATGAAATGACGTTACAAAATTTTTGAGGATTGAGCTGCTAATGTTCCCATTTTAAAAATTCTCATTGTATATATTTTCTGAGATTCTTACCTGCTTGATGTCAGTCCAATCCAGTGGCTGATGCGAGCTCTCCTGCACCCTGTGTAAATGAGCTTCTATCCTTAACTCTGATTATTGGTAAGCTTTCTGATTGCCGAAGACCACGCGATCTTAACCTGATCCATTCCTGCCTAACCAACCATGATACATGCTTACTGCATGCCTCACACCAGCTATACAGCATTAAAACACAGAGACTCTGAGTGATTTTTTTTCAAGATGATTTCAAGTGGTATAGCTCATGGACAATGGACAATAACGCTAACCATTAAGTCATTTATATCGTTATCGCAAGACCCTGGTAATGAAGAGCACTGCAAGTCCGGTTCACTGGTTGCAGAATACTACAAATCGGTGAGACAGGCAGCAGGGGAGCTGTATTGTCTCGGTTATTGCGTGGACCAGGACCTCCTGCCATAGGGTCACCTGGTGCAGCTGACACTGGAGGTAGTGTGGCAGAGAGCAGAGGCCTTCGGAGGCATACTGGGTTGTCTTGTCTTGTCCATACTGCACCAACTGCTGCTACTGGGCTATAAATGTGCAGGAGCAGTGTGTGGTTAAGGGCCTTTCTCAAGGACACACACGCTGCTTTGGCTGAGGCTCAGACTAACGACCTTCAGATCGCTAGCCCAAAGCCTTAACCACTTGGCCATGTCGGGGGCTGGCCCCTCCCATCTGTGCTGCATCCCAGTGTTTGCTGGCTGCTGCTCTCCAGTGTTCGCTCAGTGAAAGACTAGCTGGACCGGGACAACATACCGTGCATCATCAATTGACACAAGTTTGGTTCCCAAACCTCTCTGGGTTACCGCCCTCTCGGATCCCAGAACACATCCCCAGTGCCACCCACCTCTCCCTTTCTGCACGTTATATTAAAACCTTTTATGATGCACAGTGAAAGAAAATAGGACACTAAAATTAAAACAGTGACAAATAATTGCAAAATTAATTCAAATCAATTTAAAGCTACAAATAAAATTATTTCTTTAATTACAGCAAAAGCAAGTTTCATCAACAATCTTAGTGCCTACATTCGTAGTCCAACTATTGACTACTTCATTACTTTTTCACCTTTCAGTGAAATGGATGCACTTGGTGCAGTGACATCAGCTTCTCCACATCAAGCTCAATGTCACTCAGGAGTCTCAAATCCCATGTTCAGTAATTTGCAGTCTGTTTTGTTGTTTTGAAGAACTTGGGCGACTGCACTGAAACTGCACTCCACTGAATATGATGTTAGAAAGGCAATAAAGAACATCTTAACCCTTTTCCACACTGCAGATATTTCAGAGATTTTGTTCTGCAGCTAAAAGTCTTGAAATGGTTTTTTGAACCTCGGCTTCGCTCAAAGTCATTTTGTAGTGAGATCAGTTCTTCCTCCATCCTTCCTGTTAATTAAACTTTGTGAATAATTCTGACAAATAATCAATGCCATGCTTGATATTCTTGAGCTAATTACTGAATGAAGCATTTGCATCTTCAAAAGATTTTATCACAGTTTTTTAAAAAAATGCATAAAAGTGTCTCGGGCAGTTTTATTTTTAGAGCCATCTGATTTTGTGCAACAGCCATCATTCAAGCTGTTGATCATTCTCAATACAAAGTTCTCAAAACAGTCGAGAATTGAATGCATGGGCCGTGACTTTACTCACCACTGTGATAACAGTATTTGATGATTCGCCGATCTCTTGGGATTTTTGCGACAAGATGTTGCCTGTGAATGCTAAGTATGTTAGGTACAGATTTTTTTTAAGAAAGTAATAACCCCACAATGATGTCCTGTCATTGATGGTGCCTCATCTGTTGCACAAGCAGGACTGTTGGTGAATGGAATGTCCTTCTCTTTGAAAAATTGCTCAACAGCCTGAAATATTAACTCCAAATTTCTATCTGTTTCTAGTCTCCTTGCAAGTAACAACTCTTGAACCACACTTTCACCTTCTATGAAGCAAACATAAGCAAAGATTCATTGCCTGGCAAAGTCGATTCATTCAACTGCAGAGCAAATTCTGTTGTCCTAAGTATTTTGCACAATATGTCTTTCACACTCTCAAACATTTCATCTATACGTTTTTCAACAGAGTTGTTGCTGAGCAGAATCACTTTAATTATTTGGTCTGGTGACTTATACAGAGCCATACTCAGAACCTCCCTTACTGCTGGCAGAACCAGTTCTTCACCAATTGTATGGGGCTTTCCAGATCTAGCAATGAGCAATGAAATGTTGTATGAAGCACGCAAACCATCACTGTTTCGTTGTGAAGTGTTGCTAAACATGTTTTGAAGTGTTCTCCCTCTGAAGATTTTCACAAAGTGACTGATAATATACCAAGTTCTTGTTTGCTTTATCAGAGTGTTTTCACTTCAAATGTTCAATGAGCCTGGATAATTTCATTGCCTCATTTAAAAAAAAACTTTTTCATGTAACTGACACATTGGCTGTTGATGCTTGCTTGGTGCTGGTATAAATCCATATTTCAGGTACTCCACCCTGTACTGTTTTTTTTTTGTTTCACCTTCTGCTTTTTTTATGGATTAAAAACATTGCCCATCACCTATTATTTCAGTCCAACCTGAAGTGCTGTGAGCAATAAAGAGGGAAGTTATGATGTCATCGTAGCACAGACAAAAGCAGATTCTCTGCTTTTAGATGCAAAAGGTGGGGCAGTGATCTCTCGGTTGGGCAATGGGCTAGAGAAATGCGAACAAGACCATTTGAAGGGGCAGATTCTGGACTTCACCACATTGAACACCATACCCTACTTCACAGGAATTGCATCACTGTGTGATTAGAGTATGGAAATCATATTAGCTAACACTACAACTGTAGTGAATGGCAATAATGTGTGGGCCAGTCCCAGAAATAACACAATTTCTTCAGTCCATATTTCTCATGGTATGCAAATGCAGAAGTATCATAATGCTTTTCAGCAATTATAATGCTCTCGGCTAAGAGACTTTGACTAGTCTTAGTCAAAGTCTAAGAGAATAGTAAGTTAGCAAGAGATGAGGTGATTAAGTGATCATTGCAATGAAATGCTTATAATAAGTAATTCGTTTCTTAAATTAAGTCTGTAATCCCTCAACTGCCCTCTTGCCACTGAGCGCCCCGTACCACTCCCTTTATGTATATTGTCCCCTTAGAAACCCCCACTGCCCTCGGGGTTGACATTGCCATTTTTGGACCCACTGATCTACAGACCATCCCACTCGGGGACTTGAGCTATATTAATTTTTTTGTGACTCTGTTTTTCTGCTATCATCACTGTATGTGATTTGTGATGTGTGCCATGAGCTGTTGGCGCTATGATTTGCTCCTTGGCCTGGAGTAATGCTGTTTTCATGTGAATGGTTGAATGATTATTAAACATGAACTTGATTAAAGACTGACCCTTAAACTATACCATAATGGATCAGAGGGTACCATTTGAAACTCCCCTGCTTTTTAAGAATATCTACGTGCTGCATTTTTGTACCTTACTGCAACAGATTTGCCAAACACCAACATACATCAGCATCACATCATTCTGGAAATTAGACAGCACACATCCAGTTGTACAGAGTGCTTGCACCAGTGAACCTTTGCCTGCACACAGAAAGATAGCAATCCTTTTAGAGAAATAGAATCATGTTGTTCCATATCTGATTAGTCATTAGTCAATCACAACAGAACCATGCTTTTATGGCATCGTACTCTGTTCAGCTGTGCCATTTAAAAGGCCACCCCTATGTTTTTAGGCAAACTGCTGCACTCTGCTGCAGAAGCTGACTGCTGGTTCTGAACCTTGTTTCTTCTGGCCATTGGGTGAGTTTAACTTTCCTTGCCTCCTGCTGTCCTAGGGTGCTTATGGTATTTGGATGTGCTGTATAAACTGGATCTGCAAGTGTATTAAGCGTAGCTAAGGCCCCTGAGCCAGGAAGGTTAGAATGGCTCTCATTTTCAGACCTTGCTTTCAGCAATCGTGCTGGAAGCCAAATTCCTATAACTGCCTTTTCTGAATCAGGAACCTGAAATCCTTAGTGTACACAACACCTGCCGAGCACCGTGACTGAACATCTCTGTCTTTGATCATTCCCCCCCTGAAATTGGTAATTTGGTTTATCATGTATCAAGGTACAGTGAAAAGCTTGTTTTGCATTTTGCCCATACAGATCATTTCACTACAATAACAAATTGACTTGTAAACGAGAAAACAATAACAGAATGCAGAATAAAGTGTTACGGTTACACCGAAAGTGCAGTGCCGATCGACCTCAAGGTTCAAGCTCATAGCCAGGTAGAATGTAAGGTCGAGAGCATATCTGCCAGGCCATTCAGTAGGCTTGCAACAGTAGAGTAGAAGCTGTCCTTGAGTCTGGTGGTTTGTGCTCCCAGTTGGAGGGAGGAGAAGAGAGACTGTACAGCTGACTTCTGTCAGCTGATCTGCGCAGGATATCAGGACATGGCCCAATGTTTTCCAAGGGATCATCCTCTAGAAAACTGCTCTCGCATCCACGATGGTGACTGTAGATTCAGGTGTACTGGAGGCTCTTGGGATGGCTGGTAATGTAGCCATTCCATTATGTTCAAAATATGCATAGAAAGCACTCAGCTCGATTCAGGGACGCTGCAGAAATAACAAGTCCAAATGTTCACTAGCTTCACATTCTCTGCTGAAAGGAAAATTGAGAAATCTCTCTAAAGCTGCAGTGATCTGAATCCTTTGAGACATGACACAGATCAGTCACTGTTTTGTACAATGATCAAGTTTTCTAACATTTCTCTCAGTATCAGCAAACAAAGGAGCAGTCGTAACTTCAGGAAGGGGGACAGCGCAT
This sequence comes from Hemitrygon akajei, assembly GCF_048418815.1. Lineage (NCBI taxonomy): Eukaryota > Metazoa > Chordata > Chondrichthyes > Myliobatiformes > Dasyatidae > Hemitrygon > Hemitrygon akajei. The sequence goes on along the minus strand of NC_133134.1, from coordinate 41,527,807 downwards.
ACGCTCCAATCGTGCTGAGGGTTGAGTTCCTAGAAGTGGATATCACCAATAGCTCATCCTAGACCAACCACATAGATGTCATGGACAAGAAAGCTGACCAGGACCTTTATCGATACACCTATCCTAGTGCACAATGGCTTTGTATGCAAAATGTCCTGCTTGTAACCACAACAAAAAGCAGGAAGATGTGGTCACAGCTCAGCACATCACAGAAACTAGCTTCCCCTCAATGGACTCTGTTTATTCTTGTCCCTACCTCAGTAAAGCAGCCAGCATAATCAAAGACCTCACACATCATAGACTTCTATCTCTTCTACCCTCTCCCATCAAGCAGAAGATACAAAAGCCAGAAAGTATGTACTACCAGCTCAAGGGCAGCTTCTATACCGTTGTTATAAGACTCTTGAGTGGACCTGTTGTATGATAAGATTCCTGATTTCACCATCTATCTCGTTATGATCATGCACTTTATCATTTATCGGTAGCTTTTACACCTTATTCTGCATTGTTATTGTTCTAACTTGTTCTACCTCAAAGCACCGTGTAATGATTTTGATCTGTATGAACAATATACTAGACAAGCTTTTCACTGTATCTTGGTACATATGACAATAATAAACCAATACCCATACCAGTAGAGGTTTATTAAGGGATTGCATATCCTATCACAGTCATCCCCCATCATTCAGCAAGAGTTTATGATGAGAAGTCTTCTGAGCATGGTTATTCTTCTGTTCCATTCCATGTCAAGAGGCTTTAGGCTTGTCTTTCTGTGTTCAGAACGATCGTTGCAAGGTTGGATATAACTAGAGTTTGGATGTGGCAATAGTAGGCTCCTGATGTAATGAGAAGGGAAAAGGAAAGGGGATTTTGCAGTGTTTTCTTTTAGCTTTCAGTGATGGTTCTTAATTCACTTTAAGGACAAGACCATAATTATTCTCAATCATTACAGGTGTGGTCGTAGTGACATCTTAGCAATAAAAGAACATTCATTCATTTAGTTTGTTTAGACTGCTGCAGCAATGAACTGGGATATACAGGAATATTACACACAAGGGACCCTGCAGAGGCTGAAAACCCAGAATAACACACACGAAATGCTGGTGCAACTCAGCAGGTCAGGCAGCATCTATGGAAATGAAGAAACAGTCGGTGTTATGAGCTGAGACACTAATTTAGGACTGGAGAGGAAAGGGGAAGAAGCTAGAATAAGAAGGTGGGGGGAGGGGGAGGAGGACAAGCCATAGGTGATGGATGAAGCCTGGTGGGTGGGGAGAGGGGGTGGAGTAAAACGCTGGCACATGATAAGTGGAAGAGGCAAACGGCTGGTGAAGAAGAAATCTGATAGTAGAAGAGAGTGGATATTGGGAGAAAGCGAAGTAAGAGGGCACCAGGGAGAGGTGAAATGCAGATGAGGAGAAGAGGTTAATGGCAAAATGACAAAGAGGGGAAGGGAGAAGTTACCAGAAGTTGGAGAAATCAATGTCATGCCATCAGTTTGGAGGCTACCTAGATGGAAGTGTTTCTCCTCCAACCTGAGAGTGGGCTAATCGTGGGATTTGTAAGTACTGTACCACATCATTAAATAGAGTGCTATACAGGTATACCATATAGAAATCATACATTGTATCTCAGCACGTGACTCATGGTCTGAAAGTAAACATGAAGCAAATCATAGATCTGAGGCTGTAAGACAGGAACAGCAAAGCATAATGGTGGAGATCAAATGAGTTTGGCAGTTCTCAGAGAAAAGAGATCCAGACAACAATCCAAAGTTGAGTAAGAGCATGCAATCTTCAACCACAATCTGAAAGTGGACATGAACCGTGATGGGCTACACCAGAAGATGTTCCATGAGGACCTGAAGATCATAGGTATCTGATGGAAAATGTCTGGATGCAAAATACTGCCCTTTTGATGGTGTGTGGAGGAGATAAATGCCCACAACTTGAAAGAGAGACACACAAAAGGAAAACAGGGGCATGCTCCTGCCATAGAAATAGAAGACTATGCCACCCTGGGTTAGAAAAATTATGCAGGACTGAGATCAGTGTACTGGAAGATGACACATGAAGAATTGATAGCAACTTGCTGATCAAAAGTGCACAATACTAAGTGAAAGGGTCCTAAATCAAATATATTCAAGATGTTTGATAAAATGTTTGGAAGCTTATGATGATTTGAGAAAACTTAAAAGGAAATCCAAGAGCAGAAAGATGTTACAGCTGAAACTTTATTGTGCTGAGAAGGGAGCATCAACCGGATAGCTAACATTACACTTCAACCATAAAGGCAAAGAAGATAATCAAGATTGTCCCACCTACTGCCAGCTATGGAAGAAATTGTGACAGCTTTGGTAAAAGCCAAAGTTTGCAGCAGGCTTGGTGCCCCCAGCAGCTGTGGAACATGGAGCCTGATAAATGAGACCTTTATCAACAACCACAGATTGATGAAAGAAGCTCCTGTTCTATCTCTATGGATGGAAATGCCCTGTAGAAAATTACCACTCATCATGGGAACAAATCTACAAAGAGCAATTCATTGAACACAAACAATACCAGGATTAATACCAGCAACATTGAATGTAACCTACGACAAGCAAAAGGTGTACCTCACCAAATAAAGCTGCAACTCACTGCAGAGGGAGGTATTTGCACCCTCTCAACATCTTGCTGTCTGAATTATAGTTGTACGTGATATTGAACAAGTGTGTTTCTGTTTTAGAATGGATCATCCAGATTAACAGTTTTAACAAAGAAGATATAATCTCATACTCTATTATTCAGCAGTTTAATAATATTATCTTTGGGGAAACATAAAATATATTTCTTGGAAGTGCATGGCCTGTAGTCTAAAAATAAATATAATATAAGTAGATTTGAATCATTTAGTAGATTTAATGAGAGAGCTTTGAACGCAAGATGTAACATCCATACAAATTCTAACAGATTAATTCATGAAGGATCCTTTCAGACATATACCATGATTGATATGCCAATATTTGAAATCTCCATACCAAAGTAATTGGCAGTAGCAATCACATGAGGATTACTTCATTGTATCTGCTTGAATCATACACATTTCTGATCATGTGGGTCAGCTGTTTACCCATCTAATTGGATGCCATCTAGAGTAGCTACTGTTTATGTAATCATCTGATAGAACACTGAGCTGAGAGGCCTTGTGCTGCCCAGAAGTGTTTTTTTTTGGATTTCCACGTTTGCATTTACATTATTCGCAGAACATCTGAGATAAAAACCAAGTTAGTGACAGCACCAGAAAGCAAACTCAATGCTTCCACTTTGGTGTTGGTGACGCAGGCGTGAGTTGTCCTGATGCACTTTAAGAGCAGGGTCCCCTTCTTGCAACCTGAGTAGATCTGATCCTTCCTGCTCCTTGCTGAGACAATCTCCTGCTGCTTGCAATTTTAGCTTGGCAGACAAAATGGGAAGCATTATTCTGAATTCAGTGATAATATGGCTGCGTCATTTGTTTTGTGAGACTTTGCCTGCCAGTCTCCAAGTGTGGGTGTGTGTGATTTGCTGTCTCGGTATTGCAGCCAAATATAGCATGTGCAGAGAGCAGTTCCAAGTATAAGAGCTCTCACCTGAACGTAATTCGGGAGACGGTGGGATTCCTTTCACCGCTGCTCCATATGGGTTCTGTTAATGTGAACGGACAGCTCAGTGGCTGCCATCTGCCAGGGTCTCCTGCTGTGCTCCTGAATGGCCGTCTTGTCCCCTCACACCAGGGACTTACTCCAGAAGGGTGTTGAAAGGATCATGGGTGAGTAGGGGAGGGGTTGTTTACAGTGTAGATCCATCCTCCTCTATTCCTCTGTCTCCCATTTCAATCCAGCACAAGCCCACAGCAGTTGTAGCAGAGCTGTGGTTCAGGGGAGAATGCCCATTGATGTGATTTAGCACAGTAAAATACCTTCCAGCTGCATTGAATACATAATTTATGCATTATTTCCTTTATTGTATCTTACCCATCCATCCAGCATCCTCTTTGATTTCCTACCATCAGGTAGGAGACTACGATGCATAAAAACAAGAACGGTCAGAATGAGAAACAATTTCTCCCCCCAGGCCATTAGGCTTCTGAACTCCCTGCTGCATTGTATTTGACGTGTCACTGGTTAATCTGTACCGTACCTTACAATATTTAATATTAAAGCACTTTAGTTTGTTATTTATCTGTGATTCATCTGTAGCTTTTACCCTTACCTTCATAAATTATTGTGTGTTATAGTATGTGTGTTAAGTGATTTACACCCTGGTTCGAAGAAACACTGTCTCATTTCTATATACATTATATGGTAATATACATTATATACATCTATGTAGTTAAATGACAATAAACTTCATTTAACTTGACCTTTGAGGTTGGCCAGTGAATATACTGTATACCCGCACTTGTACAATCTCTTAAGATTAAGACTTGTGTCTCAGTCTTAAATAGGGACTCCATTGCAAGATTGATTGGTACTCTGTTTAAGGAGGTAAGGAATTCTTAGCCATTTGTACATATTTACATGGAACCTTAAACAAAATTAAAATTCCCAGAATGCTCGACAGGATTGTCATGAAGCAAATGGCAATTGTGATTAAGGTATCTATCTATAGATGCTTATAACCTTCTCATGTTGATTTTTTTTAATGTTTTGTGCAGTATTATAAGCATTCACATACCAAAGCTAAGCTCTGAGAGATGAAGAGGAATGATTATGGAACAGGTAAAAGAATGGAAGTGTTTTTTTTGCTCTGTGGATGAGTTGTGTACTTAAAGTGCTTGAGGGTGTAACTTGACCCGTATAACTGGAGTACCTTATGTAAGTCAACATCTAATGATCTGAATATAAAAGCCTTCTCTAGGTTAGCTCATGTGTCTGCAGAATAGTTGAGGATTTAACTGCAGTGAGTGCAAAGATATAAACTCTCTAGAAACTCCATCATTGTACTAGATGATTGCAGCATCGTGAAGTGTCAGAAACAAAGGCCGTGTCTTTCCAATCAGATCATCAGACCATAGGATATAAGAACAGAATTAGGCCATTTGGCCCATTGAGTCTGCTCAGCCATTTCAAGATTCAACATTCAAAAATTTTATTGTCATTCTAACCGTACATCAGCTCTGCAGGGCAGAATGAGACAGTGTTTCCCAGGAGAAGTGCAATCATGGCTGATCCAATTTTCCTCTCAGCCCCAATCTCCTGCCTTCTCCCCATATCCCTCCAATCAAGAATCTACCTACCTCTGCCTTAGATATACAAAAAGATTTGGCCACCATAGCTGCCTGTAGCAAAGAATTCCACAGATTCACCACTTTCTGTCTAAATAAATTCCTCTTCATCTCTGTTCTAAAAGGATGCCCCTCTATTCTGAGGTTGCGTCCTCTGACCTTAGACTCTACCATCATAGGAAACATCCTCTCCACATCCACTCTATCAAGATATTTCTTCATTCAATAGGTTTTGATTAGGTCACCCCTCCCTCTTCCGAATTCCAGTGAATACAGGCCCTGAGACATCAAACATCCTTCAAGCCATTCAATCCTGGAATCATTTTTGCAAACCTCCTTTGAACCCTCTCCAGTTTCAGCACATCCTTTCTAAGGCAAGGGGCCCAAAACTGCTCACAGTACTCCACATGAGGCCTCATCAATGCTTTATAAAGTCTCAACATTACATCCTTGAGTTTATATTCTAGTCTTCTTGAAAAGAATGTAAACATTGCATTTACCTTCCTCACCACAAAATTTACCTGCAAATAAACCTTTAGGAAATCCTATACAAGGACTCCTAAGTCCTCTTGCCCCTCATATTTTTTGTATTTTCTCTCTATTTAGAAAATAGTCAACCCTCTCATTTCTTCTATCAAAGTGCACAACCATACACTTCCTGATACTGTATTCCATCTGTCATTTTTTGCCCATTCTCCTAATCTGTCTAAGTCCTTCTGCAGCCTCTCTATTTCCTCAGAACTACCTGCCTCTCCACCTATCTTCATATCGTCTGCAAACTTTGCAACAAAACCATCAATTGCATCATCAAAATCATTGACATATAACAGTAAAAGAATGGGTCCCAACACTGACCCCTGTGGAACACCACTAGTCACTGGCAGCCAAGCAGAGAAAAATCCTACCAAGCAGCCATGCTAGGATTTTAACTATAATACCATGGGCTCATAGCTTGTTAAGCAGCCTCATGTGTGGCACCTTGTCAAAGGCCTTCAGAAAATCCAAGTACAAAACGTCAACCAATTCTCATTTGTCTGCCTTGCTTGTTATTTCTTCAAAGTACTCCAACAGATTTGTCAGTCAAGATTTTCCCTTGAGGAAACTATGCTGACTACGGCCTGATAATATCTTATGCCTCCAGGTACCCTGTGACCTCATCCTTAATAATCAACTCCAACATCTTCCCAATTATTGAGGTCAGACTAACTGGCCTATAGTTTCCTTTATTCTGCCTCTCTCCCTTCTTGAAGAGTGGAGTGACATTTGCAATTTTTCAGTTTTCTGGAACCATACCAGAATCTAGTGATTCTTGAAAGATCATTACTAATGCCAGCACAATCTCTTCTACCACCTTTTTTCAGAACTCTGGGGTGTACTCCATATAGTCCAGGTGAGTTATCTAACTTAATACATTTTAGTTTCTCAAGAACCTTCTCTCTAGCTATGGTAACTTCACACACTTCATGACCTCTGATACCTGGAACTTCCACCACACAGCTGGTGTTTTCCACAGTGAAGGCTGATGCAAAATGCTTCTTCATTTCATCCGCCAGTTCCTTGTCCTCCATTACTACCACTCCAGCATCGTTTTCCAACAGTCTGATATCCACTCTGGCCTCTCTTTTAGACAGAATCTGAAGAAACCTTTGGTATCCTCTTTAATATTATTGGCTAGCTTACTTTCATAGTCTATCTTTAACTTCTTAGTAACTTTTTAAATTGCCTTCTGTTGGAGTTTAAAAGCTTCCCAATCTTCTAACTTCACACTAATTTTTGCTCTATTATATGCCTTCAGCCACCTGACTTAGGTTTAAGAGATGCTTTAACATTATTATGAAGAAGATTAGGAAAGTGCTAGTGCCCTGAGCAATATTCACTCAGTCAACATCAGAAAAACAGACTTACTGGTCACTCTCACATTTTTGTTTGTGGGAACATCTTGCACACAATCTGTGTTTCTCATATTACAGAACTCTCGTTGAGATTGAGTCACTTCTCGCCGAAATTGTGCACTATGTGTTTGCATTGTCTTGCCATTGTAGCTAAATAATGAATACATCACCCTTTGTTAATGGCCCAGGAGAAACAACAGGACCATCCATGTCCTGACTGAGAATGTCATTCATAATGTTGATGACCACTTACCATGCTAAATACTACCACTAAATTATGCCGTGGAAAGATCATCTGGAGGTCATTCATCAGTGGAGAAGAGAAGTCAATGGTTCCTAGACTGAGTGCTTGCATCCAGTTGAGCACGACTTGGAATCTCTAGTCATGTAGAGATCTCTGCTCTGAATTCCAGTGCTCCCTCCAGCTCCACTATCAGCTATAGCTTTTATTTATTTACTGAGATAGGAGCAGAAACGGTGGTGGAGGCGGATACGATCGGGTCTTTTAAGAGATTTTTGGACAGGTACATGGTGCTTTGAGTAATAGAGGGCTATGGGTAATCCTAGTAATTTCTAAGGTAGGGACATGTTTGGCACAACTTTGTGGGCCAAAGGGCCTGTATTGTGCAGTAGGTTTTCTATGCTTCTATAAGGTAAGATTTGGCGAATCCTTGCTTTCCAGTCTTATTAAATGTAATCCCAGCTGTCTGCGTGTAAAGGGCAGGCAGTACATTAAGAGAATCATAGATAAGTGCATGAAGGTGAATGGAAGAGAAGATTGTTTTCAGTGGATACGATGAAGCAAGTAGACTGGAAGCACTGTAGCGTAATGGTTAGCACAATGCTTTACACTTCCAGCGACCTGGGTTCAATTCCCACAGCTGCCTGTAAGGAGTTTGTATGTTCCCCCCGAGACTGCGTGGGTTTCCTCTGGGTGCTCCAGTTTCCTCCCACAGTCCAAAGATGTACTGGTTGGTGGGGTAATTGGTCATTGTAAATTGCCCTGTGAATAGGCTTGGGTTAAGTCGGGGTTACAGGGCGTTGTGGCTCAAAGGGCCGGAAGGGACCATTCCATACTGTATGTCAATAAAAATAAAAATTTAAAAGAACACTTTATTTGATAAAGAAGTCCAAACAGGTGCATGGTATGTTCAAGTCCCTGGATCATACACTTTCCAAGAGTCCATTTGAGCAGTTGTTGGCATGGATAACCGAGTCCACGTTCTGCTGGTTCTGAGAGAGAAAAAAGGCATAAATAAGTGCAGTGAGATTAGGAATGAAGTTATTACATGCATAATATACATAACTAGATTTCATCCAAGTCAATGTGGCTGAGGTTTGTTTCCATGTGTCTAGTTAATAATTAATTTTGTCCCCATGTGCCCCCCGCAAAAGCAAGCATGCTAAAACATGACTGATCTTCAGAAGCACCCTTGCTGTAGGTAGTATTTGTGAGCTGGCTGAAAGGCCACCCTAATGATCTTACCCTCTCACTTCGGATAGTGGCTTAATATAGGGGGTGATAGCCTCCGGCCCGGCCAAACTTAAGAAATTTCGTTTAGGTGGATGCTGTGCAATGTGTCCCCTGTTACCCTGAAATAACAAACAGTACACAATATGCGATTAAGGGATTAAGCTTTATGATTCTTACTTTGACTATATGGTTAGTAAAGAAATGAAAAAAAGGGCCCAATCTTATTAAACAGTCTATTGCACAATGTTGGAGCTCACTGATCAGCCAATTGTTCACCATCGACCTCACTCCAAATCCACCCCATCCGGCGGTCTACCAGCTCTCTCCATTCACGTCTTCCCTCCTCGTTCCTCCCTGGCAAAAGACCACGAAAATCTCTCTTCCAGCTCACAAGAAAGAACAACAGCATTCCTAACCCCGTAATCTCTAGTCATAACCCAAACATTGCTGCTACAGAGAGACCATTACACCATCAGTGAAACCTTACAGCATGTTACATAAGGAAGGAAAGACAAGATCTATGAGTATGAGAGTAGTTGACATATTCAGCCATGGTGGGTGGAGAAAATGTGTTTGATGTGGTTTTGAAGGACCAATGTGATTGCATAACGATATGTCAGATGGAGGTGGATAGAGGGATGTGAAGAAGTGCATGGACAGAGCATGCTGATACTATACCTGCAGACCTGATTTGACACCAGCAGTTACATTTGGGAAGACAGAGTATCAAGATGATAATCACAAGAGATTCTGCAGATGCTGGAAATCCAGAGCAACACACATAAAATGCTGGAGGAACTCAGCATCTATGGCAATGAATAAGCTGCAGACATCTTGGGCCGAAACCCTTCTTCAGGGCTGACAGAGGGAAAATGGCAGAATAAGAAGGTGGTGGGGCGGGGGGGGGGAGCAGAACGAGTACAATCTAGAAGGTGATAGGTGAAGCCAGATGGATGTGGGGGGGGAGGGTGAAGTAAGAAGCTAGGTGATAGGTAGAAGAGGTAAAGGGTTGGAGGAGAAGGAATCTAATAGAAGAGGAGAGTGGGAGAAAGGGAAGGTGGAGGGGTACTAAGGGGAGTTGATGGGTAGGTGAGGAGAAGGGTAAGAGGAAAAATGATTTTAAAAGAGTAGGCTCTTAGTTTTAAGATCAGTGATGAAGTCAGATTAAATTTCAGCAAGATTCAAGTCTGAACTAGTTCTATGTAAGGACAATGCAACTAGTCCCACTCTCCTGCCTTTTCCCATGACTTGTTTCCCTTTCAGGTACTTTGTCAACTCACCTCTGAAAGCTACAGATGAATGTGTCTCCACTATTTCTCTGCCTGTGCCTGCTGTGTCGGTGGAAATGCTAAAGGCTCATGAAAATTTCTTGACGAGGACATAAGGTAAGATTTGGCGAATCCGCGCTTTCCAGTCTTATTAAATGTAATCCCAGCTGTCTGCCTGTAAAGGGTAGGCAGTACATTAAGGGAATCATAGATAAGTGGATGAAGGTGAATGGAAAAGAAGATTGTGTTCAGTGGCTACGATGAAGCAAGTAGACTGAAAGGAGGCTCATGTGGAGCATAGACAAAATGACCTGCCTCTGCAATAAATTCTACCGAATCATATTGCAGCCTCTGCAAAAGAGCCCTGTTGAGATTGCATCTGTAACACTGTGTACAAGTCCAGTCTCCATATCCAAGGAAGATTATACTTACACCAGAGTATCTGCAGTCAATATTCATCAGGTTGATTCCTGGGCTGCAGATTTGCTCTGTGAAGAGAAGTTACGTACCATACTCTCTTGAATCTAGAAGAATGAGGGATATTCTTGATGAAACATACATCAAGGATTTAAGGATTTGAAAGGAATCACAGGGTGTGAGATAATATATCAGCAAAGATTTTATTGAACATAGGAGCTGCTGTGAGGGACAGAACAGTTCCTATTTTAGATTTTCTTATGAGGTTTATTTGTTGGATCATAACTCTCACGGAGAAAACCTGATTAGGATGTTCGGGATTTCAGATCAGACCAAAAGTGGAGCTTGAAGAGATCCCAGGATTGGGGGGGAGGGGCAACACAGTAGCATAGCAGTTAGCGTAACGCTATTACAGGCCAACAATCGAGGTTCGATTCCACCTCTATACTGAGAATCAGGTGATATGATATATATATATATGTTATATATATCATATCACCAACGTACATCGTGAAATTTGTTGTCTTTGCAGCAGCAGTACAATGCGATCATAATAATAGGAAATATGTGAATTGCAGTGAATATAGGTATTAGGTAGTTAAATAAGTAGTGGAAAGATAGAAATTTAAAAAGTGTTGAGGTAGTATTCATGGGTTCAATGTCCATTCAGAAATCAGATGGCAGAGGGGAAGAAGTTGTTCCTGAATCATTGAGCGTGGGTCTTCACACTTCTAGACTTCCTCCCTGATGGTAGCAATGAGAGCAAGGCATGACCTGAGTTATGGGGGTACATTCTCCCTGTGACAGCATGGGTTTCCTCCAGCTGCTTCAGTTCCTCCCACATTCCAAAGATGTATGGGTTAGTCGGTTAATTAGTCACATGGGTGCAATTGGCAATCGTGTGAAATCATTGGGCTGGAAGGGCCTGTTGCCATTGTGTATCTCCTAAAAAAGTCACAGGATGGGTGAAGTGGGACAGGAAGATGAGAAGGTCTTAGGTGAATCATGGACCTGGATGAGGTCACAGCATGTGAGTGAGCTGGGGAGTGAGAGAAAGCTACAGGGTGGAATGAGGTGGGACATAGAGTTAGAGACGGCAGTATGTGTGAAGAATTTCACAGAATTCACCTCCAGGAGTCACGGCAGAACTCTAGAAAATTGATCCAGAAGCTTCATTAGGATTGGAGCAGTGACCTTTGGTAACCAGAAACAGCTCAACAGGAATCAGGAGTTTGCTTCCATGCCAATTACTCTATCGGGTAACATGGTGCTTCCCAATAATGAGTTATTCCTTTTATGCAACTTCAGCTTTATATTTTTATTTAACCCTTTCTTTCACACGTATGTAGATTTAATTTCACTACCGCCTTTTAAACCTTAACCTGCACTGTCTGATCTTCAATGAGGCAGAGGGAAAGAGAAGCTCTTGAATACACACATAGTGCAATTTTTTTCAAAGGCGCCTTTATTGTTCAAACACCTGTAGAATATATAATTTTCATTTTAAAAATACATCATTTTAATTAGGCCTCTATATTTTATTTCCAAGATTATTCACATATAGACATTGGGCAGTGTATGCCAGGAACAATAGATGCCTTTACTCAGGAAGGCTATACGTTGTGAAAATTATTTTGTTTAAAAAAACAATATTTTTTAGAATGACTGAATCAAATGAGTACATGTATGCCTTGACCACTCTCATGAAAGCTCTATGCTATCACATCCAGCATCTTATGCTGAAAGGCAAATTTAAATAGGATGCCTCGTATCTTTGCGATGTACCAGGGTGTGGCCACTATTGCATGCAAACAGCTACTTGGAGCCACAACTTAGAGCTGAGTGTCTGGTGGTGAGTGAGCTGCCCCAGAATGGGATCGATAAGCTCCTTCACCAGAGGTGCTACCCTTCACTGGACACCCCATACACCCTGAAGACCATAAAAGACCAAGAAATGTCCTTGGCAAGCAGGGTCAAGGAGAATCCCACGGTTTTTATACTTTATTAAGAGAAAGAGGATAACTAGGGAGAAGGTAGATCCACTCAAGGATAAAGTGGGGACTTTGTGCTTAGAGTTAGAGCAAGTGGCTGGGATACTAAATGAATACCTTTCATCAGTATTTACTGAAGAGAAAGATTTGGAGGGCAGTGAAGGCAGGGTGGGGCATTTTGTGCTGGTACATTTTGAGGTTAAGGGGGAGGTAATGCTGGGTCCTCTGAAAAGCATTAAGGCTGTTAAGTTCCCAGGGCTTGATGGCAGATGTGCCAGAATATTGAAAGAAGCAAGTGAGAAGATCACTAGGACTATGACAAAGATCATTATGTCCTCACTAGCAATAGGTGAAGATTGCCTGAGGACCAGAAAGTAGCAAATTTTGTGTTTTCGTTCAAGAACGGAAATAGAGATAATCCAGATAATTACAGATGTTCATATCAGTGGTAAAGAAGCTATTGGAGAGGATACTGAGGAATAGGATTTATGCACATTTGGAATGACAGGCCCTGATTAGGGATAACCAGCATGGCTTTGTGCAGGGTATGTCATGTCTTATAAACTTGATTGAGCTTTTTGAGGAGCTGACAAAGATGGCTGATGAAGTAAAGCAGTAGAAATTATTTACATGGATTTTAGTAAGACATTTGACAAGGTCTCTCATAGCAGGTTGTTTCAGGAGATAAAGCTGCAAGAGATCCATGTTAAATTACAAGTTTGGATTTGGAATTGGCTTGCCTTTAGAAGGCAGAAAATAGAGGTGGAAGATTATTATTCTGGCTTGAGATCCTTTACCACTGATGTTCCACAAGAATCAGTTGGGACCTTTGCTGTTTGTGATATATATATCAATGATTTGGATGAAAATGTGGATGGCTGGATTAGCAACTTTGCAGATGACACCAAGACTAGGGGTGTTGTAAAGGACCATCAAAAAAAGCAGTGTGATTATACATCAGTTGCAGATATGGGCAGAGGTATGGCAAATGGAGTTCATTCTGGGTGAGTGTGAGCTGTGCGCTTTGGAAGAGCAAAGGAAGGAGAAAACACACAATTAATGGCAGGCCCCTTAATAAGGGATCTTGAAGTCAAAAAAACTCTATAGTTCACTTTAAGTGTCTACACTGGTAGATAAGCTGACAAAAAAGCATATGAAATACTTGCCTCATTGGTAAGGATGTTGAATATAAGAGTAAGGAAGTCACATTGCAGCTATATAAAACTTTAGTCAGACCACAATTGGACTATTGTGTGCAGTATTGGTCATCCCATTACAGGAAGCGTATAGAAATGGTGGTATCAGGCAGTTTGGTGGAGTTTAAGAGGCTTTTCAGTATAGACACATGGAATATGAAGGTAATGGTGGGAGATGAATGATAAACAGAAGGAGAACATTTAATTATAAATTGGCATCAAGACTGGCACAACATCATGGGCTACATAGCCTGTCCAGTGCTGTACTGTTCTGTGTTCTATGCACCAAGCCATTCCGCATTGGGGTAGGAGCAAAATTGGTGAAAAGGTGCCTGGAATGAGAAATATCATTCATAGAACACTTATGTCTCACTTGTGTCAGTAGCCATTTTATTGGCCTATAACTGTTCTCTAAATAGCCCCTGTATAGGTGAAACTATCTATTTACAGCATTCAAGACAGTGAAATATTCTTACTTAGAAATTACAAAACAGCACGTGTGGGTATAGAAAGAGTAAAGTTTTATAGTTAAGCTATATGCATTTGAATGCTTGACACAGTGTAATGTTGTCAAGTTTCCAGTCATATGGGTATCACTTACAGTTCTTTACTTTTCCCATCAGGTTTCTACTCTCCCAGCTTGTTTACAATCAAATTCCACTTCTTACTTGGAGCGAGACCTTTTTCTTTGTTAAAATTCTTTTCTTCTAGTTTCCAAGCCAGTGTCTCTTGGGATCGCCTGGTAAAGGAAGCCATTGAAATAAAACTGGAGGAAAAGAATTTTAACAAAAGCAAAGGTCTCGCTCTAAGTAAGAACTGGGATTTGATTGTAAACAAGGTGGGAGAATGGAAGCCTGATTGGATGAGGACTAACCAATCAGGAGGGACGGACTACGGGGTATAAATACCACCAGACTAGACATGCCTGATGAAGATGGCAGAGCTGGTCATCAAAACGTTGTTTAAAATCTATACCTGTATCTGGCTAGAAGCCTATGAAAAGCTTATTCGTCATTTACACCCAGAAAGCACCAGGTCCTTTTTGAACATAAGCAACACACACAGAACCACCCCACCTTTTCCCTTACAAGTAGAGTGCACCCTTCTGCTGTCTCCTTCTATGCTGAACATGCATACATTTCTGTACTACTTTTTCTTGATGGACATCCTGCCCCTTATCTGAGACAGCTACGTTATCACCCATCATGGGATCAGTTTCAGTGCCTTTGATGTGTAAAAATTGACTTCTTAAACAGACCGTGGAAAAGTGTTTGCGTTGTTGCTATCTTATTTATCATTGAGCTGAGCTGCAGTCTGCATGTCATGTAAATCATTAAAAAACACTTTCATAACACTTTCATTGCCTGAGCTTTAAAGCATGCTCCTGCCCCCACCTACCCTTTCCTCTCCTCACTACGGGAAGGACCCTGCACCCAATCCTGTTGGCGCAGATTTTAAGTAAAAAAAATCTTGAGCAACCCCAAAACATGGAAAAGGTTTCATTATCACTGACATTCACTCAGTGGCTACATTTGTACACCTGCTCATTAATGCAAATATCTAATCAGCCAATCGCGTGGCAGTAACTCAATGCATTAAAACATGCAGATGTGGTCAAGAGCTTCAGTTGTCGTTCAGATCAAACATGAGAATGGGGAGGAAATGTGATCTAAATGCCTATGACCATGGAATGACTGACCCTACAGAGGACAGTAAAAACTGCTGGGAAGATCACCAGAGTCTCTCTCCCCCTTATTTGTGACATTTACTGAGGGTGTTATATACAAAGGGTGTTGGCACGTGGCCAAGTGGTTAAGGCGTTCGTCTAATTATCTGAAGGTCACTAGTTCAAGCCTTGGCTGAGGCTTGCATGTGTGTACTTGAGCAAGGCGCTTAACCACACATTGCTTTGCGATGACACCGATGCCAAGCTGTATGGATCCTAATGCCCTTCCCTTGGACAACATTGGTGGCGTGGAGAGGGGAGACTTGCAGCTTGGACAACTGCCAGTCTTCCATAAAGAAAACCTTGCCCAGGCTTGCGCCCTGGAAACTTTCCAAGGTGCAAATCCATGGTCTATTGAGACTAACGGAGGCCTACACACACAAATACAAAGGGTATTGTTGAGGAACCCTACCACCCATCCCATAATCTCTTTGATCCACTACCTTCAGGACAGAGGTACAAAAGCATCAGGACTAGGACTGCCAGACTGGGTAACAGCTTCTTCCCTCAGACTGTGAGTGTAATGAATGCTCTGCCACCATTGAGGTCTCGTCACTAGGACAGCGAGCTCTTACTGTTTACTGTACTGTCTACTGTCTAATGCCTACTTGCATTTTGAATGATATTTTATGAACCTCTTTGTGGTAATATTTGCTGTGAGTGATATATGTTACCTGTTTTGTGGGTACACCATGGTCCAGAGGTACCTTGTTTTGTTTGGTTGTATATATGTGCAGTCAGATGACAATAAACTTGAACTTGAACTGAAACTTGGTGCCAGACCGGGTGGTTTGAGTATCTCAGAAACTGCTGATCTCTTGAGATTTTCATGCTCCACCATCTCTGGCGTTTACAGAGAATGGTACGAAAAAAGAATCATCCAGTGAGTGGCAGTTCTATGGGCGAAAATGGCTTGTAACTGAGAATGGCCAGGCTGATTCAAACTTGACAGAAAGGAGACAGCAACTTGATTACCCAAGCATTACAACAATGGTGTTCAGAAGAGCATCACTGAATGCACAACTACTAACATATACACAATGGCCACTTTATTAGGTACAGAATGGCGACTGAGTGTCTGTTTTGTGGTAACGGAACAGTCCAAGAAATGAAAATTACTGTAAGTTACAACAAATAAGAAATAAACAGCACTGACGAGTCTCTATATGGAATAAGTTCACCACAATATTTAAGCAGTGTAGAATTTAGAGAATTGTATTTTTTTTTGACAGTACATGTTCACCGATAGCTACATCATAAAATATTTACCGGTAATTCTTCTGTGGAGATTTAGTTGCTGAGACCCTGTAGGTTACAGACCAGTTGGCATTCATAAACTTGGCAAACCAGCAAGCTGGCGATGAATAAGTAATCCAATTAAAAAAGCCTCCAGCTGCTAAACATTATTTATTCTAACAAATACACACTAACAATATTGATAGCAACATAACTACATACCCAGGACATGTAACAGTAGGCAATATAGATATCTGAACGTTGTCGATAGTGAAAATGAAAAGCATTGCAAACACTCAGCAGGTCAGGCAGCAGCTGTAGAGTGAGAACCAGAATTTAAATTTCTGGGTGATGACTTTTGACAAAAGGTCATTGACTTGCAACAATAACTTACTTTTTTCTGCTGCATTTGGTTTAGTGTTAACTGAAAATACCGGCCTCCTTTCCTGAAGGCGTTGATACTAAACAGATAGAGTTACACAGACTCAAGCAAATTTCTTGTGTGTGATATCAGATATTGAATGACGTGGAGGACAATATACGTTTGTAGTTGAAACTCATGTAGTTAGTGCCTAATACTGTCACAGTTGCCTTTGCAAAGGAAGATTCAAAGAGTTAAAATGCAGCATAGAAATTACATGACAGCATTCATACTTAAACAATAGAATTAATAACATATATTGTTTCAGAGTCACAGAACACTCCAGAAGAGTACCCGATCCTTTGACACGCCCAGTCTATGCTGAACTGTTACTCTGCCTAGTCCCACCAACCTGTACCTGGACCATAGCCCTCCATACCCTCTTATCCATGTACCTGTCCAAATTTCTATTAACAGTTGCAATCCACATTCATATCTTCTGTGGGCAGCTCGTTCCACACTCTCACCACCCTCTGAGTGAAGAAGTTCCCTTAAACATTTCACCTTTCCCCCTTAACCCATGGTCTCTAGTTGTAGTCTTACCCAAGCTCGGTGGAAAAAGCCTGCCTGCATTTACCCTATCTATACTCCTCATAATTTTGTATACCTCTATCAAATCTTCCCTCATTCCCCTACCCTGCAGCAGTAAAGTCCTAACCTATTCAACATTTTCCTATAGCTCAGGTCTTCAAATCCCACCAACATCCCCATAACTTTTTCTCTCTACTCTTTCAATCTTATTGATGTCTTTCCTGTAGCTATGTGACCAGAACTGCACACTATATTTAAAATTTGGACTCACCCCTGTCTTAAATAACTTCAACATAACATCGCAACTCCTGGACTCAATACTCTGATTTATGAAGGCCAATGTTTCAAAAGTTCTCTTTATGACCCTATCTTCCTGTGAAACAATTTTCAAGGAATTACGGATCTGTATTCCCAGATCCCTTTGTTCCACCACACTTCCTAGTACCCCACCGTTCACTGTGTAAGTCCTGCCTGGTTGGTCCAACTGAAGTGCAACACTTGTCCGCATTAAATTCCATCTGGCACTTTTCAGCCATTTTTCCAGCTGCTCCAGATCCTTCTGCAAGCTTTGCTAGCCTTAATAGTTTTGATAGTTTTTTGAGGTGATTTTAATAGGTCTTCAAACTGAAATGTTAACTCATTTTCTCTTTCCACAGTTGCTCCATGACTTTCCACAGATTTCTGACAATTCTGATTTCACATTTCTATCAGCTGCGATGTTTAAGAACATACAAACTCCTTACAGACAGCAGTAAGAATTGAACATCGATTACTGGCACTGTAAAGTGATACACTAATAGCTACACCACTGTGCTACTCAGTAATGTCTCAAGTTCAAGGCTCTTCAATAGCCTGTAACACAAACTCTTCTTCTCTTTCCTCAGAATGTGCCCAATCTGCTGAGTGCTTTCAGCAACTTCTGTTTTTATTTCCTACTTCCAACATCTAATTTTTTTGTAAAGTTTCAGGTTAGTCTCCAAAGGGAGAAACGGCCCTTCATCTTAGATCTTGATTCTATTTCTCTCCTCGTGTGCCTTTTGAACCTTTGGGTGCTTCCGGCATTTTCTAATCTTATTTCAGATTTCCAGCATCTCCAGTTATTGCCAATTATTCTGTTGGGGATGATTTAATGTTAATATGCAAATAATAAAAGAAATATCATTTTAAATTGTACACCGGTGAGTTTGATCATTTTTCAAAGTGTCAAAATTCTGGGCGTCATACTCCAGAGCATCAAATTCTGCATAAGTTTTCTGTAAAAACTATCTAAATCGAATGGTAATTGGGGAAGTTTTTACAGAACTCTTTGCGTTCCCCTTCAGGACATCTCAAAACACTTTGCAGACAGTGATGTACTTTGACTTGTAATCACTGGCATAATGAAGTGATTGGATAATAATCTTCCTCAGCAATCTTCATCAATGAACAAACATTAGCCACGGTGCCAGAGATAATGCTCTTTTGAAATAATGCTATGAATTATTTTATTTTTACCTGAGAGCATTGCTGTGCTTTAGTTTAACATTTCACCCAGAAGGTAGCATCTCTAATTGCATAGCACTCTCCCTAAATACAGTAGAATATCAGGTATAATTTTCTGAATAAGTCTCTAGACCAGGCAATCCCCTCCTGGAGTCCACAGACCCCTCGGTTGCTGGTAAGGCTCCATGGCATAAAGACGGTTGGGAACCTCTGCTCTAGAATGAATCTTTGATCAACAATTTTATGCTGGAGCCATCCGAGTGCTACGAGCCAGAGGCACCTGCAATCATGACATTCAGTTGCATGGGTGTGTCCAATAATCATGTCAAAAAGACACAAGGTTATGTTGCACTTACAAGTTTGTTGCATAAAGATTTATGATGTTAGAGATATCCCACCTAAAGGCGTCAAATTTAAATTCTGGGGCTTCACGTGCTTCCAGCTAAGCTATAGGGTTCCCATAGTTAACCAAATATTTAATTTATTAAATGTGGTGGTTGGCATCCATCTGTCTTGAAGGACAACGGGTGATGATGATCATCATCTCAAGTCTTGCTGGATGGTATGGAGATCCTGAGATGCCCAGTCATCAAGATCCCCCTCTCGGCCTCACTAGCATAGTCCAAAGGAAAGCTTGTGAAGCAATATGTTTGGCACCAGCTCGGCTGCAGGAGCTGCAGAAGGATGTTCAATGACGTCCAGCCGCCTTAGGGGCTCCACTCCGGATTCGCTGTCTGGGTTTACTCCTGTAGCTTTTGTCTCTCCCACAAGGCAGTGGGGCTATTTACCATAGCTGCGGATCTGGTTCATGAGCACCAGGGCATGTCCACACACTGGTGGGCTTGCGTGCTATGTGTGCAGGGGCCAGACCTCCTCTCCGTCCTCTGTAATTCAGCCTAAGTCCGAAAGGAGTTCATTTTCCGTGTGTCGCCAGTGAGGAGGCACTACAAGAGGCTTGCTGTCGGAGTATGTACTGGAGGGGAGAGACTTGCACATTCAGCTTTCCTTGTCACAAGACTGCTAGCCAGCAGTGGAAGCTGAAAGTGAGAGCGATATGCACTACCCACTACACTAGCACACTAGACACATCACAATTTTGACACCAATCATTTCAAAAATGATAAAAATACCAATAAAGAATATATATACACTTCAAGCTGCTGTATTTATTACCTGTGGGACAAAGAGAAAAAATATTTTTGTTGAGTTATAATTAAAGACATATTTTGCTGTTGGAATTCAAAAAATGTTGATGATTCCAGCACCCCACTTTTTCATGTAATAGAAGATAGCTAGGTTAAGGATTTAAAGAGGGCAAATTATGAACTCAAGACCTGGAGTGGAGTTTAAACCCAAAGTCTTCTCATAGCACTGTTGAAGTCTTGCTGACGGAACTAACTAAAACACACACACCTTGGACATTGGTTAGAAACAAACACTCAAGTATAAATGCATATGAAAGATTCAGCATGCATTATTATTCCATGTATTAATAGATAACATGATCATGATATGCAATGTTTAGAAGTAGGGAATGTGTAGTCTACTTATTATGGGTATAAAAGGATGAGGCTGTTGCATTTTTAAATCAGTTCCATACTGACAAGATCACACAAAGAACGAGATATGAGCAAACTTGTCTTACAAAAATGCTCGTGAAAATTATTGTTTTCATAATGGATGTTTTTCTGTTTTAGTGTTTTGCTTCAAGGTACATTGTACCTTGTGCAAATTACTCTAGCAATACAGAAAATCTCCCAGTTAAAACCTTGTTATAATTATTTGAAAATTATTTTAGCGATAAATATGTAGACATTGCAGAATCACTGCTATTGTGAAGGAAATAAAAGGACACTTTTGTGATTCTCGTCTCTAGCCTGCTGTTGCTAGGCAGTGGGCAGCTTATCTCCCAGTTTCCACAGACACTGACACAACACAATATGGAGGAGAGTACGTGCATAATAATTGTGTACATAGACATTGTTTACAACTGTCAGATGTTGTTAAAAGAAACGCTGATTACTCTTTTCAAAACTGAGGAGCTCCATTAGTGTATTCATTCTGTTTTGTAGGACAGTGTCACCTTTCATGTTTTTTACAAGGCAAACTCTCTTCCTCATTTATTGGTGCCTCTATTTATAATATGCTTTCCATTCTTCCCTGCAAAGTGCTATAATGTCACTGTGGCTCAGTGGGAAGCAACTGAGTCAGAGGGTTGGGTATTGAAGTCCTGCTCCAGAGCATAGGTCTAGGCTGATACCGAGACAATTTTCTCATTGTCAGATTGTTACCATCTTGTACTGTGCTTGGCAAACCTTCTGAAGTTCTTTGAAGAAGTAACCAACAAGATAGATGAGGGTAGGGCTGTAGATGTTCTCTCTTTCAACCTTAGCAAGGTCCTTGACAAGTCTCACAGAGTGACCTGATCTGGAAGGTTAGTTTCCATGGAATCCAGGTAGAATTAGTTGGGCAAATGCAAAATTGGCTTGGAGGTAGGAAGCAGAGGATAGTGTTTAAGGCTTGTTTCTCAGAACGGAGGCCGGTGACTAGTGCTATGCCACTAGGGCTGGCGTTGGGACCTTTATTATTTGCTAGTCATGTAAATAATTTAGATGCAAATGCACAAGGCTTGGTCAGTAAGTTTATGGATGACATGAAATTGGGAGGTGTTGATAGTGAACAAGGTTTTATAGATCATAGAGGGATCTTAACAGTTAGGGAGGTGGGCCGAGGATTGGCAAACAGATTTCAATTCAAATTAGTGTGAATGTGATGCACTTTGGAAGTCAAACCAGCCTAGGGTACGAGGGAGTGCAATGGAATGGAAGAATCTGGGGTATGAGTACATACCTTATTAAAAGTAGCACCACAGGTAAAGACGCCGGTGTAAAAGATGCTTAGTACGCTGACCTCATCAGTCAGGGCATTGAGGTTATGAGTTGGGACTCTATGTTACAGTTGTATAAGTTGATGCTGAGACTTCACTGGAAAATTTATCTGCAGTTTTGGTGCCCTGTTAGAGGAAAAAATACAGAAAAGGTTTACAAGGATTTTGCCAAGACACCAGGGTTTGAGTTATAGTGAGAGGCTGGCCAGACTGGCTTTTATTCTTTGGTATGAAGGAGAATAAGGACAGACTTATACTGAGGCATGTATAAGATAGACATTTGCAGTCTTTTCCCTAGGACTGGGGGATCAAAAACTAAGGGATATTGATTTAGGGTGAGATGGAAATGATATAAAAATGTCCTAAGGGGCAACGTTTTTTTTTCTGCAGAAGGTGGGGAATACATGGAGCAAGCTGCCAGAAGTGGCTGAGGCAGGTACAATAGTATCATTGAAGAAGCACTTGAATAGGTATATGGAGGGCTAGGTTTGAGAGATACGAGCCGAATGCAGGAGACTGGGAATAGCTGGGTGGTTGTGGTGGTAAGCATGTACTTGTTGGGCCGAATAGTCAGCATCTTTGGTGCATTGCTGTTTGGCCATATGAGAGGAGGCTCCCAGAAGCCTCCAATACTTGTTGGGAAATTGTTAAATGAAAGGTATTGCAATTGCAATTAAGAGTTTCTGCACATTTTAACCTACAAATGATTAATAGAACTACCTTAAATTGTGAAGAACTTTGTACAGTGACCCAACTGGTGAATGACCCTGATTTACTGTAAGGTCACATGTAACTTCTGTTGTCCATCCATTGTGTGTTGTTAGCCTGGTAACTAGAGATAGCATTAATGGGATATTTAATAGAAGTTCAAGCACTAATTTTTTTATGGTTTTAGATACCAAACAAAATGCTTAAATTTCGCCTAGCCTCTTTCATTATAGCTGCTTTTGCGTCAAGCATCCTCTGTGTAGTCCAGGGCTCCCTGCTAGTTGATTGGTAATCATATCATGAAATACATTGCCAGATAGACTAGATGAGATCTTTAGGGACTAATTTTCTCTGTGCATATTAGATGTGTAATTGCTTCTAATTTTTTTGAAGTGGCTGCTGGCGATGTGTAAGTTAGCCTCGCCCTCTAGTAGAGGTTATTGTTTCAACACCAGGTAATCAGAATGTAAATACAACACACTCATTGCCAGTTTGAAACTTTCCAGTATTTATACAGTAAGATACAAATGAAGGCCATTCTTTAATGGAAAGATAGTACTTCCCCACACCATCTATCTTCATAATTTGATTTAAACATCTTAGCATTGCAGCTCCTCAGACTCAATTTCCACCTTTAGGCAGACTTGAGTTATTATGACAAAAGCCAGACCTCAGCCACAATGGAGAACTGAGTGAGATTTGAGGGCACACTCTTGCTGTTTGTGCTGGCCAGTCCTGTTCTCCAAACTTATTATTCCTTAGGGCTTAGGTTTATTTTTACAATGAATTAGGCTGCGTCATACCACGGCTGGCACTCCAGCTAACATCTACTTTCCACTTAATGGAAATTTGGCTGAGAGCTGCACTTGGATGATTCTTTTCTTGCACCCTTCTCCCCTCAGCTTGGCAAAACGAGCCCTGTTGCTTTCTGCAAATTAACTTTTTCCATAGTAAGGCAAGGTAATGATCATTGGTAGGTGGTAGAATCAGACAGACATTGCAATCAAGCTTGACTAGCCTCCAGTAGGATAACAATCAGCCAAGGCTAACTGTTGCCTTCAGAGCTTGGTACTAATCCTGAAAGTTGCTCTAAGATGAGCAATATTAATACAGAATCAGAATCAGAATCAGGTTAATATCACTGAAATAGGTCCTGAAATTTGTTGCTTCGTAGTAGCAGTACAATATACATAAACTATAAAAATATACACACAGCATGTACAAGTTAATTAAGTAGTGCAAAACAAGAGCAAAAATAGTGAGGTTGTGTTCCTGGGTTCATTGTCTGTTCAGAAATCTGATGGCCGAGGGAAAGAAGCTCCTTCTAAGATGTCGAATGTTTGTCTTCCTGCCAATCCTGGAAAATCCTGGCAATTCCAGACAATGTTTCTCACTCTCTGCATGCCACCTTGGCTGAACAGAGGAACACTTCTAGTAGTAGACTAAGACAACTGTACTGCTTCAGAGAGTGCTATATGAGGTCATACTTAACCTCAGCCATTGGGCTCTATAATGGGTCAACCTATAGCCAGGGAACTTCTATTAGACTGTTTGTGGTAACTTACTTTTTATTCTTTCTACTTCTCTTCAAATATCTATATCTGTGCATTTGTAATGCTACTGTGACACTGCAATTTCCTTTGGGATCAATGAAGTATCTATCTACCGTCAGGCTCTTGTACCTTCTCCATGATGGTTCTAATAAGAAGAGAACATGTCCTGGGTGATGGGGGACCTTAATGATGGATGCCACCTTTTTGAAACTTTTGAAGATGTCCTCATTGCTGGGTGGCTAGCACATGGTGGAGGTGGCTGAGTTTGCAGCCCCCTCACTATTTTTGATCTTGTGCAGTGGCCCATCCATACTAGCTGGTGATGGCAACCAGTTAGAACACTCTCTATGAACCATCTGTAGAAATTAGCTCGGGTCTTTGGTGACATACCAAACTCCTGATGAAATGTAGCTACTGATAGTTGCATAGTTGCACAGTTGCAACTCTTCATAGTTGCATCAATATGTTGGGCCCAGGACCCATGAACTACAGACTACAGTTCAAATTGGGGACATGACTGGTCAACATTTAATACATGGCAATTAAAAATCATTTCTTCCTAAAAGAGACTGAAACATTATAAATCAGTATGATCATTATTTTAGATGTTTTTAGGCAGAGGAGCACTAAAATACTCTTGGGTACTGGATGTTCATCTCAGACAGTACTTTTATGACTCACTGTGTTCACTTTTATTTTTCATGATTTAACACAGCTCAGGACCATGGGAAAATTCACTTCACTCTCTGGCAACGCCTTTCATTTCAGCACCAGGCTTTTCCCTTTGCTTGGTCTGAGTGGAACTGTGAAGGTGAGAAGTTGTTTTCTGCGTTGACCATGGCTTCCACTGGGTTTGAACCACTTCCATCTGCAGGGTTGCAAAAGGAAGAATTTTGTGACAATTGAAGTGCACTTTGTAGGCTTGGAATTGAATTGCCTCCAGAGTCTCATTAGAGACTTGTTGTGCAAACATGTTGTCTAACCAAATGCTCCATCTGCTCTTTTTTAGCTGCAGGCAGCCCTTAATGGTGCTCCTTCTTACAAGTAACAGAAATACATATTCATGCCATTAGATTTTTAAATGTTTTGTTTAGCTCATCAAAGTGAAGATCTAATAGGACATGATTGACTCTTGAACCATGACTTCACTTTACTGAGAGATGGCAATTGAATGGGATTTTGTTTAATCAATCACCTGAGAACCCACAGAATGAGAATGGAATCATCCTCAAACCCGAGGGACTACCTGAGAAGATAGGATAGAAAGCACAGCTATATTGCCTTGTTACTTTTCTGATAATATTTTTCATATCTCTTTCATTTTTAACTTGACTATGACAATCCTCCAGTTTTGAAATCAAAGACTATATTTCACCCTGTGGTTCGAGCAGGAAAACTTGATGTTCTGTCCTATTTTTCATTATATGCGAATGTAAAGTCTGCAGAAAATTATTCACAGACTTTAAACATAGTAAGTGAATAATCCCGAATTCTAGAACAGAATCTCGTTTAAAAAGCAACTGCTTGTTTATAATTATATCATGAACAGATTAAGTTGGAGGGCCAAGGAAGACCAGCTGAACAGAGGCTTCATAGTTGAGGGTGTTATTTTTAAATTCACGAATGATTGCAATCACATTGCAATGTAATCTCATGGGAAAGGCGTTCTTTCTATTCTATGCAAATCTGTGTTTCAGTCAGAACTGCAGCAAAAGCACCAATATCCTGCGGCTTTACAAAATATAACAACCCATAGCAGTTAATAGGAACAATGGCAGACAAGAATTGATCCCAAATCCCAAGAAGAGATATCGGGGCAGGTGGAAATCAGGAAGCTCAGAAATAATTCCCAATCCCAGCATGGAGGCAGCTAAAGCCAAGGCCTCCAAGAGCAAGGTGAGGGTAACTGAAGATGCGCAGAAAGCCAAAAATGACATAATGGTTCTCGGAGGTTGAGATTAAACGAAAGGTGGAAAGTAGAAGAGCCATAAAGTGATCCTCTCTCAAGATGAACGTTTTGATTTTAAGGCAAAACTAAACTAATAATCATTTCAAATTATGAGATAATTAATTGGGATTTGTGTGAGTTAGAGCACCAACCGTAAACATTTGGATTAGCTTATAGCAATTATGATGATTAAGAAATCTACTAATGAAAAACAATCTGGTCTCCTTCAGAAAGCAAACCGTAGAAGGAACTCGAGAAGTCAGAAGGGATCTGGCAAGGGAAATGGGCATTAAGACCCTTCATCAGGACTGAACAAGAAGAGGGGATGGCCAGGATGAAGAGATGAAAAGAAGGGGTGGGGCAAGAGCTGACAAGTGAAACGTGGATCCAGGTGAGGAGGGATGATTAGCAGGTGGAAGATAGCAGATGGCAGGTGGAAAGAGCAACAGAGGCTGGGGGTGATTGCTGGAGGTAACAAAGGGCTGCAAATGGAAGCATCTGATGGCAAAAGGTGAGCATAGAACTAAATAAGGGTAAAGGGAGGAGAGCCAGTGGGAGGCGTGCGTGGGTAATGGGCAGACGGAGTAAATGGAGGAGGGAAAATAAACTGGGAGAGAGGGGGTTTAGGAAAAGGGATGGGAAAGAGCTATTGTTTGCCAGCTCTGGTTCCATCCATCCCCTTCAGGTCTTTACACCGGCGATTTCCCTGTGCCCTTTCACTCCATATAAGTGGACTGAGCTCAAAACATTGACTGCTCCCCTGTACCGATGCTCCCAGCGGTTTTGTCTTTTGTTTATTCCGGATTCCAGTATCTGCAGTCTTATTTGTCTCCAGTTTGGTTCCATACTGATGCACAGCTACTTCCATTAATAATGGGCTTTTATTTCAGAAATGTCTCTGAGGAAATGAGGAGGATAGGAGTGGGAAAAAATCTCAATAGGAGAAGCAGGAGAAGTGATTTGTTGATCACAACGATGGATTTATTTATGGCTTTTAGGGGAGAGCAGGCAGATGAAACCTCTGAAAATCAAAAGTGAAGTAAACAGATGAAAGCAGTCTGTTTATAAAAAATGCATTTCACTAGATAACAGGCAATGGTTATCACAACACTGCAAGGCAAAAGTGGTTCATTGCTGTGTGAATGTCAATATGATTCCCTTACTGTCTTTAACCAGACATGTTCTCATTACTATCATTTGCAGTCTCACATTTATTTTAAAATCTATGGTTCTTTTATATTTATTTAGTGATCAGCATGGAATAGGCCCTCTCAGCCCTTCAAGCCACACTGTCCAGGAACCCCTAACATCCCCAATTCAATGCTATCCCAACCACAGGACAATTTACCATGACCAATTATTGGGTCTCGGCCCGCAATATCAACTTGTTTACTCTTTTCCATAGATGCTGCCTGGCCTGCTGTGTTCCTCCAGCAGTTTGTGCGTGCTGACCAATTAATTTACCTGGTATGTCTTCCGACTGTGGGAGGAAACCAGGGAATCTGGGGAAAACCCGTGCGTCTCCACTGGGAGGATGTATAGAGACGACTTAGAGAAGATGGGGGGGGGGGGGGGGGGGGATTGAACTGCAAACTCCAACATCCTGGGCTGTAATAGCATCATGCTGGTGGCTCAGCTACCGTGGTGCCCATTTCATACTTCCATTGTTCTGCTCACCGTTAATTAGAGTTCCCGTTGTATTCCACAAAATTCCTGTTTATTGTTAGGCGACAGAAGAGCACAGTAACAGCTTTTTTACAAAATGTTTGGGGATTGAAAATGAACAGAATGCACTCAGACACCAGACCTACTGTATCTCTAAATTATTAAACCCTGGCAGTCTTGATTAATTTGTTTTCTAGCTCTCCAGTTAGACTTTTTTGAATTGAGCTCCAGGGGCAGATGGTTAGACATGTTATGCAAGGCTGAAGCTAATCAGGAAGTATGCAGGAGTACAGAGCCCAGTCCATCGCGGGTAAGGCCCTCCCTACCATCACAGGAAAGCAGCATCCATCATCAAAGACCCTCATCACACAGGCCATGCTCTCGTCTCATTGATACCATCAGGAAAAAGGTACAGGCGCTTCCAGAGGCACAATATCAGGCTCAGGAACCATTATTACCCCTCAACCATCAGGCTCTTAAACCAGTGGGGATAACTTCACTCACCCCTTCACTGAACTGTTTCCTCAACCTATGGACTCACTTTCGAGGACTCTTCATCTCATGTTCTCGGATTTATTGCTTATTTGTTTATTATTATTTTTATAGTTCCACAGTCTGTTATCTTTTGCACAATAGTTGTTTGTCTGCCCAGTTGGGTGTGGTTTTTCACTGACTCTATTATGGCCCTTAGATTTACTGTGTATGTCCGCAAGAAAATAAATCTCAGGGCTGTATATGGTGACATATACAGTATGTACTTTGATAGTAAGTTTACGTGTGAAGTTTTTGAACTTTTTTTTTGAATGGCAGTAGATCAAGCAGTTTTCAGGTGATGGTTTAGGATGCGGGAACTATTGAGTGGAAAACACAGAAGAGCGCAGCAGGAATTAATGTCCTGAGTAAGAGAGAATTCAGAGTCTGAGAATTTGACATTTATTTATTTCTCGTTCCCTACATTCCCAATTTGGTGAATTTTCATAGTCACATATAGACCAGACTGGTTAAAAAAGCAGCTTTCTTAATGTAAAGTATATTTTATGAAGCTAGATTGTTTCTACATCAATCTCATAGTCTATTTACATTTTACTCATATGTTTATTTAATTGTTTGAATTGAAATTCCCCAGCTGTGGTTTACGGATTCGAACCAGCGACCCTGGATCCAAAACCTCTTG
The DNA here is from genome assembly GCF_048418815.1 of Hemitrygon akajei. Lineage (NCBI taxonomy): Eukaryota > Metazoa > Chordata > Chondrichthyes > Myliobatiformes > Dasyatidae > Hemitrygon > Hemitrygon akajei. Next base: position 41,498,994 of record NC_133134.1, on the reverse strand, counting down.
ACTGCCGATGTAATGGTGGGTTGGGATGTAGAAGTGGTTGAAGAGATGTGCGTGGGTGATGTGGGTGCAATACATTAGTACTGGCAAGATAACAGGGCACTGAGATAGTTCAGACAAGAGGTGGGAGCACTGAGATATTGCAAACAAGCAGGTGGGATATGGAAGCAGAATGACTGAACTGACACGACATTGGAGCACGGGGATAGTACAAGAAGGGTACAGCAAAGGAACAATGAGCTGTTATTGTCAGAATGTGGGATCTCTGAGAATGTTTGCGCAGGTTATTGGAGCGCTGCGATGCAGGCGGTATATGGGAACATTAATCTGGAGGCAGGAAGCGTAAGCCTTGAGATGACACAAGTAGGATTTGAAAGCAATGAAATTGTCCAGGATGGATATTGGAGCCCTTAGAAGATGCATGAAAATTTGGAAGCCCATTGAAGTTCTAAGTTTAAAGCACATTTATTATCAATGTATGTATAACATGATACAACCCTGAAATTCATCTCCTTACAGGCAGCCACAAAACAAAGAAACCCAATAGAACCCATTAAAAAGAGACCATCAAACTCCCCTAATGTTCCGAAAAAGTGAACAAATCATGCAGATGAGAAAGGTAAGCAAGTTGCATTCAGAACTGAAGTTCACGAAAGTGAGTCCACAGACACGAAGCCAGCAGCCAATTCAGAGCCGGTTCGTTACAGATCACAGCCTCAGTTCAGTGCAGAGATGAGAAAACCTCACAGAGGCCTAAATTTCGCTGTAGGAGAAGCCATTCTCAATCTCTCCAAATCGGCTCGGTGCCCAGAGTGCTCCAACCTCACCTGATTCTCGACACCGGTCTATCCGGGCTGGCACTTTTCCAACATCCAATCTGTATAAACTTTAAGATGATGCTGGTGAAGCTCAGAGACTACTTTCCAGCTCAAACGAAGCAAAGAAAACTACTTTATTAGTCACTCTTTTCCTGGTAAATGATCACTGCAATCAATACCCTGTAGCTTCCCATTCAGAGTTCAGCCTGCACAAACTGGCATTATTGTGGTGTAAATTGAAGACTCGTAGGTGCAGGACGCTTACAGCATGGCATGCTCGGCCTGGGTACGAGAGCAGGGAATGAGCCCACGTTTGGTCATTGCTGAAGTGGACTTGGAGGCAATTCGATGTGGCAGAACTGAGGCAAGACAGGGTCAAGGTGGAGCCCCAGCTAGAGAGCAAGGAAGGACCCAAGGTTTGATCAACTTAGGCACCAGGTGAATTGAAAAGGTTGGGTACAGTCTGAATTGAGGCAGCGGGGGCCGAACCTGAGACCAAGAAACAACCCAATGTTTTGAGGGTTCAACTGCCAGGCCAGATTGAAAAGGTTGAGGTGTCAGGGTTGGAAATGGGGGAAGGGCCAGTTCAGCTCACAGCTCTGTGAGGTTTACTCATCTCTGCACTGAACTGAAGCTGTGGCCCGTAACTAACCGGATCTGAATCGGCTGCTGGCTTCGTGTCTGTGGACTTACTTTCATGAACTTCAGTTCTGAATGCAACTTGCTTACCTTTCTCATCTGCATGATTTGTTTACTTTTCGGAACACTAGGGGTGTTTGATGGTCTCTTTTTAATGGGTTCTATTGGGTTTCTTTCACAGTGGTGTGAGTTTCAAAAAATTTATTCACTGGCCCAGATAGTCTGGGAGCTCCTCTCTCTGCAGTGCTAATGCTGGGAGACTGCCCCGCCGCTGTGCTTCATGTCCGCGAACTGTGCAGCAATTTGCCCCACTAACGTGACGAACTGAATGCTGAGGCTTTGGGCCTACTCTGGTCTGCGCCAGGAATTTGGATCTAAGGACTCACTTTGGTTCGGAATGCTGTTGTTGCTCGCTCCTATTGTTTGTGTGATTTGTTTTTTTTCTCTTTTTCTGTGGGTACTGGGGGTTGGTCTTATTTTTTAGTTGGGTTCTTCTGGGTTCCTTGCTTTGTGACTGCCTGTCAGCAAGCGAATCTCAAGGTTGTATAATTTATACATTCTTTGATAATAAATGCACTTTGAATTTTTTGAAGTGAAATAGTACAGGGAATATATAGGAAGGTCAGCGAGAGCATTGATTAGTGCTGGATTTAGTTGACCAGTCTTTCACTAGGAAACTGGAACAACATGAAAAATGACACATTGCAGGCTTAATAATTCAGTTTTTCTCTTCATGGGTTAGAGCAGAGGTGGTGAACCTATGGCACATGTGCCCAAGATGGCGCGCACAAAAATTTTGTTGGGATGTGGCATTCAGTGCCACCAGTCGATTCTTTAAATCCAGCCCATAGATACATAATAGATACATAACAGCCCAAAGATACATAATGATTATCTTTACTGCTAAATGAAGCAGTGAATGATTTTTCACAGCCTGAGAGCAGTAAGATGTTTTTACAAGAAATGCCTCTTGCCAACTGGATGAATACGTGACGTTGGATGTCACATGATGGGCAGTTACAAAGAAAGCACGGGAGTGCCTTTACTTCCTTAGGAGTTTGTGAAGATTTGGCATGGCATTTAAAACTTTGACAAAATTCTATACTGTAGATAGATGGTGGAGAGTATAACTGGCTGTATCTCAGCCTAGTATGGAAACACCAATGCCCTTGAATGGAAAATCCTACAAAAAGTAATGGATACAGCAGAGTCCATCATGATTAAAAACCCTCAGTAAGGGCTCATTTTTGATTCAGAATGCCGTTGTTCACTTGCTTACATGATTTGTATTTTTTCTTTCTCTTGTGCAATTTTGTATTTTTTTTTCTTTAAGTTGAGTTCTTTTGGGTTTCTTGCTTCGTGGTTACCTGTGAGCATGCAAATCTCGACATTATACAACTTGTACATGCTTTAATAATAAAGGTACTTGAATCTACATGGAGCGTTGTTGCAGGAAAGCAGCATCCATTATTGGGGACCCCCACCACCCAGGTCATGCTCTCTTCTCACCGCTGCTGTCAGGAAGAAGGTATAGGAAACTCAGAACTCACACCACCAGGTTCAGGAACAATTATTACCCCTCAACCATCAAGCTCTTGCACCAAAGGAGATAACTTCACTGAACTTCATTTGTGCCATTACTGAACTGTTCCCAGAACCTATTAGCTCACTTTCAAGGACTCTTCATTTCCTGTTCTTGATAGTTCTTGCCTGTTTGTCTGTCTGTCTATCTATCTATCTATCTAATTATCTTTTTTCTCGTCCTTTTTTTCACAGTTTGTTGTCTTTTACACAATGCTTGTCCACCCTATTGATGTGGTCTTTCATTGATTCTATTTTGGTTATTGGATTTATTAAATATAAATCTAATAACAGTACTAGAATCATGAAAAACTGCACCAACAAGTAAATGAATCTCAAGGTTGTACATAGTGACATCTATGTACTTTGATAATAGATTTACTTTGAACTTTCCTTGATCTTTTATGAATATACACCAAAGCTTATAATTTCATATTTACATTTCTTATGCTATATATGAGGTACAATAACAAAATTATTTAGGAATGTTACTTTTCAATTGTCTTCTTTAATGATTAATATTAATTTTTAAAAAGGTTTTCTAAAATGCTTTCTTTATTTCAGCTTGTCTCTGTTATACTTTTATTAATAATAAAGAAAACTGAATGCATGTAAATAAGCAAACGGACTCATAATTTTACCTTACAAAGTCTGTTATTATTGTTACTAATTCATTAATCAATGATAATCTCTTCAAAATTACCATGATGCACAAAAGAGTATTTTAGAAGATTATCATCAATTTGGGCACATACTCTCAAAAGCTTCATCATCCCTGTCTTAGGAGTTAATTTAAGAAAAATCAGTGCTAAGTATGAAAGGGAAATGCCCGGATTGGGACCAGGTTGAATTGGAGTGTTCTGGCCTTCACTGCTGCTATGTGGTACTATCTGTCTGTCTCCTATTCTACCCCAACTTAGATAGTGCTAGCAACTGGATGGGACAGATTTTAGATGCAGAATTTAGCACTCCATCCACCACTTGCACTCAAGCAATGGGAAGCTGTGTGGGAACAGGCAATAATAGTCATGGTAGGAACAATGTCAAGGAAGTTGAGATGAGGGAAAGGATGTTGCAATCATTCTCACTGCCCTGTCCTGTTGCCACCCTGCTCTATTTCTAAAAAGGTTGCAGAGAAAGATTTTGACCTCCATCACTAGAAAGGTGAGATTGGAATATTTATCTTACTTCACACCCACAGAAATGTTTTCAGAACCTAACTTGCACTGAGTTTCCGAGAATCCAAATTTACCTGTGACATTGTTTCATAAACAAGTGACCTCATCTCATGACCCAACCAGGAACTGCAGGAGCACATTAGCAGCATGATTGACAGATTTGAGTGACAGATCTGTAATTCAAACCCATATTCAACAGATAGGGAAACAGGCTCAGGTGCAATTTAACTTTAGTGCCTTAAACAAGCATACGTAAGTCTAGCAATTATGTACAAAGAGCAGGCATGTCCCATGGAGGTCAGACCTATTTTCAGTGAAAAGGATCAAACAGAGTTTGCCTGTGAGACTTTGCCAACTGTACCAATAAGTAGCAGTATAATCCTGATAATGAAATAGCAGCTTGGTTCCTTGTGGTCAGCTGCTGTGAAACAATACCTTCCCTTTGATTCCTCCAAGTATATTCAACTGAATTGTCGTGCAGCTTTCTTAATTATGAAGTGTTTTGTTGGATTAAGTAGGAAAAACCATTTCCATGGACAAGTGGGACATTAAGTAAAGGATGCTAGTTTACAGTAACTGGCAAAAAAGCAGAAGTGAGTGGCAGGATTTGTTGTGAGGAGTTGTTTGAGCCCAGAATATGGCACCTCAGAGGTGGATAAAAGCAGATTCATTGGTGACTTTAAAAAGTAAAGCATTGTGGAGCTATGGGGAAAGAGAATCAGAATGGGATTGATGGGATAGGTCTTTAGTAGAGAGCTGCTATAAGGAGGATGGACCAAGTGGCTCATTATAATGTATCAGTTAGGATTAGATTCCATTCTGTTAACTAGAATTTGGTCATTCACTGACATTCAGTCACAGAAGGACCAGTGAACCCAGATCCTGATAGAACAAAATAAACAGGAGAAGATGCAAGCTATTTAGTCCCATGAACCTTTTCCACCATTCAGATAGAACATAAACTGATTTTGTCCTCAGCTCCACTTTTCTGCCCATTAACTATCACCCAGGTCTTCCTTGTCAGCTTAAAGTCTGCATGTCTCAGCCTTGAATATTCAAAGACTGAGCCTCCACTGCTTCCTGAGGTAGGCAATCCCCAAAATTCACAATCTTTCAAAGAACAAACTCTTTCATACAGTAAATCTGTGATCTGTTGCTCTGAATTTATGGCCAAATTGTAGATTCAGTCATGAGGAGAGATATTCTCTGACCATTTACCCTGTCAAATTTTCTGTGAGTTTTGTGTAAAAAATTAAACATTTGGAAATGTGTAAGCCATTGGAGCTCACCATGAGAGCTAACTTTGTGCAAAGTTGGATACTTGGAAAAATATCATTACTCACAAGGGATGATCTCAATGGACAGACAAGGTTAACCTAGAACCATTTTGCATTCTGATGTTAGAGCAAATAAAAATAATGTCAATCAAACTGTTCTATAACTGTTTTAATGCTGCACAAACTGTTGCAAACATACTTTCAGACAATTTAGTTGACCACTTCCTTTGACCCTTCACATGGATCAATTGAAGCTTCTTCTCTGTATTAATTTAATGCAGGGATTTACCCATTCCCCTGTTTCCAGTTCTTTCAGTCAATACCAGAGAACTGGAACAGTTCAAGGAGGTGGTTCACCCTCACCACTATGACATATATGGATGCACCTTCAAGAACTGTGTGCACAATGTGGTATAGTTTATAGTGTATTATATAACCACTGATGTTAGTTGAATATTGACTGTATTCAGTAAAGAATATTTTGTTGGTAAGCTTTGTCCTTATTTGATGTAGCAAAATGCAACACGAGTCTAAAGACACTAAAATGGTAATGAGGATTGGTTGTTGCTGCTTGAAGGGTCTCAGCCCAAAACATTGAGTGTTTACTCTTTTGCATAGATGCTGCTTGGCCTGCTGAGTTCCTCCAGCATTCTGTGTATAATGCAATAAATTGGTATCATAATAACATTACATTAGTCTGGAAGAAGGGTCTCAGCCTGAAGCATTGGCTGTTTATTCATTCCCATTGATGCTGCCGGGCCTGCTGAATCCCTCCAACATTTTGTGTGTGTTGCCGCAATATGATGCTGCTGCTTTGCTCAGTCCCTCAGTGTGTTACCGTGGTTACAGTGGTCCTTCACATCCTCATGTAATCTCACTAATTTAGCATTTGTAGTCTCTTCCAGTACACTTGTAATTTCTGATGCATCTTGTTCTTCCGCTGCCCTCCTCACACTGATGTCAGCCCACTCGTTCCCTCTCTGCTCCTTACTGTCCCCTTCCTGGTGAGCCTTTACTTTAGTCACTGCTCTCTCCTCAGGCAGCTGAACAACTTCTGACAGCTCCTGCCTGTGTTTGACCCCTCCCCTCGGGACCTCCGGACATGATTCCCACACATTGCCCTGTCTCCCCTCCCTGCTTTGGGCTGCAGTCTCTCTGTGGGCCATGTTAGCTGCTTTGTGGGTCATACATGTTTGCTGTTCTTGTCTACATTATTTCTCCTTTTCCTAAGTCAATGATTGCACCTACCTTACTCAGAGTGTCTATTCCCAGGATAGTACCTTCATTGTTTGGGCACACCCAGAAATCTACGGGAAGCTGCTCTCCTTTAATCTCAAATACCTGGAGCTGACTTCTCTCCGCCCTCATTGTTGCACTGGTGATTGACAGGGTGTTTGGGGCTTCCTAAACTATTCACCACTAGGTAGGCTTAGAAATGACAGACAGACAGACAGACAGACATACTTTATTGATCCCGAGGGAAACTGGGTTTCGTTACAGCTGCACCACCAAGAATAGTGAAGAAATATAGCAATATGATGCCAGGGTATCTTGACCCCTTGGGTAACTGCTGCTGATCTAGAAGTGTGGTAATGGAAAATGGGAGACCGATAGTTCTCACTCCACTTCTAGAAAGGCAAGAGAAAATGTAAAGGAATGAAAGTACAGTGAAAATAGGTGTTTCTCTCCATTGGAGTAAATGTGGTAGCCAAGGTTTCGGTGCCAGTGCAACTGATCTGTATTTTGGTGACCACCCCATGTTAATTCTGCCATTGGGTGGTCCCAAGCCTGGCTGCAAAGGAGGAGGGTTGGGCATGGGACTAGCAACCGCATCCCATAAAATCCCAGTGCTACAGAAACTCCATCCTTAATCCAGAGGAGAGGAATGATACTCAAAGAAGATGGATTACATCTGGGAGGACTTGAAAGACTGGCCCAGGCCAAAGGACTTCGGTGAGCCATTGTTGGTGGCCTATGTCCCAATGGGCTTAGGAAGAAGAAGAAAGGCCCACTTTGTGATGAATATGAAACTTGGGCTTAAAGCTAATATAAGCTACAAAATGTTCAATCATACTTGGAGGAATTATGCCTGAAGTCGGGCCAATGTTGCAAGATATCAAAGACTGAGTGATATAGAGCCAAAGGCTGCTAATAAAATTCTGTGTGGTGGCAAATGGAAAGATGATTTTCCCATGCGTGGGGTTGAACAGTAATTTCGATAAAGTGTACACCTTTTGGAACCAAAAGGGAATATTAAGAGCATCTCTTAAAAGCCATGTGTTTGGAGTGTTGATTATTTGGCTGCCTGCCACCAAAAAGTGCACGCTTGTTTATTTTAAAAAGAGTGCTGTGAGCAAAGCAAACGCAGCATTACGCATTACAAATAGCAGTAAAATACTTGGGCTGAGAATGCCCACGACTGAAGCAAATACAGAGCTGCAAGTGCAAATATGTAAGACAAAGCAACAAGCAAGCAAGAAAGTTAGATCATGGTCAGCTGTCTCAAAGTGAAAGCCATTCAAAGAGGATACCATAGAGAGAGTGCAGAGGAGATTTACAAGGATGTTGCCCGGATTGGAGGGCGTGCCTTCTGAGAATAGGTTGAGTGAACTCAGCCTTTTCTCCTTGGAGCGACGGAGGATGAGAGGTGACCTGATAGAGGTGTATAAGATGATGAGAGGCATTGATCGTGTGGATAGTCAGAGGCTTTTTCCCAAGGCTGAAATGGCTAACACAAGGGGCATAGTTTTAATGTGCTTGGAAGTGGGTACAGAGGGGATGTCAGGGGTAAGTTTTTCACACAGAGAGTGGTGGGTGTGTGGAATCCACTGCCGTTGACGGTTGTGGAAACGAATTCAATAGGACCTTTTAAGAGCCTCTTAAATAGGTGCATGGAGCTTAGAAATATAGAGGGTTGTGCACTAGGGAAATTCTAGACAGTTTCTAGAGTAGGTTACATGGTCAGCACAACATTGTGGGCCGAAGGGCCTGTGATATGCTTCAGGTTCTATGTTCTATTTAGTTCTGAGCCCCCAGGTTCAGAGTTTCATCTGGATGGCAATTTAGCATTTTCACAGAATATTCACAGTCCTCAGTAGCAAACAGTTCAGAGGAAATCTTTATAGTCTGGACACTCAGAGACAGCCATTGTATCAGAATGTCAGAAAGACAGCTGAGCCTTTGCAAGAATCCATACATTGGATGGAAGCTGGCAAGTTCAGCACAGGTTGCTATAGCAAGGCCTTTATGATCAAATGAGATGATGTGATTGTAATGGATGAGACTGCACAAGCCTTGAAAAACAGCATGTCATCTACCAGAGCGTGCTCTTCGTGGAATTATAAGTGAACTGAACCAAGCTCACACTGAGCTTGATGCCATGAGGGAGAACTATGTTGTGATGTGAAGGTGATTTGAAAGTTCCAAAGGTTCCATGAGTGATGTTGCAGCGGGTATGGATTTACTGCTGCCAGCTCAGTCTCGTGTACTCAGAGTGTGGCAGCACAGTACGCCTGAGTTAAGAGCACTGAAAGTACTCCAGAGAGGGAAGATCAGAGTTGACAACTTTCCAACTTCAACAAGGAGAGTAGGGAAGTGAAAAGGTTCTTGTCCTCAGAAAGTGAATGTGGAAGTCAAGATGCAATACAGAATGAGAAGAGGCATGAGGATGGGGAGCTGGAAATAAGATTCACAAAGGTGTTTAATATAATATTAAAAGCAATGTTTAACCAGATCTGTTCCTGAGTTTAATTAGTCAATATTAAGTTTAGTTTTACTGTTGACATTTATAAAATATATAATGCAAAGTATTTATAGTTCTCCATAGTTAAGTTAACAGTTGTAGCACAGGATGTGAGATTAGTTTTGATGGGAGCATATTTGGAGAAGTGATCAGTACTGAGTGAGGGTAATCAAGGGATGTTAAGAGCATCTTATGCTGTAGAGTTTGTAATTGAGAAGACTATAAAATAAGCGAATTTGCATTTGGTTAAATTTTAACTATGTATAATAATGTCCTTATAAATAATTGATAGTATAGCATTACAGGCAGAAATAGTTAGCAGATGGGATGGTTCAGACAATGTAAGTAGTCATTGTTTTGATTGTGTTTGTTACTTTTTAAAAGAGAAAGCAGTGCATTGTTTGTGAACATGAGCAGACGTTTTTTCCCAAGTATTTTTTGCCTTTGATGATAAATGTAATTGAGTACTTTTGTTAAGGCCGTTGTTTGTCTTTTATCTCAAGTGCCATTTTGGAGCACGATCACCATGTGCTTGCTTGCCTTAAAACCCAACGGGATGTACTAGTCTCTGTTTTGAATGAACACAATAAATATGCCTCCATAGCCCTCCAGAATTAGAATTCGTAAGATTCGGCTTCCCCTGAGTGAAGAACCCTTCCTGTAGCTCAGTATTGTACAGTTTTCTCCCTATTCTCAGCAGCCTCCTTGGCTTAGACTCAGAGGAAACTTCCTGTCTATAAGAAGCCTGTCAAACCCTTCAGGAATTTTGTAAGTTTCTAAGATTCAAGACACCTGCTTCCCACTTGCAAGCTCAATATCAAATTCTAGCCCATTATAGACAGGAGAAAATCTGCAGATGCTGGAAATCTGAGCATTTTGTGTGTGTTTCTACCCCCATTTTGATCACTTTTCCTGAGAGTAGCATTTGCAATGAGCTCATTAAATAATCCTGTCTCATTAGACACGGCCGTATCTAAAATAGCTGCTCACTGTTTGGTTCTACAACGTATTGTTTTCTAAGAAATGCTCCTGAATGCTCTCTCTGAGGTTGTCCAAAAGGCAAGTTTTCTCAGTCTGATTTGTTCAATCTGTAAAAAGATTAAAGTTGGCCATTGTTATTGTAGCACCTTTCTTAAGTAACCTCAATTAGTTCTTTATTCTGCCCTATGGCATAGTTATTGTTAGGGGCCTAAAAGGCTGTTCACTTCAATGACATCTTTACCTTTACATTTCAATCTTTACCCAAATTGATTCTACATCTTGATCTTCTGAGCCAAGATATTTCTCACTACGATATTGATCTTATCCTTTATTAGCAGAGCTAGCCAGCATCCTTTCCCTTTCAGTTTATACTTCTGAAATGTCAAGTACCACAAGTACCAAGAATATCCAGTTCCCGCCTCGGTCATCTAGTCTCTGTATACCCACTTATTTCTATTTGTGTCATTAATACATCTAACTGCCTGCATTCAGATAAAGACTTCACAATTTATCTCTACTCTGACTCGTTTATGGGTGCACTCTTGTGTTATTTTATTCCTTCCGCTCACACATCTGGTTATCATTTCCCATTTTACAATTCTGCTCCATCGATGCATCCTTGCTTTTTGTTTCTAAATCTCCTCTCACCTGAGCCCTCTCTGCCACACTTCCCTGAAGCTTCCTGAACCCACCGTCTATTTCAAAGTACAGCTCATGTTGTCTGACTTACTGAAACACTAGTTTGGTCCAATTCAAGTGAAGTTCCTCCCAGCTGAACAGCTTTCTTTCCCACAACAATACCAGTCCCAATTGAATTGGAACCCTTTCCCTCATACCAATTTTTGAGTTGTACGTTCACCATGTAGATGTCGTTATTGACTCAGATAGCTCTACAAGCTTGGTCATTTCATAAAGGTGCTTCCTTTATGAATAGTATTGTAATAGCAAGGCCAAACTGCAATGCCTTTTGCACGCTATTATGCTCCAGCTGAGGCCTTTTTCAGCAAATGGGAGTCGGACTTCAGAGGCAATCAGGCTGATGGCAAATTTTCATAACTGGGACCTAACTGAAACCTTTTGCCCAATAACGAGCTTTTCAGAAACTTTCCATTACAACAGGCTATGAAATTGGAGGTGGAAACATCAATGTTTCACTGTAAAGAAAAAAATGTACAACACATTATTAAACTGTAAAGCAGTAGATTGTGAAACTGCTTCATGGATAGCATCTTGTGTCTGGTATTGAAGGCATAAAGCAGCAGATGGTCGATAATGCATTTACGTACTATTTATGAGAATATTTTTCTATTATAGGGAGCAGTTTTCAAGCAGGTTAAATGGTTCAAATAGGATCTACTGTGAAGTAAATGCATGTGACCTGTCATGCGAGTCCATGTGATGCCTAAGGCAGTGCCATTACAGAAAATGAAAAATGAATGATAGTTAAATTCTCTACTGTTACCAATGTAAAACCAAATCTCTGACTTGAATTTAATAGTCTTCTGAGAAATGGTGAGATGTCGTTTGGGTTAGCAGGTCCAACCGCTTTTATTTGTTGCTTGTTTTATTTCTTCCCAATCATTTATCTTCACATAATGCTCCATCTGATTGAATGAAAAGACAGCTTGGTTGTGTAGGTTTGTTTTTGACTGTGAGAGTTTGCCGAGGACGTCTGTTCATTTTTATTTGTCTGATCGCTTTTCATCTTGAACTTTTTTTTAATCCAGGAGGTTCTCCTGTTGTTGCATGACATAGGAGTTAGAAGACCACTGACCCTCTACCAACCCTCTCCTTCACCTTGTCTCCAGCAAGTTTTTTTTGAAATTACATTATTATTATATTAACATACAATCTTTGGGGAAATTTCCATCAGATTGTTTTTGTTTCGGTGTGCTCCACAATTATTATGAAAGCAAATTTGATACAGGTATGCCCATGATTTGGGGCCAAATAGCCAAATGCACAACTGGAGTAATTATTGAGAAGCATCTTATAGGAATTGAGAGAGATTTGAAGAGGTTGCTCCGGAGTTGGGTGGTGGTTTAGTGAGGAAGCACAAGAGGCTGCAGATGCTGTAATGGGCATCAGAAGACGAGATGCTGGGGAGCTTCAGCACTTGTAGACCAGGCAGCGCCAGTGGATCTAACCTGGTCCCAACATAGCGACGCAGCTATAGAGAAGTTGTAAGACCCATAAAGAAGAACTGCAGTTATTAAGAAGGCAATACAGCGGCTATATTTTATTAAGAGTTTGAAAAGGTCTGGTTTGTCACCTAAGACACTCAAAAACTTCTGTAGATGTATTGTGGAGAGCATTCTGACAGGCTGCATCACTGTCTGGTATTGGGGCTACTGCGCAGGACTGAAAGAAGCTACAGGAAGTTGTAAAATTAGTCAGCTCCAGTTTGGATACTTGCCTCCATGGTATCCAAGATATCTTCAGGGAGCGGTGCCTCAGAAAGGCAATGACCATTATTAAGGACCCCCACCACCCAGGGTACATCCTCTTCTCATTGTTACCATCAGGTAGGAGGTACAGAAGCCTGAAGGCACACACTCAGTGATTCAGGAACAGCTTCTTCCCCTCTGCTTTATGATTCCTAAATGGACATTCAACCTGTGAATGCTATCCCACTTTTAAAAAATATATACTAATTCTGTTTTTGCGATGTTTTAATCTATTCAATATGCGTATATGTGCTTACTGTAATTGACTTATTTTTTCCCTTTCTATGTTATCATGTATTGCATTGAACAGCTGCTGCTAAGTTAACAAATTTCATGATACATGCCTGTGATAATAAACATAATTCTGATTCTGATACGGTGATGAGGACAAGGAAGAACCCTGTTTATACAAGAACAGAGTTGTAGAACTGGAGAAGTTTATGCATGGATTTTAATGAATGCAAAGACATTCCACTCAGACTGCAGATCCATGCAGTTGTTTTTGCCTCCAGTCTGATGAAGAAGGAGGACGATATGCTTCTTGTGACCGCTGAATCATCATGAATTAAGCTGATATCCAATTATGGGTAACCAAATTCTGTTTGGGGTGTCTAGGAATGTCTCCAGGGGCAATCTTTGAGGAAGCAGATTCTCAACGTCTGCAGGTTTTCGACTTTGTTTTATGATTTTTATTTCTGTTCACCAAGTACTGCAAAGGTGGTTCCCACAGTTTCTTTCTAGAGCTACAAGGTAATGTTTCAGTTCTATAAAACCCTAGCTAGACCACACTTGGAATCTTATATTCAGTTCTGGTCGCCTCGTTAAGGGAAGGATGTGGAAGCTTCAGAGAGGGTGGAAGGATGCTGCTTGGATTTGAGAGCACGTCTTCTGAGGATAGGTTTAGTGAGCTGGGGCTTTTCTCTTTGGAGGATGAGAGATGTACAAGATGATAAGACACACAGATAGAGTGGACAGCCAGAGACATTTTCCCAGGGTGGAAATGGCTAATATGAGTTGGCATAATTTTAGGATTAGTGGAGGAAAGTATGGGGGGGATGTCAAGGGTAAATTCTTAACATAGAGAGGTGGGTGTGTGAAATATCCTACCGGGGTGGTGATAGAGGCAGATACATTAGGGACATTTAAGAAACTCTTAGATAGGGTGATAGGAAGATGGAGCGTGATGCGGGAGGAAAGGGTTAGATTGCTCTTTGTGTAGCTTAAGAGGGTGGCCAAACATTGTGGGCCGAAGGCTCTGTACTGTAATGTTCTACGTGCTATAATCTAACTATAAATGTACAAAAAGACAAAAATAATCTTGTGATGTAAAATTATTTCCCTGGCTGCACAGAAGTGAACAGATACAAAGAAAATTTAATTTACATAGAAAGAGTGTTTAAGCTAATGACAGATGAATCCTCTTGTTGCTTGTTTTACAGGAAGAAAGAAGTGTAGCTTTAGCTGACCTGGAAAAAAGATCTTTCCAGCAAATTATTTTGCTTAAAGTCACCGAGCCGAAATTACTTAATTTAAATTTAATCAAAGGACAAGCTGTTGTTTTCTCCTTCTGGTCTGAAGATCAAAGTGGTTTGTTTTCTCAGCTGATCAATTCATTAGAGACATGCGGAATACATCTGCATCTTCACAGACAGGTCCAAGTCATTTGCCAAATAGAGAATCAAAAATAGTTACAAATACTGGAAATGTAAAATAACAACAGATGTTGCTGGGACTACTCAGCAGGTCAGGCTGCATCTGTGAACACAGAAAAATGTTTCAGGTTGAACTGAGAAGGGAAAAGAATCTCATTAAGCTGTAGGGCGGGTATGGGAGGATAATATCTCTGCTAGAATAAAACTAGGGAGACTATAGGGATACCACTGAATGGGCCGAATGGCCTAATTCTGCTCCCATGTCTTATAACCTGTAAACAAAGTCTGTAGTCAGGTATTGGGAGAAGTTAGAGAGCGAGATCACGAACAAAAGTACATTGACACAAGAGGTTCCAAAATGCAGAACAAAATAACATGGTTTCAGTTTGGACATGTCCCTCACTTCCAGAGAAAAGAAAGGGAGTAAAAACAAACAAGCTGAGCCAATGTCGCAGATGGATGACTGATGAGGATAAAAGAGTCAAGTTAGCTGAAGTAGTCAAATTGAATATTGAGTCCAATTTTGATATAGTGTCTGAAATCCATTGCATTTTGTGTTCACTTTTTCATTTAACCTTTAGAATGTTTGATTTGCATTCTGGCTGTCCATGGAGTTTGGTGCAAAAGCGCCTGAAATTAAGAGTCAGAGGTTCCAATTCAATTTGTATTTTAGCAAGTAAGTTTTTGGATGGAAAATGGGACGCAATCCACATTGAAGATAGAACAGTCTAGCTCAGGGACAGGCCCTTCGGTCCTCAATGTTGGGCCAAACCTGCTAAAAAGTAAATTTAAGAACACTCAAAAAAAACTAATCCCTACTACCGACAGGGTCCATATCCCTCCATCTTCCTCATATTCATGTGCCTGTCTAAATGTCTCTTAAGAGCCTCAAATGTATTTACCTCTACCACCAACTCCAGGCAACTCATTCCAGGCATCCATCACTCTCTGAGTAAAAAACTTGCCCCTCACATCCCCTTTGAACCTACCCCTTCTCACCTTCAATGCATGCCCTCTGGTATTAGGCATTTCTACCCTGAGAAAAAGATACGCCTTGTCTACTTTATTTTTGCCTTTGATAATCTTTTAAGCCTCTATCAGGTCTCTCCTCAGCCTCTGCCTCTCCAGAGAAAACGGCTGAAGTTAGTCCAACCTCTTGTGATAGTACCTGCCCTCTAAACCGGGCAGCATCCGGATACACCTCTTCTGCACCCTCTCCAAAGCCTCAACATCCTTCTTTTAGTGGGGCGACCAGACTTGTATGCAATCTCCAGAGTTTGTTATTCATTCTAAGATCAGTCATCATTCAACTCCTCTATATATGCTCCAATATTTAGATTAGGTGTGATTGACAAGCATTCAACACCCTCTCTTGGTTGGGCACCTGGGTAACTTTGGTCTCCAATACTTTACAGGCATTTACTATGTCTTCCCTCTTTACATTTTAAACTGTTCTTTCTTTCTTACTTTTCCAGTTCTCATGTAAGATCATTGAATCCAAAGGTTAATTCTGTTTGTATGGAGAAAGTGCCTGGCCTGATAAGTAATTTTTAAAAAAATTCCGGCATCTATGTTTTTTTTTGCTGTTTCTCAAGCATCTCATCAATGCTGGCTTTGGACAGCTCCTAACACCTTGGGACCTGGCACACTTTACAGGTCTCAGTTTGTTTCTCCTAGACTCTTCCTCGCAAATGCTGCCAACAATCTGGTTGAGATCTCTGGAGCTGCAAGTTGCGTCTGGCAACTTTGGTTCAGCCAAGTGCAAGTTGAACTTTCACCTGACATCTCCTAAAAATCGCTTCTCATTGGTTAGTGGATAATAATGATTCTCAAAGGCCTTTTGAATCCCTTCCAGAATTTCATTGACTTACCTCATTTCTATTTGGGTGATCAGCTAGATACAACAGCATTATCCAGTCCTGATGAAGAGTCATTCACCTGAGGCATTTACTCTTGTTTTCCACTCTTTATTAGCCATTTCCATCTCTATAAAGAAAGACAATTTCAAGTTTTATTGCTTCCTCTTATTAACAATTTACTTCATTCATTATTAATATTGAGTTGCTGAGCTGGCTCGATCTGCCCTATCCTCCAACACCAGACACCACGTTCAGTCCTGACTTGTGTGCATGCAATTTGCATATCCTTCATGTGACCACATGAGTTTCCTCCCAGAGCTCAGAGCTGTGTGGGTTGATATGCTTAAATGAACATCGTAAATTGCTACTTTTAGTGATAGTGTAGAATTGGGATTCGGTGACATTAATGGTAATGTGTGTGTGTGTGTGTGGGGGGGGGGAGGGAATGTAAAGGCTGATGTATACTTGTGCATATGGGCTACGGCGTAGGCCTGATTTTCACTTCTGTGTAGGCTCTACGCCGTAGCTAGCATGCGTTGGTGTGCGCCAAAACGCTAGTTGGCGGTGGGGTTTCTATGCCACCGTGTTGAGTTTCTTTGTGAGAGACATGGACGAGGAAATGCATTTCAAACATTTTCGCATGTTGTCAGGTAGATTTGATGATTTGGTTCATCTATTTCGCATCGGTGTACAGAGATGGTGGAGAAGAAGCAACCGGACATCCGATGCTACCAAGCGGACCAATCACAGTTGTTGCGGTCTGTGTCGCCACGACGTGTGAGCTATTTTTTTAGGGAGGTGTATGTCACCCTATAGCGTAGGGTACGGCATAGGGTACGCGGTACCTATGGCGTAGATGCGACACAGAAGTATAAATCAGGCTTAAGACTGAGGACCACAGTACCAGTGGTGAGGACCTCAAAGCTACAGTCTAGGGAGACAGAGGAGCATCTTCAGGACTCCTTTGAATTGGTGGGCCTGTCCATACTCAGGGATTTGAATGAATATGTCATAGTTATCACTGATTTCATTAAAACCTGCTCGGACCAATGTATGCATTTGAAAACATACCAGGTCTTCCCAAACCGGAAGCCCTGAATGAACTAGAAGATTCACATTCTGCTGAGGGCTATGGTGTTCAAGACTGACTAACCAGAATCCTGTAAGAAATCGAGATATGATCCATGGAAGGCTATTGTGGAAGTGAAGAGGCAACTCCAAATGCTGTAAAGCTAGAGACAGAACTGAATGTATGACAGCTATGGCAGGGTTTGCTTTCAATTAATCCTAAAAGTTGAAACCAGACGGATGTGATGCCATCTGAGTTCAAGGAGTTCAAGGACAGAATGTCCAAGGTTGCGATCCAAGAATCGCTACTTATGCCATGTGCTGTGAAGCCTGGATTGGGAAGATACTGTAGTTTAAAACGTAGCTAATGAGATGGGGCAGGAGGGTGGGCTTTAGATTTTTGGATCATTGGGCTCTCTTCCAGGGAAGGTGTGATCTACACAAATGGGACAGGAACTGAAAGGATGTGCATGGTGGGAATAATGTTCTGAATTTTGTCTATTTCAATGAAAGGAGTACTGTAGGTAAGGTGGTTGAGCTTAGAACATGGATTAGCACGTGGAATTATGATATTGTAGTCATTAATGAGGCTTGTTTGCGGGAGGGCAGGGCTGTCAGCTTAACATTCTGGTGTCCCATTGTTTTAGACATGATAGAGTGGAGGTATTAAAAGACTATGGGTGGCATTACTTGTGCATTTAATAGTTCAATAATGTTTGAGTAATATTGTAAATATATTGTTTGATCAAGCATTCTTTGTTGCATACATAATGCATTGTGGGTTATATGTAAAAGAATGTGAATGGTATACGTCATTATGCCACCATGTTACATGAGTGCTCCTCACTTAAAGTAAAAGTAAAGTTTGAGTGTAACTCATGACTCCCTTGTTGTTTTCAATTAGTTTTATGTTTTGGAGTTACGAAATATAACAATGACGATGAGTATGTTTTACAAAATGAACCCAAGATGACTATCTACTTGTTGAAGTGCAGTTCATTCTTTCTTCTGAAAGGAAGGACTGAGGTGTTTGAGTTAAAAAAAGCAGAAAATATACAAATCCATGTGTTCATAAACAGTGTGTACCGGATGATAATAATCATAATTTTTTTAAAAAGCAGAAATGGCTGGCTACATCAGAAAGACAGATAAATTTGATTGCATAAAAGATAACTGGATATTGTATACTGAGTGAATTGAGCAGTAATTCCTATCCTGGTTTGTTTTCTTAAAGTATAACACCTTACACTTGTCTGTATTGAATTCCATCTGCTATTTTTCAGCCCATTTTCTTCCAGCTGATCCAGATCCCACTGCAAACTTTCATAGCCTTCCTTGCTGTAGACTGCACCCAGTCTTAGTGTCATCCGCAAATTTGCTGATCCAGTTTACCACATTATCATCCAGATTATTGATATAGATGACAAACAACAAGGTACCCAGCACTGATCCCTGAGGCACACCACTAGTCACAGACCTTCAGTAGGAGATGCAACTGTCTAATCCCACTCTCTGGCTTCTCCTGCAAAGCTAATGTCAAGTCCAGTTTGCTATTTCATGCTGAAAATCAAGCGATTGAAGTTTCTTCACCAACCTCCCAGCGGGACTTTGACAAAGGCCTTACTAAAATCCATGTACACAAAGTCTGCTGCATTTCCTTCATTGATTGTTCTGGTAATCTCCTTGAAAATCTATAAGATTGGTTAGACATGACCTACCATGCATAAAGCCATGTTCACTGGCCCTAATCAGGCCATGCCTATCCATATATCATGTCCCTTAGAATAACTTCCAAGAATACTGATGACAGGCTCACAGATCTATTCTTTCCTGACTTATTCATAGAGCCTTTTTTAATTAATGGGACAACATTAGTCATTCTCACGTTCTCCGGCACCTCACCCATGGTTAAGGACATATTAAATAGCTCTGCCAGGAACCCTCCAAATTCTGCACAAGTCTCCCACGAGGTCCAGGCACTGGGGACTTATCCAACCTAATTTTCCTCAAGACAGCAGGCATCTCCTCTTCTGTAATCCAGATATGGCTCATGACCTCACTACTGATTTGCCTCAGTTCTAATTACTCTGTGTCCATCTCCCAAATAAGCTCAGATACAAAAAATAACATGTAGGATCTCGCCCTTCTCTTTTAGCTCCATGCATAGATGACTATGCTGATCTTCAAGTGGACCAATTTTGTCCTTTGCTATCCTTTTGTTCTTATCTTTTTATCCGTAGAAGCCCTTTGGATTCTCCTTCACTTTTTGGATTTCCCTTTTATGTGTTCTCTTGCATTTCTTGTTCTTCTCAAGCACCTCATTTGTTCCTTGTTGCCTATGGCTGCTGGGCACTTCTTCTGAACCAGCCCCTCAATATCCCTCTAAAACCAACGTTCCCTAAACCTGCTAGCCTTCCCTTTATTCTAACAGCAACATATAAGCCCTGCACTCACAATACTTCACTTTTGAAGCACTCTCCCCACTTACAGAGTATCCTTTTGTCAGAAAACAAGCTATTATGATTGACACCCCAGATCCTTTCTGATGCCATTGAAATTGTCCTTTCCCTGATTTAGAATCTCAACCCAAGAACAAGTCCTATCCTTCTCCTGTTCATCATCAGTCTGTGGCTTTGCACAATTTGATGATGAACTATTTAACAATAGAAACCCTACTGCCCTATTTCATATCAACTGGGCTCCATGTGCTGTTTCAACCTAAAACTAACCCAAAATTCATCTCTTTTGAGCGTCACTCCCTCTTTTTCCTCCACTAATCTGTTTAGGTTTTCTCAGACGCAAGTTTGTGTTCCGAATAAAATAACACCAAAATGTACCGTGCTTAAGTCAAGTCAAGTCACTTTTATTGTCATTTCGACCATAACTGCTCGTACAGTACATAGTAAAAATGAGACAACGTTTTTTCAGGATCATGGTGTTACATGACACAGTACAAAAACTAGACTGAACTACGTAAAAAAACAACACAGAGAAAAATACACTAGACTACAGACCTACACAGGACTGCGTAAAGTGCACAAAAACAGTGCAGGCATTACAATAAATAATAAACAGGACAATAGGGCAAGGTGTCAGTCCAGACTCTGGGTACTGAGGAGTCTGATAGCTTGGGGGAAGAAACTGTTATATAGTCTGGTTGTGACCCAGACGGCAGGAGGGAGAAGAGATTGTATGAGGGGTGCATGGGGTCCTTCATAATGCTGTTTCCTTTGCAGATACAGTGTGTAGTGTAAATGTCCATGATGGCGAGAAGAGAGACCCCGATGATCTTCTCAGCTGACTTCACTATCCGCTGCAGGGTCTTGCGATCAGAGATGGTGCAATTTCTGAACCAGGCAGTTATGCAGCTGCTCAGGATACTCTCAATACAACCCCTGCAGAATGTGATGAGGATGGGGGGCTGGGAGATGGACTTTCCTCAGCCATCGCAGAAAGTAGAGACGTTGCTGGGCTTTCTTTGCTACGGAGCTGGTGTTGATGGACCAGGTGAGATTCTCCACCAGGTGAACACCAAGAAATTTGGTGCTCTTAACAATCTCTACCGATGAGCTGTCGATGTTCAGCAGAGAGTGGTCGCTCCGTGCCCTCCTGAAGTCAACAACCATCTCTTTTGTTTTGTTCACATTCAGAGACAAGTTGTTGGCTCTGCACCAGTCTGTTAGCCACTGCACCTCTTCCCTGTAAGCTGACTCATCGTTCTTGCTGATGAGACCCACCACGGTCGTGTCATCGACGAACTTGATGATGCTGTGTGTTGCAGCACAGTTGTGGGTCAGCAGAGTGAACAGCAGTGAACTGAGCACACAGCCCTGGGGGCCCCCCATGCTCAGTGTGATGGTGTTGGAGATGCTGCTCCTGATCCGGACTGACTGAGGTCTCCCAGTCGGGAAGTCTAGGATCCAGTTGCAGAGGGAGGTGTTCAGGCCCAGTAGGCTCAACTTTGTTGTCTCCTGACACCATGTTGTATAGTGCAGTATTTTCATTCTTTAAATACTGTACTCCTAGTCATATTTACTAATTTCTTGGTGATTTATGTTATGACTGTTTCTCAACACTGCATTGTGGTTGTCCAGCTTTACATTGAACCGATCGGAGACTTACAACTGTAATGGTGTTGTAACTCCTTCAGATATGGGGCAATCAGTAGCCATTCAGCGAGGCTGAACAAGTGAAATTATCAACAGAAATAAGAGAGAGCAGAATTAGAATTAAGCTTTGACTTTATAAGGAAATCCATTTTGAAATATGAGGTAGAAAACTGTTATAATAGTCGTCTGGTTCAAGAAGGCACAATGTGGCTTGTGATTTAACTTGGGCTCATTTACAAATAATAAGTGGAAAACTGTACGTAAGTTTACTGACACCTCTCAGCTAGGCAGAGCAGTAAACAGTATGGATTGGAATAGAAAGATGCAAAGGGGCATTGATAGATTAACCAAGTGATAAAAAATCATCTGGAAAGTGCAGCGTGCCCTCTCACTAGTGTCTCAGGATAATAAATCAAAGTTTTCTTTTTCTAAATGGTCCGAAGCGTGAAACCATATGAGCAGAAGTGCTTCAGAGTCTGAGCATGAGAAGGAGCAGAGGTACCAAAATTGACTTAAAAAGCTAAAAGAATGCCGAGCTTCATAACAGAAAGAACTGCCATTCAAAGAGATTGAAGAGGTTTTGGCAGCCGCGCAGAGCTCAGACGCTACTCTGTTTAATATTGTGTTGGTAGAGTAAGGATGAAAACCTAGACAACCTTCAGACAAATGATGCTGAGTGAAAACTAACAGTCATGTCAAAAAGGAGCCAGGCACAGTTAGACTCTCTCTTATTGGAGATAGCCAATAGTAGTATCTTGTTGGTATTGCCATTGTCGAGTTCCACTGCTTGCACCCAGCCCAGCCACATAAATACAGTGGAAACAAGAATGAGTCAAAAGCAGGTTAACACCCTGGTGAATGACCCATCTCCTGACACCATGTCATTCCACCATCTGCAAGCCATGGTGGAATACTCTCCAGTTGCCTGGATGAATGCACTTTTATTTAAAATGGCTCTTGGGCCTCTATTCACTGGAGTTCAGAAGAACGAGGGGTGACCTCATTGAAATCTATCGAATGGTGAAAAGTCTCGACAGAGTGGATGTGGAGAGGATGATCCCTATTGCGGGGGAGTCTAAGACCAGAGGACACAACCTCAGAATAGAGAGGTGTCCTTTTAGAAGGGAGATGAGGAGGAATTTCTTTAGTCAGAGAGTGGTGAATCTGAAGAATTTGTTGCCACAGGCAGCTGTTGAGGCCAAGTGATTGGTCATATTTAAGGCAGAGGTTGATAGATTCTTGCTTAGTCAGGGCATGTAGGGATTGGGTTGAAAGGGGAAATGGATCAGCCATGATGTAATGGTGGAGCAGACTCCTTGGGCCAAATGGCCTAATCCTGCTTCTGTATCTTATGGTCTTAATGTTGCTCAAGAAATTCAACCAAATGCAGGATGAAACAGCCAGCTCAGTTGGAACCCTAACCATTCATTCCCTTTGCCATTGTTAGAAACGGACCTGCAGTGAATGCCATTGAAAAATGCACTAGTTATATCTTGTAGGTACACCTGTACGCATGCTTGTTAATGCAAATATCTAATCAGCCAAACATCAGACCAGTTATCAGAATAGGCGAAGAAATGTGATCTAAGTGATTTTCACTGTAGAGCAATTGTTGGTACTGGATGGAGTGGTTTGAGTATCTCAGAAACCGCTGATCTCCAAGATTTTCACACACAATGGTTTATAGAGCTTACAGAGAATGGTGTGAAGAACAGAAAAAAATATCCAGGGAGTAGTGGTTCTGTGAGTGAAAATACTTTGTTAATGAGAAAGGTCAGAGGAGGATAGCCAGACTAGTTCAAGCTGACAGGAAGGCAACAGTAACTCAAGTAACCCCTTGTTACAACAGTGGTGTGCAGAAGGACATCTCTCAATGCACTATACGCCGAACCTTGAAGTGGATGGGCCACAGCAGCAGAAGATCACAAACGCATAATCAGTGGCCACTTTTAAAGGTACAGGAGGTACCTAATACAACAGCTACTGAGCGCATGTTTAGACTATTCTGACAGCAAGTCCCAAACTCACAAACCCTGCCTATGCCTGTACAACTACCTGCAAATTCTGCCTGTGCCTGTGCATTTTAGAACAAAACCTGCAGGAGATGGTATTGTCTCTGCCAATGTCAAGGGAACACCATGCCCTGCAGGTTTTGCTCTAGGTTGTGCATTGCCCCACTGCTGGAAGTAAACTGCTGATCCTCCATCTTGGCTGGATCCCGACCCCGGAGCACACTGCCCAAGTGCATTGTGGGAGCATTTGAAAGAATTGCAGGAAAGTGCTTCACCATCACTCCCTCAAGAACTGTTAAGATTAGACCACAAGTGCTGGTGAAGTTCACATACTGGAAAATGAATTTAAAACAAAACTTAATCTTTTTGGTATAGGGCAGATTCACTAAAATGACTGAGCTAAAAGATTATATTGTGCAGACATGGCTTTTCCCTTAAAAGTAAGAAATAAAAGAGTGATCTAATTAAGGTGTTGAAGGTGATCAAAGTAAATTAATTGGGCTGTTGCATTGAAACTACTTCCCCTGGAGTCAAATGGGGCTCCAGCATGGATTTGCACTATGACTTCAGTGTTGTGATGTGGAGTTTCATCGTAGGATGCACTGGGACACATCATCGATGTGACCTGGTGTCATTGGGTGTCTCAAGTCTTTCAACATCAGACACTCTTGCCCAGGTGACCCAACATTGGTCCATGGGTCACACCTCTTGACCCACTGCCATCTGCAGGCTCGCTCAACATCCTCTGTGACGGTCCTGATGGCTCTTTCCTTTGCAGCCGCCGTAATGCCAAGGCAAATTATTTGGACAAACAGAGAACTGCGTAAGCCTATAAGCCTGGTGGCACAATAAGTGTTATATATTGGAGTAGAGATGTGCAAGAAACTCTGAATTAGAGCAGAGGCATACAACTGCCTTGAAATGCACTTTTCACGTTAATGATAGCGAGAAACATGAATTTTTCCTTTGGAATTTGAGGAGGCCAGGTCAACTGGAAACTTCAGGACAGAGATTGACCACCAATCTCAGTAATAATATAACATTTATGGAACACATTTTATTGAAGGGTTAAGACAATGAATAGGTCTGGTTTAATCATGTGCTGGAACAGGCTCAAGGCAAAATACCCACCTGCTCCAATACAAATCTCCACCCCCACCCCAGCTCCCGCGATCTACTGGCGATATAGGTTGGTGGCTTGGTGCAGCAGAATACCATACATTCAGGGATGCAACTATGGCTGGACAGAGAGTAAGCCATAAACATTTAGAGAATGAAACCAAAGTGAAGTCATTGAGAGATGAGGCTCTGTGTAATGTAATGAAACAGCAATATCATAAATAATACACTCAAATCAGAGAGTATCATAATGAAAATAAGGAGTGAGTGAATAGAGCGTTAGTTATTTGACATTGATTACATTTTCTGTTTTATTTAATGTTTACATGGTACACCTGCCACTTTGGCGTTTGTCGGAAGTGCCAGATGGCCAGTCTAGGGAGGTGAGGAGCTCTAGGTCTGATTGTTCTTCAGCTGGGAAAGTATTCCACTGAGCATTAATGGAATTCAACAGCCTTGAACTGGGCAGGGGGACAGTCCAAGTTTTCATTTGACATCTACCTTGTGGCTAATGAAATCTGCGAGCAAATGTGCATGCGTGGACAATATGTGTTGCTTGGATTAGGAATCACTGTGATGCCCGCTATTAATAATTATCTTTCATGAACTATATCTGAGTCTACAGCACAGAAACAGGCCTTTTGGTCCATCTAGTCCATGCTGAACTATTATTCTGCCTAGCACCCTCGACCTGCACCTGGGCCATTGCCCCCATACCCCTCCCAACCATGTATTACATGTATTATGTAAAGTGAAATTTTATGACAGGCTGCTTCAGGGTGGTTAACCTTATGGAATGACCTTCAAATGAAGCAAATTGGAGAAACTGGAAGTATGTGAAGGTGGGTGAAGAAATGAAGGAAGTAATTTCTCTCCTGCGCAAAGGCTGAGCAATCCTGACCTCCATCTGAGTGAATCTGGATTAACAGGACAAAGCCACCATAAATTGTTACAAGTGTGGTCAATCTGACTCGCGTGATTTAGAGTGTGATACACCTGTCAGATTTATGTGTAACACAAGAGTGACACTCTGCCAAATCAGCCCTTCCCAAATTTATTTGGTTAACTAGTCACAGAGTTTTGAGTAATTTAATGGAATGGTGAACTGAGATACCTACTGAAGTCCTTTGACAGTTGCGATCGTTTCTGGGCTATCAGTTTCCACCAGTCTGATTGATGCTGCACTTCATATTGGATTGTGAAAGACTTCATTGATGAAACAATGAACAGTGATTGAAGCTGGCATTTGTAATACAGCAAGTACATGCTGTGCATCCCTAAGGAGCCTATTAACTAAATGGCTTTTAATAATAAGATCCTTAGCCTATAGTTTGTGTAATGTAAGGCGGGGGCTGCATTCTTTAACTGTGCACAATGTGCCAGATTTTGTTCTGCTAGGCACAGTTACTCTGAAATCTTTAATGGCACGAAGAAAGCAAGAGGAATAGATGCATATAATGGTGATTTACAGGACATAAAACAAATCTCTTACTGCAGACTGTTTATTGCGGTGGGGAGTGGGAACAGAGTGAAGGATGGGCACAACTTTTCTATTTTTACTACCGGTGTTTGTGACGGCTGGCATTTTACTGGTGTAATAACCCTCATGACCTGTCAATTGCCTTGCTCTATTCCCCATCTCCTTTCTTTTATTCCACTGTCATCTCTTAACAGATTCATACTTCTTCAGCCTTTTGCCTCTTCCACCTATCACCACCTGGCTTCTCACATCATCCCTGCCCCCCACCCACCTGGCCTCACCTATCACCTGCCAACTTGTACTCCTCCTCCTCCTCCCCCCAACTTCTTATCCTTGCTTCTACACCCCACTTCCTTTCCAGTCCTGATGAAGGTTTCAGCCTGAAATGTTGGCTGGTTCTCTCCCTACATGGGGGCTGCCAACCCTGCTGAGTTCTTCTAGCATTTTGTGTGTGTTATTAAGGATCTCCAGCATCTGCAGAACCTCTCCTGTCCCTGCTCTCCAATCCTGCCACTTCTAACTTAAAATCATCATTGAGCACTGACTCTGAAGCTCCACTGAGACTGTTCTCATACACCCAATGACTTCTCATCCATAGTGATTCAAACAAAATCTAAATTTTACTAAATTAGTATTGTTTATTATTGCCAGATGTACAATGATTCAATGGCAATCTTAGATTTTGAATGCCATCCGTACAGATAATTTCAAAACGTAAGTGCATTGAGGTAATGCAAGGGGGAAAGCAGTAACAGAATGCAGAATGCCATGTTACACTTTGAGAGAAAGTGACGTGCAGGTAGAAACTAAAGTTCATGGGCCTTGATGAGGTAGACTGTGAGGTCAGTCATTCATCTTTAACATGCAAAAGGAACATTTAAGACTCTTGTAATATGAAGAGGAGTTGCTGTGACACTTCTAGTGACGTAGTGGACAGGGAGGTTCTTAAAGTTATACCACTAACACTCACTTCATACACGCCAAAATATTTTGTTATACAATAAGGATTTTTTCTTGTGGCTAAAAGCCAACCATCACAACAGTCACAGGCTGCAACAGGTAAGCTCATTTATGGAGTCTTCTTCGTGCAAGGCTGCCCACGTAAGAAAAGACTGATTAGGGACTTCCGGTAAGATGGCGATTGTTTAGCTGCTCCGAACTTTTGTTCCGTTACTGTCGTTATCTTTGCACTAAATGTCTCCATTTTTTAAACCTTAGTTAGGAATTTTTTCAGTATCTCTTACTTGCCTGAGAACATATCTAACTTACAATGTCTAGCAAGAGTTCTAAATCCGGGAGAAAGGAAGTTCCGGCTCTCTCAGACGAGACTCTGGCTGCACTCAGACAGCTCCGAGACAAAATTTTAAAGGAATTTAAAACCGCTTTCAAACAGTTGGAAGACAAACTGGATCGGATCAACGATAAAGTGGACAAGCATGCTGAACACTTATCTCGCATCGATTCGACTTCTGAAGATTTAGAAAGTCATGTTCGATACTTGGAGACTCTCTGTTCCAGCTTAGAGGAAAAATGTAACAAACTCCTTTCCAAAATGGTGGATCTCAAAAATCGCAGCAGACGCTGCAATCTTAGAATTCTTGGATTGCCAGAGGCCACCGAACAGGGACCAACCGTGAAGTTTTTCGCCAAGTTTCTCTGTGAGATATTCGGGAAAGATTTGCTTCCGAACCCGCCTGAGCTCGAACGGGCACACAGAGTCTACGTTCCCCCTGGAATTCTGGGCTCCCGTCCGCGACCAGTAATCTTGTGCTTCCATCAATACCAGGTAAAACACAGTCTGATTGTGGAGGCACGTCGCAGGGGGTCTTTTACTTTCCAGGATACAACCATTCGCTTTGTGGAAGATTTTGCACCCCAGACCTTAAAGATGCGCACTGAGTTTAAAGGCGCAATGAAAGTGCTTTTTGATCATGGTTTCAAACCTTCCCTTCATAACCCTGCTGATCTACGAATCAAGCTTAATACTGGAAAATACAAGTGGTTCAAATCAGTGAAGGAAGCTGAAGCATTTGTGGCAAGTCTTCCGGCCATCCAGTCATCTTCAGAATCCGATCGGACCTCCTAAAATGGTGGATAAGTACTCCTCGTAGTAAAATTACTTTTTCTGGACTCAGACTTTACTTGCATCACTCAGACATTATTCATTGAAACTCTAAGGGCTGTTGACAATCTCTCCCTGGATTTGGTGTGTGTGTAATCTATTTTTATTCTTGTATAACTTTATCTACAGAGTTCTACAACTGACTCTAACTTGGTTTGGAGGTACGAAGTCTTAAGTGAAGGCCTCCCTGTTTGTTGGTTCACAGTTTAATTGCTGATTTATTTTTCCTT
Organism: Hemitrygon akajei; assembly: GCF_048418815.1. NCBI lineage: Eukaryota > Metazoa > Chordata > Chondrichthyes > Myliobatiformes > Dasyatidae > Hemitrygon > Hemitrygon akajei. The sequence continues at coordinate 41,470,683 of NC_133134.1, read as the reverse complement.
TTTTTAAATATTTATTTATTTTTTTTTCTCTTTTCTTCACCCTTTTTTCTAATCTCTGAATTTTTTTCTCTCCTCTCTGTAAATGGTTGATAAATACTCGTCTTGAATTTATAATTTTCCCCTTCCTCTCCTTTTTTTTTACCTTTTTTTTCCCTTTCTCTTACTTTATTCTTCTATAATTTTTCGCGGGTAGGTTAGTTTTGGTTTTCTTCCGATTTTCTCTGTATTAAGTTTTATATTTCTGCAGAAGGTGTTCTAATCTGTAGTTATGTTTTCTAGTGCATAAACTAGTTACTATTTGCTATAGTATTTATACGGAACTGTTGTTAATGACACAGATCTGGAAGTTGTATTTGGGTTAATTTTTTTGGTAGAGCTAGCTACTTGTTTTGGTAGCCGTCTAGTTTTGGGTTGTGTGGGCGAGGTGGATTTTCCAGTTCCAACATCACTCACTGTATTTATTGTGTCTCTTTATTGCTCAGGACATGTATATGTTTTGATTTTACGAATCTATGTTTACATCTTCGCTCCCAGACTGCTATTGTACTGCTTGACTTTTTATATGCCTGCTGCCTTTTATGCATTAGTAATTGATAATGGCTAGTGCACTTAAATTCGTGAGCTGGAATATAAAGGGATTGAATCACCCTTTTAAAAGGAGGAAGGTATTCTCACATATCAAACAACTCAAAGCTGACATTGCTTTCCTTAAAGAAACTCATATTCATTGTTTTGATAACTCCTGGCTTCTGTCAAAGTGGGCGGGTCAGCATTTTCATTCATCCTTTGCCGCTAAAGCTAGGGGAGTCTCCATTCTTATTAACTCAAATATTCCTTTTGAACTCCATAATAAAATATCTGATACAAATGGCCGTTTTATTATTGTTTCTGGTAAACTATATAACACTAAAGTTGCACTAGCAAACCTGTATGCCCCCAACTTTGATGATGTTAACTTTTTTGAACGTTTTTTTTCCTCACTACCAGACTTAAACTCATACTCTCTTATACTGGGTGGTAACTTCAACTGTTGGTTGGATCCTAAACTGGATCGATCGTCCTCTGTTACCAGATCACCTACTAAATCTGCCTTAGCTATCCAATCGTTTCTCTCTAATTTTGGTATCTCTGATATATGGCGTTTCCTCCATCCTACAGAGAGAGATTATTCTTTTTTCTCACATGTTCACCATACCTTCACTAGAATTGACTATTTCTTACTCGATAACCAACTTATTCCATTTGCCCACTCTTGTGACTATCAGAGTATACGGATTTCTGACCATGCCCCAATTACCCTCTCTCTGAACTTTCCTGGTCTCCCTCAGAGGAATAAACACTGGCGGTTTGATTCAACTTTATTATCGGATGATGATTTTGTAAAATTTATTAAGGATCAGATAACCTTTTATTTTAACACTAATACATCACCTGAAGTGCCATCCCAGATTGTCTGGGATGCCATGAAAGCATATCTGAGGGGTCAAATAATCTCTTACACAGCAAATCTCAACAGAAGATCCCGTGCAGATCGATCAGACCTCATTAACCAGATTAAAGATTTGGATCAAATATATGCCCAAACTAAGAACCCTGAATTATACAAGAAGCACGTTGAGCTCCAAACTAAATTTAACCTTCTGTCCACTCAACCTGTCGAACGCCAACTTCTCGAAAGCAAGAGTCGCTTTTACATTCATGGGGATAAGTCTGGTAAATTTCTAGCCAATCAGCTGAGGCGTTCCAAAGCCAAACAACATATTACAAAGATCCGGAAGGAGAACGGAGACTTTACATCGGATCATTTAGAAATTAATGACGCGTTTAAAAAAATTTATTCTCGGCTTTATTCCTCTGAATCTCTGAATGACAATATCTCTGTTGATCAATTTTTACAGAATCTGAATATCCCCTCACTCTCATCTGATTTCAAAGCCAAACTCAATGCGCCTATATCATCAGAAGAAATATCTTTTGCAATTTCTGCACTGTCCTCAGGGAAATCTCCTGGACCTGATGGGTTCCCTGTAGAATTTTATAAATCATTCTCTTCACTTCTTTCTCCTCAGTTACTTTCAGTATTATCTGACTCGTTTAATTACGGCAAATTGCCACCCTCTTTCAATGAGGCATCTATTATTCTTCTTTTTAAAAAGGGCAAAGACCCAACAGAGTGTTCCTCGTACAGGCCGATCTCTCTGCTCAATGTTGATGTAAAGATCTTAACTAAAGTTTTGGCTCATAGATTAGAAACCGTTATTCCCTCCATTATCTCTGATGACCAAACAGGCTTTATTAAAAACCGTCTCCCTTTTTTTAACATTCGGCATCTATTTAATATCTTATACTCAGCTCCAACTGGGATTCCTGGATGTGTTATTTCCCTCGATGCAGAGAAAGCATTTGATCGTATAGAGTGGAACTACCTTTTTGCAGTCTTAGAAAAATTTGACCTCGGCCAAAGTTTCATCTCTTGGATCCAATTGCTGTACCTGTGTCCTACTGCTTCTGTTTTAACTAATTTTCAGAAATCCCAAGTATTTAATCTCAAACGTGGCACCCGTCAGGGATGCCCCTTAAGTCCCTTTCTCTTTGATTTGGCTATAGAACCTCTGGCGATAGCATTTCGAAACTGTCCTGAATTGACCGGGATTTGGAGAGGGGGTGTTGAGCATAAAGTTTCTCTCTATGCTGATGACTTATTACTCTTTCTCTCAAATCCATCTACATCCTTACCTCTAATGTTTTCACTTCTTGACCAGTTTAGCCAGATCTCTGGCTATAAACTTAATTTACATAAAAGTGAACTTTTCCCAATTAATAAAGAAGCACAAGAACTAACATCTCGTGATCTCCCTTTTAAAGTAGTCCATAATCAATTTACTTATCTTGGAATTACAGTCACAAGGAAGTTTAAAGATCTCTTTCGTGAAAACTTTGCCAATCTTTCATATGCTATAAAACAGAGTCTGGTACAATGGTCACCTCTATCTATGTCTTTGGTAGGTCGTATTAATGTTGTTAAAATGTATGTTCTCCCCAAATTTTTATACTTATTTCAATCTATCCCAATTTTTATTCCTAAATCTTTTTTTGATTCCTTAGACTCTATTATTTTGTCATATCTGTGACAGAATAAGCGCTCTAGAATTAATAAAATCCATCTCCAAAAATCTAAAAAAGAGGGTGGCATGGCTTTACCTAACTTTCGCTTATATTATTGGGCAGCTAATATACGTTGTGCTACCTTTTGGCCTTTCTTCCACGGCCAACCCGAGTGCCCTAACTGGGTGGCAATGGAGTTGAGCTCCACTAAAGAATTATCTATCTCTGCACTTCTTGGCTCTGCACTCCCTAGTAGTCTGCCCAGATCAATAGCTAATCCTCTTGTTAGACACACTTTGCGTATATGGGCTCAGTTTAGGAAATGCTATGGTTTCCAGGGGTTTTCCGTTTCTAGCCCTGTCGCACATAATCACCTTTTTTTACCTACTACGTACGATTCAGCATTCCATGTTTGGTATAGGAAGGGCATTAGACATTTTGAAGATCTTTTCATTGATAATCGCTTCGCTTCTTTTCAGCAGCTCTCTGTTAAGTTCAACCTGCCTAACGCTCACTTTTTCAGATATCTCCAAATCCGACACTTTATTGCTCCTTTAATTCCTAACTTTCCTGAAATGCCTGCGAAAAATGCTATGGACCTATTTCTTTCCATTAATCCACTAGGTAAAGGTTTAATATCAATTATCCGAGATAAACTAGCAGCCTTACGACGGGCCCCTGTGGATAAAATTAAAATGGCCTGGGAACAGGATTTAAATATCTCCTTATCCGAGGAGAGCTGGGACTCAGTTCTCAAATCGGTTAACTCAACCTCTCTTTGTGCTCGCCATTGCCTTTTACAGTTTAAGATTGTTCATAGAGCCCATATGTCTAAATCTAAACTATCTCGATTCTACCCTGGCATTAGTCCGCTCTGTGATTAATGCAAGAGGGGCGTGGCCTCTCTCATCCATATGTACTGGTTCTGTCCTAGCTTGGAGAAATTCTGGAAAGATGTCTTCACTACGTTATCGTGTATTCTGAATCAGCACCTAGAACCAAACCCCTTAATTGCTCTGTTCGGTTTTTGGGGCGAGACAGATTTATGTCTGGGTCCGACCAAATGCCGAATACTATCCTTTGCCTCTCTCCTGGCTAGACGCTTGATCCTCCTTAGATGGAGAGATGTTGCCCCGCCCACTCATGCGCAATGGCTTAATGACATTATGGCCTGCTTGGACCTCGAAAAAATTCATTATTCAGTTCTTAATTCGGATCTAAAGTTCCATAAGGTCTGGGGACCTTTTATCGAGTACTTTCATAACCTTCCTCTTGACTAGGGTTTTTTTTTCTTTTTTTTTCTTCTTTTCGGTCCCTTGCTTTCAGCTCCTTTTTTTCTGGTAGTAGGCATTATTATCCTCTGTTGCTAAGTGTATTCACAGTCTGGGAGTTTGACTGTCCTGACTTATACTCACTATATTGTGTTGTGGTCGGTCTGGAGTTGTTGTTTTTTCTTGTGTTGTGGGGCTTGGGGAGGTCACTAAGCTTACTTGTCTTTAATTTCGGTGCTTTTTTGTTAAATTCTCTTCCTTTGTAGCATATTGTTATTGTATGCTTAATTTTGCACTGTATTAATGTTCCTCATTGGGATTTGGGGTTTTTAATTTGTAAAATGTTTTGAAAAACTAATAAAAAAAAAAGAAAAGACTGATTGAATTTCTTCTTGCTTACCCTTCACACAATGAGACCCCAGACACAACTGTCAGTCAAAATCGCTGCATGAAGAATACCAGCTGTTTAGAAGTAAAGATTGATTTAAGCTAGAAATGGAAGGTGGCTATCATGTTTTCAACTAGCTTTTAACAGTTTTGCTAAACAAAAGTGACCATAGCCAAAAATATGATTTGTGAACTGCAGATTGACAGAGGTTCAGTTCATGAACATTGGTTGATGGACTGGCTGAAGGGATACTGAAAATCTGTGCTAACCAATAGGCTGGAATGTTCAAGGACATCTTCAACCTCTCACTGCTGCAGTGGGAGCTTGCTTCAAAAGGGCAGCAATCAATCTGGTGCCCGGGAGGAGCAGGAAGAGATGTCTCAATAACATTCACATGTTCACATCCAGCCGGTGACATTCACATTTACTGTGATGAAGTGCTTTGAGAGGTTGGACATGGCTAGAAATAGATACTGCTTGAGCAAGAACTGCAATTCGCTGACCATTACACCAGGTCTGCAACGGATGCAATCTAATTGGCTGTCCACTCAGCTTTGGAGGGCCTGGATATCAGCAATACATACATCAGGCTGCTATTTATTGAATACAGCTGGGTGTTCAACACCACAATCCCCTCAGTACTATTCAACAAGCCTCCAGGATCTGAACCTCTGCACCTCCCTCTCCTGCTGGAGCCTTGGCTTCTTCATTTGGAGATGTTGCTGACAATCAACACAGATGTACATCAAGGATGTAACTTAGCTCACCAGCCCATTCTCTCTACACCAGGGGTTCCCAGTCCGGGGTCCACGGGCCCCTTGCTTAATGACATTAGTCCATGGAATAAGAAAGGTTGGGAACTCCTGCTCTACACTCATGACTGTGAAGTTAAGAATGGCTTATGCACCATCTCTAAATTTGCCGATGATGCCACTGTTCTTGGCAGAATCGCAGATTGGGACGAGGAGGTGTAACAACAGTCTCACACTCAACATTGACAAGACTGATTGTGCGCTTCAGGAAGGGGAGGTCAGGAGAACACACACCAGTCTTCATTGAGGGGTGTAAAGGGTGGACAGTTTTGAGTTCCTGGGTGTCAACATCTCAGTGGATCTATCCAGGGCCCAACACATTGATGCAATCATGAAGGAGGCATGCCAGTGTTTCTACTTCATTAGGAATGAGTAAGACTTGCAAATTTGTCACCAAAGACTTGCAAATTTCTACAGATGTATGGTGAAGAGCATCCTGACTGGTGGCATTACCACCTGGTTTAGAGGCTCAATGCACAGGATCGCAAGAAACTGCAGAGGGTTATATCCTCAACCAGCTCCATCACAGGCACTATCCTTACCATCAGTGAAGACATCTTCTCGAGGTGGTATCCATCATTATGAACTCTCAACATCGGGGACATGTCCTCTTCTCGTTACTACCATCAGAGAGGAGGTATAAGAGCCTGAAGACCCACACTCAATGTTTTAGGAGTGGCTTCTTCCCCTCCATCATCAAATTTCTGAACAGTCCATGAACTTCCTCATTGTTCTTCTTTCTCATGATCTGTTATCTTGTAATTTACAGCTATTTTTATGTCTTGCTCTGAACTGCTTCTGCAAAACAACAAATTTCACAGTATACAGTACTGTGAAAAAGTCTAAGGCACGTGTAAAAAATTCTGTAAACCGAAGATTCCTTCAAAAATAATGAAAGGAAAAGTTTCTAAATTTCAAAAAAAATTATTACAAAGAACAGTAAACAGTAAAAAATGAAATCCAATCGAAATTTGGTGTGACCATCCTTAGCCTTTAAAACTGCATCAATTCTCTTAGGTACGTGGTTGTGCAGTTTTATAAGAAAGTTGGCTAGTAGGTTCTTCCTAGCATCTTGAACATAGAACCTGGAAATCTACAGCTCATTACAGGCCCTTCAGCCCACAATGTTGTGCCAACCATATAACCTACTCTAGAAACTGCCTAGAATTACCTTACTGCATAGCCCTCTATTTTTCTAAACTCCATGTGCTTATCTATGAGTCTCTTAAAAGACCCATTTATATCCGTCTCCACCACCATCACCAGCAGTGCATTCCACACACATTTGGTTGTCTCGCTTCCTTCTGTCTCTCCAGGTAACCCTAGACAGCCTTGATCAGGGCTCTGTGGAGGCCATACCATCAGAAACCATATGAAAAACCCAAGACTTTCGCTCAGTACTGTATTTCAGCAATAATGAACCTGATTCTGATTCTGTTTCTGAACTTTTGAAGCTTCTACCTGGTGAAAAGAGATAGTCTACTAGTTAGTTATTCTAACTAGTTATTCTAGTATGGCAATGCCCTACTTCTGATATGTGTTGATGCACTAAACTGGGTGTTTATGAGGACATTACATGAGAGATGTGGTGGTGGAGTGATGGTGGGTGTCTTGGTTAGGGACCTGAAGGGAGCAGTAACATTATGAGAAGCTGGGATGGGCTCCAAGTGTTGAGCTGGGCTCTGCTCCAGGGGCATCTCTAAATGGTATTGGCACCTCCTTGAGATAAGATGCTCAAATTTCCCAGGCAATACTCCAACCGAGCTTTACATGGGGAGCGACGTTAAACCATGTGTGGCTGATATCAAAAGCTCTACAGGCACACATAGATGGACCAGGGCCACTCTGCTTTCCTGCACCATGCTCTTCTGCTTGGAAATCATTGCCATTGCCTTCCACTTCAGAAATAATTATTTTTAACTCACGAGCTAGGAAAAAAAGTAGGCATCCAAATTTCTTATCTGTTGTAGTGTTTTAAAAATATAACCTACACCACCTGAAAAGAGAGTTGACTGAAAAGTTTGCCACTATGACAGCATCATTTTGTAATAACCTGAAAAAAATTTGCTTCTTTAGAGAATGTTCCAGAGTGATTGATTTTGTAGGATTGTAGAAAACAATATCTGGGACTGAGAACAGCTAATTGAAACCCTTTGGAAGTGATATTTTCTTCTTCTTGGGCCCTTAGCTCCCAGCAGAGCATAAGCCATTGATGACCCCCGTCTTCATCGTCCAAAGTCGATGTTATGGTGGGAGTTCATCAATGTTTTTGTAATCCATTGTAACCACCGTACAAGGGACTGGCCTATACATCTTCACCAGAGCCCTGTTGGCTGGCCTTTACTCAGTTCCACCTCTTACCATTGGGATGTAGGGTTGGACTTTGAGAGGTGGAAGTGATATCAGAAAGAATGTCATCATGGGTATTGAATGGTGGACCTGAGGCTGGTGTGAGGTCCAACTCTTTTTCACAAGGGAGCTCAATTAAGATCAGGCACAGTAAAAACTACACTCTGCTGCAAGGTAAAATTAAGTGGGTGAGTTGAGTTTGAGGATCACGTAACACTACCTTAAAAAGGAGAAGCAGATGCTTTAGATGGTCAAAGGAAACATCATTTTAGACTATCAGGCAAATTCTTTGCAGCATCACTTGGAACCAAGTTATAAATTGTAGTAGCTTTGATGACTAAAGACCACACAAATGGCATGAAATGTATTCTCCCTTGCTAGTGATCACTTCCCAACTGGAACTATTAATATTATGAGCATAAAATGGCTGCACTCCAGCTTTCAAAGAAAACAGTGGCGTGATTGATAAAGCTCTGCTATTTGATCCTGAATCAATATAATTTATGAGCTGTTTCATTACACTCAGAAAATACCTGCTGGGATTTGGAAAATCAAAAAGTAAGGGGACTCAGTCTGACCGTTCTCTTTTGACCTCACTGACACTTAGTTCTTATGTTCAAGCATAACTCTTAGTTGTATAAAATTAACTTGGTAAAAGCTTGAAATTCAAATTCATGAAAAAATGAGTAATTTTAATAGTTCTGCCAGAACATTAATGATTATCTTTTGTGAACCATTTAATTCAAATTTTATTCAAATGCACATTCATGCTCAATTCAAACTCTCCCTATAGATATTTCGCTTGATTACAATTATTAGGCAATTAAGTTTTATTACAACAAAATAACCTTTACTTACGCCAATGACATCTATGAACGGATTACAAATCGTCTTATAGAACATTAGAGTTGAACTAGATTTTGTAGTATGACGACAAGTAGAAGTAGTGAATTGTGTATCTGTGTCTTCAATTACCTGCCTATCAATTTGATTTATATAATATTTCACAGTGTGACCACCAGTCATTGCTGTTGAAAATTAAAAATTAGTCACAGCAAAACAATGGGAACAATAATGAGGCTATGCCAAGATTTTTGCCTTTTCATTGGTACATCCCAAATCAGCAGGAAAACATTGAAGAAGTACAGGGCCTAACAAAAGATTGACAGCTCTGCTTGATTGTATTCCTGGAGGCTTCATCTGCTGATCCACTCCTCCCATTGATCTACCAGCACATTTAAATTTTTTTTAAAGCTGGGGTTGCCCAACAGTTTAAACCTCACTTCACTTCAAATTACTTTCTTTTGTTCCACAGTCCAATTCTAAAACTTTCAAAAACATTGTAACTCATTGATGAGAGTGAGTGTAAAGATGCTGACGTATTCTACCTCACAGATTTAAAAAGGCTCTAAAACATCCATCTTCTGATTGTACTACTTGATGGCAAAGGATTCTTCATTCTATACCATCACTGATCTTTGGTACTTTTGTGACTAATAAATTGCAATTCTTAAAACCTAAAAATAGAATCAGTCCTAGAGAAAGGTTTTGATTCATCGACAGTCCAGGACAATGCAAAGAGTCTTGAAGAACTGGCCAATTCTAGCCACAATAGCAGATCAAAAGCAAATTCTCATTGACGATTCCATGAAGCTCGAGCCTGAACATCTATGAGTACACCTGGTGCACATTTAGGGCCACATTGGATTAAAGTGAAAAAAGAAATTAATTAATCACCATTGCAGGTATTTTTTTATATAAATGCCCTAAAGTAAATTGACCAAGATAGCCAGGGGTGTGTGTGAGGGGTGGGGGGGAATATCATCTGAATAATGTGATTGGCTGATCCTAAATCTATAGTAACGGGAGGATAGAAATAGTTTGATTGGTTCCTGCCAGACAAACTGTAGCATCAGGAAATAATTATCAATGTGATTGGCTGCAGCTGTCAAACGGTCTTGGGGACAAGGGTACTCAAGTTGTTAGTTTTCTGTAGGTTGTCTTTTACTTATTGATGTAAATCGTACATCAGAATTGCACTTGATTTATTTGTGTTTAACATTTTAATACTAAATTAGTCATTCACTGGATAAGATGTTATTTCAGCTTGTTGCCAACTCTTCTCTGTCGTGAGGATTTGTACTGTACCATACCATTGGAACGGTATTTCAGTGGTATTATACAGTGCAAATCTTGACTGCAGGGAAGACTTCCTGGATGAAGAATTTAATTCTTCAAATGGATCAGACACAACAGAAAAATTAACACACATTTTAAACAAAACATACAGGATTCTGAGTATACATGTTTTCTTAGAAAATCAACATTTCCACAGATGCAGTGAAAATTAATGCTTAATATTTATGAAACATCACCCTATGCTAACCCAAACAATCCATCCTAAATCTTGTTATCAAAGGAATTGTGTAAGAGTAATTTATTCAAAGTGGTTGGGGAGTCATTGAGGTTTGAATTGGATGTTTTGATGAACGTATCACTGAAGTATCTGCTACAAGCAAGGTGGAATACTTTGTCCTTCCAATCTGTTCCGTAGACACTTCCTTACAGAAAAGCAGAAAAGAAAACATAATTTAAGTTTAATGATTAATAGCTATGAAATTGATGCTTATTGGATTTAAAGACAGGACATTGTTCTGTATTTGTGATTGATTATTGTTCATCAATGTAAAACTGAGGCATATGGTACAGAGAGAAGCCAGGCTGAATACTTTACAATGACTTCTGCTGGAGGTGTCTAGGAATGAATGTCCAGTGAGTTCAAAACGAGATTCAAGTATGTAATCCTACATTTTCATCGCCTTAGTTTAAACATTAAGACCGGATATACAGGAGAACTGTTCAATTGTAGACATTCCTGGGACAGTTCCTTAGAAAACAAATTAAGGTTTTATGCAAGGATTGAAGGTAATTAGGTAGAGAAAAGATCATCATCTTGGGTACTAGCCTACAGGACATCTTCAGAGAGCAGTGTTTCAGAAAGGCAGCGTCCATTATTAAGGACCTCCAGCACCCAGGGCATGCCCTTTTCTCACTGTTACCATCAGGTAAGAGGTACAGAAGCCTGAAGGCACACGCTCAGAGATTCAGGGACAGCTTCTTCCTCTCTGCCATCCAACTCCTAAATGGACATTGAACCTCTGGACACTACCTCACTTTTTTAATATTCAGTATTTCTGCTTTTTGCACAATTTTTAATCTATTCAATATATGTATACTGTAATTTATTTATTTATTTATCATTATTTTCTTCGATATTATGTATTGCATTGAATTGCTGCTGCTAAGTTAGCAAATTTCATGTCACACGCCGGTGATAATAAACCTGATTCTGGTTCTGCTGTGTTACTTTAGTGGGTAAAATTGGTGATGAAGAAATATTACATTGACATAGTAGGGTCAAGCCTACCATAAAAAGCTTTGCGCTAAAAGACTGTCTCAGAGCAGAGTGTAACTGATCCAAATCCTTATGTATCCTTTGACATCTTTACCCATTGCAACAATCTGTGAAAATTTGTGTATTGTCTGCGGGCTTATTAATTAGACCACCTACATTTTCATCAAATCATTGAGGTACATTATAAACAACAGAGATCCTAGCACTGCAGTTTGTGGACATTGCTCACAGATCTCCAGTCAGAAAAACACTCTGGTTTCCATTTGTGAATCTAATTTACCAACACACCATGGATTCTATGCATGCTAATCTTCTGGCCCAGCCTACTTTATCAAATGCTTTATTCAAGACAAAATAGAAAACATCCATTGTGCTATCCTCAAATATTATATTTGTTACTTTATTGAAAAATTCTATCAAATTTGTGAGACAGGACTAAGCCGTGCTGACTATCCCTAAGAAGTCCAAATGCAAATAAAACCTGTCCATAAGAACTTCCTCCAATAATTTCCTTACCACTAATGTGAGACTCACCTGCATAATATTTCCTGGTTTGTCCCTGTTGATCTTCTTAAACAAAGGAAGAACATTGGCTATACTTCAGTCTTCTGGCACCTCACCTGTGGCTAAAGAGGATACAAGGATGTCCATCAAGGTCCTAGTGATCTCCCTTTATTCCCTCAGTACCCTGGGACTAATGCCGTCAGGCCTGGGGACTTATCCTCTTTGCTTTTTTTTTCAAGACGCTCAATTTCTCTTCATTCTGCATATCAACATGCCCTAGAATATCAATATATCCCCCAACCGCATCTCCCCATTATCCATGTCCTTCTCTTCGGTGAATGCCGATGCAAAATACTCATTAAGGAGCTCAGCCATTTTTTTTCCGGATCTACACACTACACCCCTCCCTGGTTCCTTGTGTGGACCTACACTTCTGCATTAACTTCCTTGGGATTCTCCTTGATCCTATTTGCCAGGGCATTTCATGGTACTTTTAGCCCTTGTAATTTCTTGCTTGAATTCATTCCTGCCTCCCTTATATTCCTCAAGGGCCTTGTATGATTTCAGCTTCCTAAATATTAAATATACTTCCTATTTTTGATTGAACTTACAGTACTTTTTGTCATTCAATGTTCCTGAACCTCACCATTCATGTATTTCATCTGCACAGGACATACTGCTGCTAAAACTGAATCAAGTGACCTTCAAAAGACTCCTGTGTGTCACATGTCACATTAGATTCAGGCAGCCGCTCACGGTTTATGTTCTCCAATTCCCATGTAAATCTGTTGTAATTAGCCTTCTTCCAATTTCATACCCAAGAACCGGTCTTATCCTTACTCATAACTAGCTTAGAACTTGTGGAGTTATGGTCACTTTTCCCAAAATATTTCTGTACTGAAACTTTGACCAGCTGGCCAGACTCAATATGACGCCCAAGTTGGAGTATGTATATATCTAGATTCAAGAAACTCTCCTGGATGCACCTAACAAATTCTACTCATCTAGGCCCCTGGCATTAAGGAAGTTGCAGTTACTATTGGTAAATTAAAATCACTCACTTCTGTAATCCTGTTGTATCCACTTGTCTACCTGCATATCTGTTCTGAAAACACTCCCTGGCTGTTGGAAGCCCTATAGTATAATCCCAGCATTACACCTTTCTTAGTTATGAGTCTGACATATTTGGCCTTGCCAGATAGGTTCCTTTTTAGTGCAATTATGGCATTCACCTTAATCAGTACTACAATCTGTAAGAGCCTATGATGCTGCTTCAGTTTTTCATTGCACCTATGAACACATGTACTTATGCATATGACAATTAGCTCAACTTTGACTTTGCCTTTGAACTCTCCCAACTTACTTTAAACCATCCCTTGTTATCATATCTGAAACATCTATATACCCTGGAACGTTGAGCTGCTAACCTTGCCCTTCTCTCAGTCTAGTTTCTGTATTGACTACAGCATCATATTTCCATGTGTTAATCTTGGTCCTTAGCTCATCTTCTTTACCCATTATACTCCTTGAATGAGCATGAGTGGTGCCCAACTAGTAAAGTTGATGCAAAATTCTCACGTAATGTAAGTGAGGAACAATTGCCTGTTTTACCTACAGCCTGTTACTCCACAAGCATTTAGGGAAACAATGAAGGTCCTCCATCTCTGGTGGGACTTCTTCTCAGTTTTTGCTACTGTCAGTCATGCAAGTCCTGGGTGGAGACCCAGGAACGCCATTGCCCTCAGATGTAGAAGGAACATCTCTCATAACAATTTTGTTTTACCAGTCAGGATTGTTAGTCCTGAGCTGAACCCCTGAACCTGGAGGACTGGTGGACCACTCTTAGTCTGTCCTCTACCTTTTGACCTGTTTGGCATGGGTGACCCTACCAAGAGCCAAAGCGTAAAGCCCTGACTCCAGCCAACATAGCTCTCCGGGTCATTAAGGCACGCAAGCCTCCAAACCATGACAAGTTCATGGTCCTCTTAGAGGATTTGCCTGTTTTAAACTCCTAGCAAATATACTGTGGAATTGGGCAGAGTAGGAGCTGAGTTTTCTCCATTTGGAGTCAAAATCATTTGCCACCAAATGTTCCAATTTTTAAAAAAAATATTTGTCTCTGGTTATTATTTGCCCCATTCCTCTTCACTTCATTGTAACTCCTCCAGCACATGAAACATGGCATTGGGACACTGCTCGAGAGATACACATGCTGACATTCATGTTTAAATAATGCCAGGCTTCCAGGGCATCTATGATATACATTGCAAAGTTCACTCAAATCAAGCAGGTATGACTCAAGAATCAATCTGGGACAATGCTCGGCCCTCCTACTTGGATAGACCATTGTTGCTTCAATAAACTTGTAAAATAATAACCAATTTCCACTCCATAGTATAAAGGATAGATGTACGTAGGGAGCAGGTGAATCAATAATATATCTTAGATCAGACCAACATCACCGTATGTTATTGATGCAATAAATCACACCTAGCCGCAATCTGTCTCTCGATTTACAAGTTAATTTCACTTGTGCAGATATTTATCATACTTTGGCTAAGACAAAATCCATGGGAATGGGCTATAATAGTTCAGGGAATACATTTGTGACTACATCTGTGGTGCACCTTTATTTAATCAGTTCTGGCAGATTATAAAATTGCCACATCTTTGAAATTCTAGGTACAAGAGAGCAATGGGAATGAGTGCTTTAATTGGGAGCTGGTAGGATGTGAATTTGAAGGAGCCCACCTCATAGAGCTGGCATGTTAATTTATAGGAGCACGGAGATCAGAGTCCATCCATTTATGAAAGTGAGCTACCAAAAGAAACAAAAGTCATGGGAAACTGGAAATCTGAAGTAAAAATCTGAAAATGTACTAAATCTCAGCAGGTCAGACAGCAGTAATAGAAATGGAAGCAGTTTTGAGGTTTTAAGTCAATGATTTTACCTCTCCCTCCACAGGTACTGCCAGGTCAGTAAGGTAAGTGTATGTGGAAAGCATTTGAATCTCTACTCATCTTTTCCCTTAAATCCAGACTCCCAAGTGCTCAGTATTATAGGAGGAGGAGATATCAAGTTTGCCCTCTCTTATCATATGGTTTAGTTGAGTTCACAAGAATCCTTTCAAATCTTATTGGAAAATCACCTCAAAGCCGAAGTCAGTAGAAATTTATTATCAAAATTCATGTCTGTCACCAAATACTACCTCGAGATTCATTTTCTTGCAGGCATTTACAAGAAAATAAAGGAATGCAATAAAATTTATGAAAAGCTATACATAAACAAAGACCGATAAGCAAACAATGTGCAAAAGATGACAAATCATGTAAATAATTATGAAAAAAGTAATTTGATAACACGGAGAGCCTGAGTTGTAGATCATTGAAATGAATCTGTAGGTTATGAAGTCAATTCAGTGTTAAGATGAGAAGTTATGCACGCTGGTTCAGGAGCCTGATGATTGTAGGGGAGTAACTCTTCTTGAACCTGGTGGTGTGGGTCCTAAGTCTCCTGTAACTACTGCCTGATGATAATAGCGAGAAGAGAGCATGGCCTGGATGATGGGGGTCCTTGATAATGAATGCTGTTTTAATGTGGCAGTGCTTCTTGCAAATGTGCGCAATGTTGGGAAGTGCTTTACCTGTAATGGACTGGGCTGTGTCCAGACTTTCTGTTGACCTTTTCCGTTCTGGGGCAAGTGTTTCCTAACCAGGCTATGATGCAACCAGTCAGAAAACTCTCCACTGTGCACCTGTAAAAGTTTGTCAAAGTTTTAGTTGACATTCCAAATCTACGCAAACACCTACGGGAGTAGAAGCACTGCTGTGCGTTCTTTGTGAAGTCACTTACGTGCTGGTTTCAGAACAGATCCTATGATACAGGAGCACCAAGGAATTTAAAGTTGCTGATCCTCTCCACCTCTCATTGACCTCTAGTTTCTTCCTCCTGAGGTCAATAATCAGCTCTTTGGTTTTGCTGATGCTGGGTGAGAGGTCATTGTCGTACCATTCAACCAGATTTCAGTGTATTTTAGCTTGGAAGTAATCTGCACAAGATAGACTCGGTTCATAATATTGAATGCTAGTAAAGACTCTTGGGCTAATTCAAGCCATGGAATAATTATAACCAGATTGAAAGGTCTATTGAACGATACAGAAGAGATGTAATTTATAAAACTTACATTCCTCAGTCGTATGAGAGGCTGTTGCTCCTGACTCAAGCCACTTATTGATTCCAATGACATGGTTGTTTAGAAATTAGAAATGAGAATTTATCCTCTTGTTGGATTAATTATATGCTGCATCAATCTCTAGCGACCCTATCCATTCCTTGATAAGTTTGTGACATTGGTAAATGTATGTGAAAAATAATGGAATGCTTTGCATCCAAATCCATGTGCTTATCAGAAACTTCAACATTTCTGTTAATAGCTCCATTAACTCAGTGCTGGGAAGTGTGGATTAGTGCTTAAATATAAAATGTTGGAAACACTCAGTAGGTCAGGAAGCATTTGTGAACAGAGAAAAGTTAATACTTCAGATCAGAATCTGTGTTTCTATTTCAGTGATATTAGAAACATAGAAACCCTACGGCACAATACAGGCCCTTCGGCCCACAAAGCTGTGCTGAATATGTCCTTACCTTAGAAATTACCTAGGGTTACCCATAGCCCTCTATTTTTCTGAGCTCCATGTACCTGTCCAGGAGTCTCTTAAAAGATCCTATCGTATCCACCTCCATCACCGTTGCCAGCAGTCCATTGCACACACTCACCACTCTCTGCATAAAAAACTTACCCCAATATCTCCTCTGTACCGACTTCTAAGCACCTTAACACTGTGCCCTCTCGTGTCAGCCATTTCAGCCCTGGGAAGAAGCCTCTGACTATCCACATGATCGATGCCTCTCATCGTCTTATACATCTCTATCAGGTCGCCTCTCATCCTCCATCGCTCCAAGGAAAAAAGGCCAAGTTCACTCAACCTATTCTCATAAGGCATACTCCCCAATCCAGGCAACATCCTTGTAAATCTCCTCTGCACACTTTCTATGGTTTCCACATCCTTCCTGTAGTGAGGTGACCAGAACTGAGCACAGTACTCCAAGTGGGGTCTGACCAGGGTCCTATAAAGCTGTAACATTACCTCTTAAACTCAATCCCACAGTTGATGAAAGCCGTATGATTTCTTAACCACAGAGTCAACCTGTGCAGCTGCTTTGAATGTCCTATGGACTCGGACCCCAAGATCCCTCTGATCCTCCACACTGCCAAGAGTCTTTTTTTTTGTAATTTATTTTTTATTGAAGTTCATCAAACAAACATTTCCATTAATACTATATTTTGTCATCATAATTGATCTACCAAAATTAACCACCTCACACATACCTGGGTTGAACTCCATCTGCCACTTCTCAGCCCAGTTTTGCATCCATTAACTGTCTTGCTGTAACCTCTGACAGCCCTCCACAGTATCCACAACACACCCAACCTTTGTGTCATCAGCAAATTTACTAAACCATCCCTCCATTTCTTCATCCAGGTCATTTATAAAAATCACGAAGAACAGGGGTCCCAGAACAGATCCCTGAGGCTCACCACTGGTGACCAACCTCCATGCAGAATATGACCCATCTACAACCACTCTTTGCCTTCTGTGAGCAAGCCAGTTCTGGATCCACAAAGCAACGTCTCCTTGGATCCCATGCCTCCTCGCTTCCTCAATAAGCCTTGCATGGGGTACTTTGTCAAATGCCTTGCTGAAATCCATATACACTACATCTACTGCTCTACCTTCATCAATGTGTTTAGGCACATCCTCAAAAAATTCAATCAGACTCGTAAGGCACGACCTGCCTTTCTCAAAGCCATGCTGACTATTCCTAATCATATTTATGCCTCTCCAAATGTTCATAAATCCTTCCTCTCAGGATCTTCTCCATCAACTTACCAACCACCGAAGCAAGACTCACTGGCCTATAATTTTTTCGGTTATCTCTACCCCCTTTCTTGAATAATGGAACAATATCCGCAACCCTCCAATCCTCCAGAACATTTCCCGTCCCCACTGATGATGCAAAAACCATCACCAGAGGCTCAGCAACCTCCTCCTTTGCCTCCCACAGTAGCCTGGGGGTACATTTCATCCGGTCCTGGTGACTTACCCAAGTTGATGCTTTCCAAAAGCTCCAGCACATCCTCTTTCTTAACATCTACATGCTCAAGCTTTTCAGTCCACTGTAAGTCATCCCTACAATCGCCAAGATCCTTTTCCATAGTGAATACTGAAGCAAAGTACTCATTAAGTACCTCTGCTATCTCTTCCAGTTCCATGCACACTTTTCCACTGTCACACCTGATTGGTCCTATTCTGTCACGTCTTATCCTCTTGCTCTTCACATACTTGTAGAATGCCTTGGGGTTTCCCTTAATCCTGTCCACCAAGACCTTCTCATGGCCCCTTCTGGCTCTCCTAATTTCTTTCTTAAGCTCCTTCCTGCTAGCCTTATTATCTTCTAGATCTCTATCATTACCTATTTTCTTTTGAACCTTTTGTAAGCTCTTATTTTCTTCTTGGCCAGATTTACAACAGCCTTTGTACACCATGGTTTCTGTACCCTATCATCCTTTCCCTGTCTCATTGGAATGTACCTATGGAGAACTCCACGCAAATATCCTCTGACTTGTTTCGTTTATCAGGATTCTTGCTTGGGTAGTGCAGTGGCACATCTAGTAGAACCATGGCTCACATCTCCAGTGACCCGAGTTCAATGCTGATGTCAGGTGCCATTTGTGGTGAGTTTGCATGTTCTCCCTGTAGCCATGTGGGTTTCCACCGGTTGTTTTGGATTCCTTCCACGTCCCAGAGATGAGCCGCTTTGTAGATGAAATTGCTTGTTGTGTTGGTGAATGGTAGAATCTTGGAGAACTAAATGAAATGGATTTAGTGTAGGATTTGTGTAAATGGCTGTTTGATGGTGGCTGAAGAACCTGGTTCTGTACTACATGACTCTGCGTGAACTCAGACTACCAGAGTCTGCAGATTTTTGATTTTCATTTACGATCTTTAAATATTTCTCCCAAGGCAGCCGCAATGTTGTATTTACGGTTAATTTATGTTTTTTTTATTGTGAATGCTGCTAGGCATCTGTGATATGGGCTGCAACTATTTTTATTGCATCTGTACATACATGTACTTGTGCATATGAAAGTAAACTTGACTTTTACAAAATGGTGGGAAGTAAAAACACACGGAGAAGGAACATTGCCTTGTTCAGTGTATCTGGGCAATCCAAATGTGAAGAATTAGTCCTAGTGACTCCGCAGTGGGAGTGGTTCCAATCCAAGTGAGCTGCAGACTCGTCAGGGCCAAAGGTTTCTGCAGAGAGCTCACAAATGATCGCACAAAAAGGTGGCAATCTGTAAACAGGTTGAATGAGTTCTTTAATATTAAGCTTTCCATTATAAAGTGAATTTGGGAGATACTGATCTCTGAAGGTCCCCTTTCTGCTGACAGCAAAAGAAAGGTGTGTTGTGTGACCCACAATGTCATGAATGCACATCTGGCAGCAAGTGAAGGCCCCTGAAAAGCCTGGCACAATATTGCAAGGGTTGCTGATCAACCTTTAAAAAGGGTCACAGAGTTATTAAGGACTGAGATTTGAGAAAGGAGAAGACGAACTTGTTGACAATAGATACAATTTCCAGGCATTTGTCTCACTGCTAGGTCTCTAAGGATATGAGTTTGAAGGTGAAATGGCAGCCACAAACTGGTCAAGCTGGGAATAATGCCTTGTCCAGATAATTATTTGACAACCCATGTTGTCATATTTGAGTGACAGAAGGGGATGATGCCTCTGGGACATGCAAATCTGATTGGTTAACTTTGTATGAAGTGGACTTCTTTGACTTTAAGTTACAAAAATATAATGATTCTCAGAATTCTCACAGAACTGGCATCAGTCATCAGAAGATCCAAAGGAGGTATAGGAAGCATATTTTTTTTCAGCAGTCACTTAGTAGTTAAAAAGTTACTGTCTGTTAACGGAAGCTCTCTTTGTCCAGAGGTTGTGCTTAGTCGGACAGGTGGCAAGGTGGGAAGTTAAATTATGCGAGTGTTCCACGTATAAGATGGGGGAGGAGTAAGAGGGAAGTTCTTCCTTGTATTGTATATACAAAAGACAATTTTTAGCAAGAATTAAAGATCCAAATGGAACAGGGGCAACTTTTCATCTGGCACTACGGATTAGAAGTTGGATTATCAATGGTGGTAAACAACATTGTGGGCAATTCTAATCTTCGTGAAAGCTAAAAGAAGAGTGAGATCTTCACAAGTTCATTACTCAGGGCCGTTCGTTGTGTTTTCTTCAGTAAAGCTCCTCTAGAGCAGAGCATTCCCTTTTAACATTGCAAAGTGAATACATAAAGAGAAGGATCGGGAATATGTCATCCTGACCTTCTGCCCGTTCTGCTACTCATAAATATTATGGCTGAGCATCTACTTCTGCACTATTTTCCAGAACTATCAACACATCGTTTGATTCCCTTCACGTCGAGAAATCAGTCATCCTTGGCTTTGAACAACTAAAATGACTAAGCCTACATAGCTATCTGGGGCAGATAGTTCCAAAGATTCACTACCCTCCTGGGTTGAATTGAAATAGGAAATAAATTCATGTTGATTTTCAATCCCATTATTCTTTTTAAGGAGTTCTGTAATTACTTTATTTATTCTATATTCCAGCATTTTACCGACAATTGATGGGTTGCAACATTTGCTACGTAAATCAGTGGAGACAATTTTTAATGCTAGCTCATAAAGGGCAATCAACAATGTAAGAAACACTCTTCTTAGCATAGGAACACTTGCTCTTGAATGAGTGAATGAACGGATGCTGTAATTATGGCAAGGATATGGGGGAGGGCTCCCAAGGGGTCTGAGGGAATTGGACAAGCTGGCGAAGAGCAATTCCTTCAGTAGACATGCTACTTTTTGCAAGAGACTCCCCAGAGTTACAGCCCAAGAACTCCAGCAGCTAGTTGGCAGGGAGGCTCCTACATGACCAGTGAATTGTGAGAGATGTAAGAGGAATCACCAACAGCCTGCAACAATTGTGAGGCCTAGAATCTAAGAGTGGCAGTGACACCCCGACCCGTATAAGAAAAGCAATCCAGCTGTGTGTGTAATGCTGTAGCAGTTCACAGGAGGACAAAAAATGCAGTCTGAGTGTTCTCCCTTTAAATAACAGAGTTCCGGGGGAAAAAATTAGTAGAACCTGACTGTTCTGTGAATAAATAAGACTCAAAGTAGTGAGGTAGAAAAAAAATCTCATTGGAGCTTGTTGACATAGATGGGGCTGTTCTACATTGGAAATTAGGCATTAGAGGGTAAATGAACATCTTGCTGAAAAGTAAAGTTCTGTTTTCAAATGGTGCTAAATGATCAGAAAGGTTTGCAAAGTTGCTCTACTCTGACTCCAGCCAATATTCAACTGCACAGTGTTACTTCTTTGGAAATGCATGGACATATTTCCTGGTCTGTGACTCTCAAGTTTCCAGGAGACAAACAAATCTCCTCCAGTTTAAGAAGATCGATTCAGTCATGTTGCACATTAATGCAAGATATCATGATATTAGAAACATTGCATTCAAAACACATAGTACAGAAATAACAATCCATTCAGATTATGAAAAATTTTCACTTCAGAAGCTTAACAAGAGAAAGAGTAGACAATGTGTCTCTCAACTATTTTCTTACATTCTGCGCTTCCTTGGCTGAACTTTGAAATCCCACAAACTTCCATATCCATTGATACCCTTAGTAATGGACCTCAAGAGAGAGAATTTGTAGAATGTCTAAGGGATGGCTTTTTAGAACAGCTTGTTGTTGAGCCCTCTAGAGGATCGACTGTGTTGGATTGGGTGTTGTGTAATGATCCAGAGATGATAAGAGAGCTTAAGGTTAAGGAACCCTTGGGGAACAGTGATCACAATATGATCAAGTTCACATTGAAATTTGAGAGGGAAAAAATAAAATCCAATGTGAAGGTATTTCAGTGGAATAAAGGAAATTACAAAGGCAGGAGAGGGGAACTAGTCAAAGTTGACTGCAAAGGGACATTTGCAGGAAAGACAGCAGAGCAGCAATGGCTGGAGCTTCTGTGAAAAATGAGGGAAGTGCAAAACAGGTATATTCCAAATAAGAAGAAATTTTTCAAAGGGAAGAAGGACACTACTGTGGTTGACAAGTGAAGTCAGAGCCAAAGTAAAAGCAAAAGAGAGGGCATACAAGGAAGCCAGAGCTAGTAGGGAGACAGAGGATTGGGAAGCTTTTAAGAACTTGCAGAAGGAAACTAAGAAGGTCCTTCAGAAGGAAAAGATGAATTATAAGAGGAAGCTAGTGACTAATATCAAAGAAGATACTAAAAGCTTTTTAAGTATATAAGCGGTAAAAGAGAGTTGAGGGTAGATATAGGACCAATACAAAATGATGCTGGAAATATTGTAATGAGAGATGCAGAGATGGCAGAGGAACTGAATGTGTATTTTGCATCAGTCTTCACAGTGGAAGACGTCTGCAGTGTACCGGACATTCAAGAGTGTCAGGGAAGTGAAGTTTGTGCAGTGAAAATTACGACTGAGAAGGTGCTCAGGAAACATAATAGTCTGAGGGTGAATAAATCTCCTGGACCTGATGGAATGCACCCTTGGGTTCTGAAGGAAGTAGCTGGAGAGGTTGCAGAGGCATTAATAATGATCTTTCAAGAATTGATAGATTCTGTCATTGTACTGGATGACTGGAAAATTGTAAATGTTACTCCACTGTTTAAGAAGGGTGGGAGGCAGCAGGAAGTAAGCTATAGACCTGTTAGTCTGATATCAGTGGTTGGGAAGTTGTTGGAATCAATTGTTAGGGATGAGATTATGGAGTACCTGGAGGCACGTGACAAGATAGGCCAAAGCCAGCATGGTTTCCTGAAAGGAAAATCCTGCCTGACAAACCAACTGTAATTCTTTGAGGAAATTACAAGCAGGGTAGACAAAGGAGATGCAGTAGATGTGATTTTCAGAATACGTTTGACAAGGTGCCACACATGAGGCTGCTTAGCAAGGTAAGAGCCCATGGAACTACAGGGAAGTTACTAGCATGGGTGGAGCATTGGCTGGTCAGCAGAAAACATAGTGGGAATAAAGGGATCCTATTCTGGCTGGCTGCCGGTTACCAGTGGGGTTCCACAGGGGTCAGTGTTGGAACAGCTGCTTTTTACGCTGTATGTCAATGATTTGGACTATGCTATTAATGGATTTGTGGCTAAGTTTGCCGATGATACAAAGATAGGTGGAGGAGTGGGTAGTGTTGAGGAAACAGAGAGCCTGCAGAGAGACTTAGATAGTTTAGGGGATTGGGCAAAGTGGCAAATGAAATACAATGTTGAAAAGTGTATGGTCATGCACTTTGGTAGAAGAAATAAACGGGCAGACTATTATTTAGATGGGGAGAGAATTCAAAATGCAGAGATGCAAAGGGACTTTGGAGTCCTTGTGCAAGGTACCCTTAAGGTTAACCTCCAAGTTGAGTCAGTTGTGAAGAAGGCGAATGCAATGTTGACATTCGTTTCTAGAGGTATAGAATATAAGAGCAGGAATGTGATGTTGAGGCTCTATAAGGCTCTCGTGAGACCACACTTGGAGTATTGTGTGCAGTTTTGGGCTCCTTATTTTAGAAAGGATATTGTTACGTACTCGTGACACGTGACAGTGGTACCCTTGTCACGTGACTGGGGTTGAAGCTATACTGGACTTGAGGTAATGGTCTTGTGATGGTGGAGTGATGTCATTTTCCCGCCAGTAGAGATCATGTGACAGGTTTTTTTTACAGGGTATAAGAGGAGGACCCCACCCTGTGGGGAGGGGCAGTTCGTGGCTGGATTTGCCAAGTTGACTTCATGCCACTGCTTGATTTAATGTGATGACGCAGTTTAGTTGGAAAATGAAGTTTTATCTATTGCCTAAAGTTTAAAAGGTCATTGCCAGCAGTTTCTTTACTGTGGAGAGTGAAGATAACAGTTTGGGAGTTAAAGATCGAGGAGAATCGATTTTCGACGGTGGATTGGGTTCAACCTTGTGTGATCCTCATTCGGAAGGATTTCGTTGACTGTTCTCGTGTTAATCTCTGCGGGATAGCAGGAGATTGAGGACAGTGTGGAAGAAGAGGTCAGTGCCTTTAAACCGTTATGTTTCATAAAATTCTTCATGGGAAGAGTTCGACGCCGGGGATCGAAGGAAACCTACGTGGAAGAGAATTTAAATCGCCTTAAAAAGTCTCTCCTTTTAAATGGACTGAGCATTTTGAACTTTTGGCAATATCGCTTTAAAGAACTGTTTTTGCTGCATCACTTTAAGAACTGTTTTTGCTGCATCGCTTTAAGAACTGTGAAGCTGCTGCACAGCAGCTGTTTTCCGGTTACGTTAGTGTTTGTTTACTTTTGGGGGGTTTGTTTTCAGTGTTTAATAAACGTGTTATTTGTTATAAAAACCTTTGCCTAACTCACATATATTTATTGTTGCCTGAATACGTAACAATATACTGACATTGAAGAAGTTTCAGAGAATATTCACGAGAATGATTCCAGGAATGAAAGGGTTACTGTATGAGGAACGTCTGGGAGTTCCTGGGCTATATTCCCTGGATTTCAGGAGAATGAGGGGGGATCTCATAGAAACATTCTCGATGTTAAAAGGCCAGAACAGGTAAGATATGGCAAATTTATTTCCCATGGTAGGGAATTCTGGGACAAGAGTGCATGACTTCAGGATGAAAGGATATCCTGTTAGAACTGAGATGCGGATAAATTACTTTAGTCAGAGAACGGTAAATCTGTGGAATTTTTTGCCACGAGTGGCTGTGGAGGCCAAGTCATTGGGTGTATTTAAGGCAGAGATAGATAGGTTCTTGATTAGCCAGGGCATCAAAGGGTATGCAGTGAAAACAGGGGAGTGGGGATGACTGGAAGAATTGGATCAGCCCATGATAGAATGGCGGAGCAGACTTGATGGGCCTAATGGCCTATTTCTGCTCCTATATGTTATGGTCTTATGGTCCTATCGTCAAAATTTCAACAGATCTCTGTCTTAAATATGCTCATTATTTGGGCAAATGCATCACTTCACTCTGAAAGTTCATAAACCATATGAACTAGTCCTCATTAGGGGATTAGAAATGGAGAGTGATAGCAGCTTTAAATTTCTCGGAGTTAAGATATCCGAGAATTTGTAAAGAGGACCGATAGTGGCTCTACTTTTCTAGAAGATGTGTAGATTCGGCATGTTATGAAACTCCTGTAGATGTACCGTGGAGAGTATCCTAACATCAGCATCATGGCCTGGTGTGGAAGCACCACTGCCCACAAATGGAAAAGTGGTGAAGGGTGTGCTTTCCTCATGATAGCACTTACCTGCTGATCCCAGGACAGTTCCTCTGAAATGATAATGACAAAGAATTTAACAGTACTGACTCTCTCCACCTTCAATCCCCTAATGAGGACTGGTTCATGGATCACCAGCTTATTCCTTCTGTAGCTATAATCAGCTCTTTGGTTTTTCTGACATTGAGTGAGAAGCTGTTGCCGTGGCACCGCTCAACCAGATTTTCAATCTCCCTCTTACACGTTGATTTCAGTCTCTGAGGCTGATTCTCACACTGGATTCAGAGACTGAAATCATAGGGTTGTCAGGGCCTGTGGGTGTTTATAAAGGTACTTCCATGTTCTGTCAGTCAAAGTGAGCATGAAAGGCATTGAGCTCAACTGAGAGCAAGAGCTTGTTGTCATTTATGTTGCTTAGTTTGATTTGTATGAGTAATGGCATTCAAGTGCTGCCACAGCTGTCGAGCATCTTTCTGTGATTCACTTTTCATCCAGAATTGCCATTTTGCATGTGAAATAGATTTCTAGAGGTCATACCCAGAGCTCTTGTACTTCCCTGGATCACCAGACCTGAACGCCGCCAACTTAGACCTTAGTAGATTGCAAATCTTGTGATCAATACAGCCCATTCCATTACGGGCAAAGCCCTCCTCACTACTGAATACATTTTACATGGAGCACAAGAAAGCAGCCTTAGGTCCCACAGCATCAGGTTCAGGAAGTTATTACTCTACAAGCATCAGACTTCTGAACCAGCATAGATATCTTCTCTCCTCAACACTGAATTGACTTCACAGCCTACTGTATTTATTTATTTTCCTGTATATGCCTGCAAGTAAATGAATCTCAAGATAGGATATGGCAACAGGTATGCACTTTAATAATAAATTTACCTTGAACTTTAAACCGTCAGGTGCAGAGAATATTAACCCAACCTACCTGCTATCTATATGTAAATATCACATTCCTTTTAGACAATAAGACTATAAGACACAGGAGCAAGATCAGGCTATTCAGTCTGACTCTGCTCTGCAATACACTCTTGGCTGATTTACCCTCAGTGGCCATTTCATTCACCCTTGTGTACCTAATAAAATGGCAGTTGCGTGTATGCTTGTGATCTGCTGCTGCTGTAGTCCATCCACTTCAAGGTTCGACATTGTGTGCATGATTATTTGAGTTGCTGTCAGCTTGAACCTGTCTGGCCTTGGACCTCTCTCATTAGCGCCGTGTTTTCACCCACAGAACTGCGCAAGCTGGATGGGTTTTGTTTGACACACCATTCTCTGTGAACTCTAGAGACTGCTGTGCATCCCAGGAGACCAGCAGAGTCTGAGATACTCAAGCCACCCTATCTGGCACCAACAATCATTCCACGGTCAAAATCACTTAGATCACATTTCTTCCCAGTTTTGATGTTTGGTGTGAGCAACAGTTGAACTTCTTGACCATGTCTGCATGCTCTTATGCATTGAGTTGCTGCCACATGATTGGCTGATTATGTATTTATATTAACAAGCAGGAATATCTACTAAAGTGTCCATTAACTGTCTTATCCATCTCAATCCCATTCTCCTATTTCTCTCCACAACCTTTGATGCTTTTACTAATTAAGTATCTTCAGCCTCCACTTTAAATATGCCCAATGACTTGGTTTCCATAGCTGTCTGTGGCAATGAATTCCACAGCTTCACCACCCTCTGGCTAAAGAAATTACCCCTCATCTCTGCTCTAAAGGGACCATGCTTCTATTCTGAGGCTGTGTCCTCTGATTCTAGACTCTATCACTACTGAAACACCCTCTGCATGTTCATTTTATAGTAGGTTTCAATGAAATCCTTCCCTCCTCATTCTTCTAAATTCCAGCGATTACAGGCACAGAGCTATTGTACACTAATCTTTTCATTCTCATACACCTCCTTTGGACTCTCTCCAATGCCAGCTCGTCCTTTCTAAAACTGCTCACAACTCTTTACGTATGTCTGGTCGATATTCAGCACTACAGTTGCTTTTATATTCTAGTCCTTTCAGAATGAATGCTAATATTGCATTTGCCTTCATCACCACTGACTCCATCTTAAGGAATCCTGCATGAGGACTCCCCAGTCTCTTTGCACCAGCAGTTTCTAAATTTGCTCCCAGTTTAGAAAATAGTATACACCTTTCTTCCTTCTACCTAAGTTCATGACCATACACCTCCCTACACTGTATTCCATCTGCCACTTTGCCCATTTGCCTAATATGTCCTTCTGCAAACTCCCTGCTTCCTCAACACTACCTGCACCTTCACTGATGGTTTGTCCACAAAGTTGGCTACAAAGCCATCAATTCCATCATCCAGATCAATAAAATATAATATGAAAAGTACTGGACACAACATTGACCCTTGTGGAACACCACTAGTCACTGGCAGCCAACCAGAAAAGGTCCCCTTCATTCCTGCTCTTTGCCTGCTCTTTGCCTTTAGCCAGTTAGTCAATCTTCTGTCCTGTAATACCATAGGCTCTTATCTTGTTTAGCAACCTTATGCGAGGCATCTTATTCATCAGTATGCAACATGTGTGGCCCCACTTTTCATTCCTTCAACTTGAATAAACTCCTGCATTGTGGTTCTCAGCTATATCGGCCCTTCTTCCCTCAGCAGTACATTCATTGCCCTACAGTGCAAGGTTCGTGTACAGAAAAGACTGAGGCATCTCCACAACCACATTTATAGAGCCTTCAACACATTGCTGGAGGAGCTCAGCAGGGTAGGCAGCGTCTCTGGAAAAGAGTGTAGTTGATATTTCATCCCAAGACACTCCTGCTTGGGTTTCTAGCCTCTGCAGATTTTCTCTTGTTGTTATAGAGCCTTCAACTGCCTAAGGGCTTCCCTAGCCTCTTGCCCCTCGCTATCAACCAAATCAAACTGGAATGATGATTCTCTCTTCCTGATATATTGTATTGGGCCAAAGTCTAACAGCAGGCATGTCCATGGAAGCCGCTACTAACTGCAGTGTACATATCAGCATCATCTCGACTACCATATTGTCTGCCTGATTACTTTCATATCCGTTGAATTTTCCTTGAGCTCACACTGAGTCTAGAGATAACGTGAAATCCCCTAAGGGTGTCATACAGCACCAAAAGAGTCTCTTTGGACAGTGAGCCTGCAATGACCACTCATTTGACCGACACTACATTCACTCTCCATTTTTACTCTCACCACATTCTCGGCAACTCTTGCCAGATTCTGCCACCCCCTTGCCCACTAGGGGCAATTTGTAGTACCCAATTAAACTACTAACCTGCACCTCCTTGAGATGTAGAAGGAAGCCAGGGCATCCAAGTGGAACAACGTGCAAACTCCATATAGTCAGCACCTCCAATCAGGATTGAACCTGTGTCTTTAAAACTGTGAAGCAGCGATTCTACTAGTTCCAGTGGCTAAGCCTAGATGTTGCTGAATATGGCTTTGTAGTTGATTATTTTGGATAAGCTTTTAAAAATATTCTTAGCATGCTTATGTTTTAAATGATAATACTTCAAGGTATTCAAAGTAAGTTATCTCTTCATTTTCTTTATCTTAGCTTTAATAGTATTTATTTAGTTTTTAACCAATTTCAATAGGTCACAGAGTGGCAACCACTATTAAAAGCTTTCAGTCAATACTGGAGGCAAGATCTCAGTAGAGCTTAGTCGCCACTCATGGCCTGCTTCAGAAGTAAGGACTGAAAGAGCCAGTATTGAACCAAAAGTTTAGGGCAGCTGTACGTCTAGCACAGGAGGCAATCTGGATTCACTATATGCAGTCCACTGCCTTCAGCTCAATGACCAATCCATGGTTCCATAAGTTGCAAGTTTGACTAATTACAGATGGGGTTATCTGTGGCCATGCTGCTCCTTGCAAATTCCTGGGCTTTTACTCATTTGAATTTAGAATAGAGAGAAGTAATCTCACTGAAATATGCAAAATTCTTATTGGGTTTTACAGGATAGATTCCGAATCAAAGTTTCTCCTGGTTGGAATACCAAGAATAAAGGGCTACACTATCTCAAAAGGGCACAGCCTTGGAATACAAGGACATCCATTTAGAACAGAAATGAGGGGCAATTTCTTTAGCCAGAGGGTGGAAAATCTGTGGAATTCATTGTGGAATTCATCTGTGGAATCTGTGCAATGAACGGCTGTGGAGACCATTGGGTATATCTAAAGCAGAGGTTGATAGGATTTTCATTAGTAAAGACACCAAAGGTTGTGGGGAGAAGGCAGGAGAATGCAGTTGAAAGGGAGAATAAATCAACCATGATGGAATGGTGGAGCGGACTCTTTGGGACAAATGGCCAAATTCCTGCTCCTATGCCTTATGGTCTTAAATTAAGGAGCTGGACATTCAGGATGGAGAAGAAATACCTTTGGTATTCTCCACTTGGCTTTGGAGGGTCTGCCGATAAGTATATGCAAGATGAGGATCACTGGATTATTAGATCAAGCAGTATGAGGTCTGTGCAATTAATTGGCTCCTCACAAAAAGGTTGCTGTTGTTGAGTGTTCGAGCAGGTACAAGGGGCTGAATGGTCTACTCCTACTTCTATTTCTTATGTTCGTAAATTATACTCATTGCATACATAAGCTACTTCCATTTAACCTTGTTTACATTGTTAACTCATACAGCTTTATGTGGTGGAGAGCCCCATCCAACAGCATTGTGGGATGATCTTCAGTTGAAGGATTAAATTGGTACAAGTTTGTGGCTCACCACAAGTGGCAATTAGAGATGGACAATAAATGTGGGTACTTATTGCCAAGCACTTGAAAACAAATTTTAAAATAATGTCACAGATTATTTACGTATATTTTAAAAGGCAATTAATTTAAATAGTTTAAGTAAATTAGGAAAAAAAGCAGGTGCAATCCACTTAGTCCTTTGAGTCTACTCTGACGTTCGGTTAAATCAAGACTGACCTTCTATCTCAGCTTCAACTTTCCCACATGAATAATTTAATTAGGTATTACTGACAGGCTCCCAGATTCCCTGAGTGTAGAGAGCAAACAAGTTGTATTCCTCACCAACCAGCTGCTTTGTGACATGGACAAGTCAAGGAGCTGCTTACTCCATTAACATGCAAACTACCAGAAAACTCACACACTTCAAGCCCTCTTTTACCTTACCTTAATTTATATTTATATATGGATAATTACTTCCTGTTTTGATCTTCCTTCCCGTATACTAATTGACACCGGCTGGAACACGGACAACATTTTAAATATGTTGCCTCAAGTTTATACAAACATTACGAGAAAATGGGCAACTTGACCCTTTTTTCTGCATCAGTTCTCACTAAATTCTTACCATCCCACTCTCTCACTGGACTCAATTACTATTGCAAGCTGTGGTTATTGGTTATGCCCTGTTCAGAAGTTCTGTGCTCCTGCAGAACTTCTCTCCTTTTGTACATTTTGAGTTCACAATAGAATCCAAATGCCCTCACTAGTTGTAACAGTCACTGTTGACACAGATCAAGTTTATATGGAAATAGCAGCACTCCGCGGGCATATCAGTTTGCTTTAGCAGGACTTCCTATTTTTATTTCGGATTCCCAGCACCTGCGTATCTTTGATTTTCAAAATCCAATTTATACGACACCAGCTGCAGATTGACTACTTATTTTGTACAGTAATTATACTTTAATGATTTACTATTTAAGCTAATATATCAACTCATAGCTATTAAATCCTTATATATTCAACTTCAATGTAAGTTACAAATTTGTAACCAGTGGAGTTTCGAACTAATTGCAGTGTATTGGCAATGAATGTTAAATCCATTCACTCCACATCATAATGCTGGTAGAACACAGCAGGCCAGGCAGCATCTATAGGGAGAAGCGCCGTCGGTGTTTCAGGCCGAGACCCTTCGTCAGGACTAACCGAAAGTCCTGACGAAGGGTCTCGGCCCGAAACGTCGACAGCGCTTCTCCCTATAGATGCTGCCTGGCCTGCTGTGTTCCACCAGCATTTTGTGTGTGTTGTTGTTTGAATTTCCAGCATCTGCAGATTTCCTCGTGTTCGCACTTCACATCATGACTGTTTCGTATCTAAGAATTTAAGTAATAGTTTAAATTTAGTCCAAACCAGTTAATGTAAGGATCTTTGTTCACCTGATTCAAGCATAATTCATATGTATTCCCATCCTAGTATTTAAACTGCAAGACGTGTTAAGAATGTTGCCTCATTCTTCAGCTCATATTTATCAAGATCCATAACCCACTATTGTCTTTGTTTTACATGCAGCTTGAACTGGGACAAACCTCTGGTGTATTAATATATTAATTATCCCATCTTAATATTCAAGGTATGTTTTAAATGCAGATCTTGGAGTTCTACTCATGCACTGATAAGGCAGCAGTTCTGGATTTCTAGGTTTGATTTATTACTTCTTATGAGCAATTCAAATAGTTTTTTTTTGTTCCTGTGAACTTCTTTTCAAATACCTTCATAAGAGATCTGCATCTCTGCTCCTCTTGTGAAACCCAAATACTCCTTAGAAAAGCTTCTTTAGAGTCCACCTTAGTTTTTGTTTCTTCAGTTTCTTCTGAATACCAATGGTGATTCTCTGTTCTGTTGCTTCAAGCACCTGCTGAATCGCCTCTCTGCATGATCATGGCACTTGGGTACTGCCCAGTGCATTTTGAATTTCACTTAGCTTTTTAGGAAGGCCAAGTGAGACGAGTTAAATGCTTTTGTTCAAACAGTAGCAATTTAGCCTCTGAGTCAGTATGCTCTGGTTGCAAGACCAGCTTCGGAATTTAATGAGGCTGCTACTTCATTGCAGGACTGAGGAACGTTAAAAAGACAAAGCGCTGGAGGAACTCAGCAGGTCAGGTAGTTATCTATGGAAAGGAATAAAGAGTTGAAGTTTCAGGCCGAGATCCTTCTTCACAACTGAGGAACTTTGTTTGGGTGTTGGAGGTGTCACTTAATAACATTTTGAACTATCCACCTTGTTGGTGGTTTCACGGTACCTTTGTAGGAGGCTTATATGTTGACTTGAAAAAACTACCTCTCATATGCATCATTCCTAAAATATACTAACCTCCTTACTTTAGCCCTCACTGAATGCAAGTTTGTTGTCGTGCTTTCTTACATAACAACAGTAATTGTATTTCTAAAGTTAATCATTGGATGTGGAGCACACCAGGAATAATGAGAAGCACAAATCCTCTCTTTCTGTAGATAATCAATATCAGTAATAATCAAATACTCTGATTTACAAATTAAACCAAAAAAATGGATATAACTACTGAAATTTATCTGCAAAACATTGGCAAGGATTCCAGAAAGTCATGCAATAAGAGTTTGTCAAACTCCATGTTACTCCAAACTCTGTAGCCCTGAAGATACGCTGATATTGCAGACTATTATAAGTTAATGTTTCCTCCATGTTTGTATTACCTACTGTATGTATTTTTACACCTGTGTGGTTAAATACACTCAGTGGCCACTTTATTAGGTACACTTGTACACCTGCTCATTAATGCAAATATCTAATCAGCCAATCATGTGGCAGCAAGTCAATACATAAAAACTCACAGACATGATCAAGAGGTTCAGTTGTTGTTTAGACTAAACATCAGATTGATGAAGAAATGTGATCTAAGTGACTTTGACCATGGAATGATTGTTGGTGCCAGACAGAGTGCTTTAAGTATCTCAGAAATTGCTGATCTCCTGGGATTTTCATGCACAACACTCTCTAAAGTTTACAGAGAATGGTGTGAAAAACAAAAAGCATCCAGTGAGCAGCAGTTCTGTTGGTGAAAACACCTTGTTAATAAGAGAGATCAGTGGAGAATGGCCAGACTGGTTCAAGCTGTCATCAAGGCAGCGAAACAACAATACAGAGACAAGACTCAGACTCAGCTTTCCACCAACACTACACGCAGCTTATGGCAAGGTCTGCACACCATTGCAGACTTCAAAGCTAAACGCAACGGAGTTTCCAACATCAATGCCTCTCTCCCAGATGAGCTAAATCATTTTTACACTCAACTCAATGTCACCAATACTGAGCCCCTGGGGAGACCTGTTGATGATGTGACTGGCGCCTTGGTCATCTCTGAGGCCGAAGTAAGCAGGTGTTTCCAACAAATGGGCAGTCGCAAGGCTGTGGGACCGGACGGCATCCCAGGGCGGATACTCAGGATGTGCGCAGCACAACTGGCAGGTATGTTTACAGACTTTTTTCATCTCTCCCTCTCCCAATGTGGAGTGCCCTCCTGCTTCAAAACATCCGCCATTTTCCCAGTACCTAAAAAGACCAAGATAACATGTCTGAATGACTGGTGTCCTGTTGCATTCACATTAATAATAAGCAAATGCTTTGAGAGGATGGTCAAGGACTACATCTGCAGCTTGCTACCACCCACACTGGACCCCCTACAATTTGCCTACCGACACAACCAATTGACAGATAGTGCAATAGCCACAGCTCTACACACTGTCTTTACACATCTGGAGAAGAGTGATGCATATGTGAGAATGCTGTTCTTGGACTACAGTTCAGCATTCAACACCATAATTCCCTCCAGGCTTGACAAGAAGCTCAGAGATTTTGGCCTTCACCCAGCTATGTGTAGCTGGATCCTGGACTTTCTGTCAGATCACCAACAAGTGGTAAGAGTGGGCTCCCTTGCCTCTGCCCCACTGACCCTCAACATAGGTGCCCCTCAGGGCTGTGTACTGAGCCCCCTCCTTTACTCTCTGTATAATCATGACCATGTCTCCACCCATAGCTCCAATCTGCTAATTAAATTTGATGACGACACTACACTGATTGGCCTAATTTCAAACAATAATGAGTCAGCCTATAGAGAGGAAGTCATCACTCGTTGACACAGTGGTGTCAAGACAACAACCTCTCCCTCAACGTCGCAAAAGCAAAGGAGCTGGTTGTGGACTACAGGAAGAATGGAGACAGGCTAACCCCTATAGACATCAATGGATCTGTGGTTGAGAGGGTGAACAGATTTAAGTTCCTTGGCATAAACATCACCGAGGATCTCATGTGGTCTGTACTTACCGGCTGTGTAATGAAAAAAGCACAGCAGTACCTCTTTCA
This sequence comes from Hemitrygon akajei, assembly GCF_048418815.1. Taxonomy (NCBI): domain Eukaryota; kingdom Metazoa; phylum Chordata; class Chondrichthyes; order Myliobatiformes; family Dasyatidae; genus Hemitrygon; species Hemitrygon akajei. Next base: position 41,436,312 of record NC_133134.1, on the reverse strand, counting down.
CCTCAGATGGTTGAAGAAGTTTGGTATGCCCCCCCCCCCCCCCCCCCCAGATTCTAAGAACTTTCTACAGGGGCACAATTGAGAGCATCCTAACTGGCTGCATCACTGCCTGGTATGAAAACTGTACTTCCCTCAATTGCAAGACTCTGCAGAGAGTGGTGTGGACAGCCCAGTGCATCTGTAGGTGTAAACTTCCCACTATTCAGGACATTTACAAAGACAGGTGTGTAAAAAGGGCCCGATTCACCCCAACCACAAACTGTTCCAGCTGCTACCATCCGGGAAACAGTACCGCAGCATAAAAGCCAGGATCAACAGGCTTCGGGACAGCTTCTTCCACCAGGCCATCAGACTGATTAATTCATGCTGACACAACTGTATTTCTATGTTATGTTGAGTATCCTGTTGTACATAATATTTATTATAAATTATTATAGTTGCACATTGCACATTTGAACAGAGAGGTAACGTAAAGATTTTTACTCCTCATGTATATGAAGGATATCAGTAATAAAGTCAATTCAATTCAAACTGACAGGAAGGTGACAATAACTCAAATAACCACGCATTACAACAGTAGTGTGCAGAAGAGCCCTGCTGAATGTGTAACACTGTGAATCTTGAAGTGGATGGGCTGCAGCAGCAGAAGACCACAAACATACACCTAATAAAGCGGCCTCTGGGAGTAAATCTACTGCTTAGTAATCATGTTTTATTTTTCTGAATGCCTGTCCTACTCTTGGCATTAGCATAAAATGAATCTGCTGGTTAATAACTGAACATTATAGACAAGTCCAGCAGATCACAATCTGCAGACCTTAGACTATCCATGGACAGTTTTATTAATAAAGCTCCATTCAGTATGTCCCCAACTCATAATTCACATTCACTTTATTCGATTATTCTGAGGTTGTTGTCACTAGATAATTACATTACTGTTTTCTCTTGCACCCGACAAAAGGCAGGTCTATGCTCATGTGATTCTCATTTTGTGTACAATGATGCAATTCGATGTTTCACTGATCAGCGAGGCCGACTGATATTCCCGGTCTCTAAGGCAAACCATTTTGCCCCTGATCAACCCTAGCTCTGCTGTCTTCAGATAAGGTTTGGGATGCGGTAGCAGAGCGCGATAGACGGAAAATCAATTTGGATTCCAATTTCTGATTACAGTCCTATAAGTCTTGCAGGGAAAGGTATGTGCACAGCAGGGTCATGTTGCACTGTCGAGCCTAAGTAGCGAATAGCACCTCTGACCTTATTAGTTAGGAAGACATGCTGGAGGCCTGCTGGGCGGCTGCTAAACCATTTCTCAGCGCAAGTCACAGTTGTGTGAGAAGGACAAGGACAATAAATCAGAGGAAGATCCAAGCTGCCACTCACAATCTCCACATACAAATAATCATGTCACTGTACTGTAATAACTCTTACATGTTTATTCAGTGTCAAAATTATTTGACACTTTAGTGTGGTCTGGTTTAATAATTGGCACAGTTGTGCAGTTGGTGGAGCTGGTGTCTCATAGCTTCAGGGACCGGGTTCAGTCCTGACCTCTGGTATCGTCTGTACGGTTTGTGGGTTGCCCCGTATGGGCTTACCCTTGCAGCTCCGTCTCTTTTCCTATTTTCCGTTTTTATTTTAGGGACACAGTGTGGAACAGGCCCTTCCCAAAGAGCAACCCACCTAATTAACACTAGCCTGGTCACGTGACAAGTTACAATGACCAATTAACCTACTCACCAGTGTGCCTTTGGACTGTGGGAGGAAACCGGAGCACCCGGAGGGAACCCATGCGGTCACGGGGAGAAGGAATGGCGCAGGAATTTAATTCTGAACTCCAACTGCCTCAGCTGTAATGGCATTGTGCTCACCGCCATTCTTCCATGACGTGATTTCCTAACCCCATCCTAATTATAGTCGGGGTTGGTGGATTATTTGGCCACAGTAAGTTGCCCCTAGTGGGTAGATGGGTGGTAGGACCCTGGAAAACATTGAGGAAGAGGAAGAGAAATTTGGTGAAGAATAGGACTTTTCTGAGAAGTTCCTTTCCCCTTCCTTCTTCTTCTATTCCCCATTCTGGCCTCTTACATTCTCTCCTCAACTGCCCATCACCTCCCCTCAGTGCCCTTCCTTTTCCCCTTTCTTCCATGGTCCACCCTCCTCTCCTATCAGATTCCTTCTTAAAACATAAGAGCATAGAAGTTTGCAGCACACTACAGGCCCTTCCGATTGGCCTATCAAAGTTCTCTTTGGGAACTAGCTGACTTGATCAGCATTTCTGATCTGGCTATTGTTCACGATTGCACTTAACAATATTGTGCCAACCATGTAACCTATTCTTCTCCAGCTCTTTACCTTTCCCACCCACCTGGCCTCACCTATCACCTTCTAGCTAGTCCTCCTTCCCTCTCCCCACCCATTTTATTCTGCTGTTTCCCCACTTCCCTCCCAGTCCTGCAGAAGGGTCTCAGCCAGAAATAGATCTGTTGTGAACTGTTCTGCCTATTTTCTTTCATGAAGCTCTAAGTGTGAGTGTTGCCCTGAAGCAAGACCGGTAAGTGCCAGACCAACAGGTCAACCGGCATCTGCGGAGAGTGAAAGAGAGTCAGTGCGTCTGGTCAGTCAGCTTCGGAAAGAACTGGAAAGCTGAGAGTACAAGTGTGTTTTATGATGCAGAGGGAGGCTGGAGAGAGAGCATCTGCGGTAGGTGGAGACCAAAATTATCCGGGCAGAGTAATTGATTTCACTGTGGCAATTAGGAGAGGAAAATACATAATAACACGTTGGAGTTGTGAGGGGCTGAACACAGCTGCTGCTGAACATCTGAGAGGAGAATGCTGAAGAAATTCAGCCGATTGTACAGCAACTGTGGAGAGAGAAAAGCCAAATGTTGGGAACATCAGAACTGGACACAGACAGATATTGCCTCAATGGAAAATGAGATCCTTTTCACTGAGCTTATCATTGGAACAGAAGAGAAATCCAAAGAGGAGGAGAGGGTGGAATGGGAAGGAGAATTATGGTGATACGTCTCCCCTTTGGTCAGAACAATGGTGATATGCAATTTTTTCCCCAGTTCTAGTGGGAATGTTGGCTCTTGTTTCTCACTCCATAGATTCTGTCTGATCTGCTGAATATTTCCAGCATTTTCTATTTTTGTTTCAGCTCTCCAGCAACTGTAATTTTTTGCTTTGATACATATTGTCCTGAATATTTCATTAGTTTCTCCTGCTCCTTCCTTCACGATGCCTTGGATATTTCTTACACGTTTTATTGCCATATATTTGTGAGAGTTAAAAGCGAATCCATTTTAGCAGGATGAATTTTATCATCAATAGGACTTTGAGATTATTGTTAATGCCTTAGGACCTCATTCTGAAACGTGAGCAAGTAAATGCACAGTACTTTGATAAGTAAGTGCTGCTTCTTTCAGCCTGCTGCTGTTAAAAGCTATCCACTTGTCTCCCTGGAAATTAGTGTCCTTTATTTTGAAGACCACTCTCCCTTCAACACTCGAAGTCCAGCAACCCCTCACTTGAACAGACATGCACATCGTGAGCAGGACACGTTAAGGGAACTCCCAGTTCTGTTATAATTAATATTCTATATTCAATTTAATGTATCAATATTTGCTTTAAGAGGCAAGTGAGTTTAGGACTTTATTTTGTCTGCAGCCGCCTGCTGGCACACATAATCCCTGCTTTATTAGAAAGGAACAAGGTTGGTGAGGGGTTGAAGGGAGAGTGTTGATCCGTGTTTAGTTCCCATTCTGGAAGAACTGGAATCCGCTTTGAAGATGAGACCGCAATGTGAGTTTTAGCGCGGTGTCTTGTGAGGAGAGAGAAGAAGGGAGGGGAAAAAAGCCGGAATCTAAAAGGGAAGTCCCCCCTTTTTTGTTGCTGTTTTGTGTCAATGCCGCTGAGTGAGGTGAGCAACCTGTTGTATTAGACCGGCTGACTAGATAAAGATACAGGCAGAGAGAGAGAGAGAGAGAGACATTCACACAGGACAGGAGGAAGGGTCAGATGGACGGACCGAGTGAAAAGGTAAGGTTTTATCCGAATGAGATGTCCCAGGCGAGGGAGGTTATACAAGCTAGGAGGCTGGGTGATAGAAGGACCCATCTGACGATCCATGAGCCGAAGTGGGGATCCGGAGGCAGATACACTGATAAATAGAAACGCTGACATTTTGTTTCTCCGTGTTGATTTATAATCGGTGGGAACACAGCAAACTGTTCTTTCAGTTATCAGTCAGCGTGTAGTATTTAACGGAGTGTTTTTCATTAATTTTGTGCATTGCTTGTCGAACTAAAACATTTCTATTTTATATATCGAATAAATATCCGGAAGAGGGTTTCTCCGTGTGACACAATTTAACAACAATTTCATTGAGCCGCGAGCAGATTGACGGCAATTTACTTTCAAACAAACGAACGGGGAGACATTTTTCAAAAATCAAATCCTCTTTAAATTACCTACTTCTGAGTACAAACGTGGTATATTATTACTGTTTCGTGTACTAATTGTCAAACATGACTGATTATATCTGTATTTTGCGGAATCTTTGGCAACATTAGTTACATGCAAAAGGTCCTGAAGACCTTGTAACACTGACCCCTGCCGCTTGTTACTGGGACATCATCCTGGCGCTTTTATCGTTTCCCTCAGTTGTTTAAAGCCGCAAGTTTTCCATTTCAACCATCCTCGAACCCCCTTCCATTTTACGAAGGGAAAATCCCTCAGAATTCTAGTGACTAAAGTTAATACCAGTGTGAGAAGATTGGAAAAAAAAGTCGCGTAAAGCTTCCCTGAAATGAAATTGAAAGTACAGTTTTTCAACTGGGGGGGGGGACCAAATGTGGAGAGTTTCATAGGATGGGCGTTTTAAGAAAAACGAGGAGAGAGCGGAAGTCTCCTTACCCCTTCCCTGATGATTACAGAGCAGTGCCCCTGACTATCTCACCGAGAAGGTGCACGCTGCCGCCCAGAATGTTAACGGCGAGCAGGTTGAGGAAAAATGTGACTGAAGGGTATTAGGTTGTTTCATATTCGGAAGGATTTGGCCAGCGGATCGGTCAGGATCATTCGCCAGGAGCTCAGATTAGCTTCTTCAGACATCAAAGAACACAAATAATTTGTCGGAGGCTACCAGGCCGAAATGACTGCAGAGAACTAACGCCGTGATTGTAAATAGGTTATTGTTTAAAACAGCCGTAAATAAGACTTGACAACATTGATGCTGTTATAGACGCCCTCTAGCCTCTTCTAATAATCATGGCAAAAAATGTTGAAGGCTTGTGTGTTTTTTCTCTTTTAAATTGGCAATGAAGTATTAAAGCTAGTGAGGCCGGGTTTCCTAGATGAAGACTGGGCTAGGTCGAGCAGCGAAGGTCATTGTTCATGAGATTAAGTCCCTTTGGTCAGCCTCTTGAGACAATTAGTAAAATTGTGAGTTGACAATCAAAATTGCTGTTATTAACAAGAGTGACGCTTTCCAGCAGATTTGATTGCAAAATCCTTGTCTTTTTTTTTACAATGTCAGGTTTAATCTCTTGTATTTTTCAAGATTTACGTATTTTGCACTGTATCACTACAAAGCTGTCTGCCTGATCTATCCAGTCCTCACCAGCATCAATTGATAATCTAATGACTAACCCATTACTGTTTTTGAGGCATTGCTGAACATAAATTGCTTCCTGGGCTTTAAAGAATTTTGCTATTTCTTGAATCCAGGAAAATTGAGTTGTTTTCTCCTCAGGACAAGAGGCAGAAATCCTTAGTGTCAAGTTGCAAGATGAAACGTAACATGTGAATGGTTGTGATGCTTCACTCTACATGAGCTCAACACCTCTTAAACACACTTTGAAAGGGAGAATAAAGCAACACCTGGTGCAAATCCCTGCAGCATTGGTGATTCTGTCATCTCTGTCTCGGAGGCCAACGTCGGAACATCTTTCAAGAGTGTGAGCCCTTACAAGACGTTAGGCCCTGGTGTAGACACTGAAAACCTATGCCAACCAACTGGCAGGAGTGTGTTTAGTGGCATCTTCAATCTCGTACTGCTGCAGTTGAAGGTTCCTACCTGCTTCAAAAGGGTGACAATCATACCAGTGCCCAAGAAGAGCAGGGTGAGCTGCCCCAACAACTATCACCCAGTGGTACTCACATCTACTATGATGAAGTGCTTTGAGATGTTGGTTACGGCCAGAATCAAGTCCCGCTTAAGCAAGGACCTGGACCCACTGCAATTTGCCTATTGCCACAATAGGTCTACAGTGGATGCAATCTCACTTGGCCTTGGATCATCTGGACAAAAGCAATACCTACGTCAGGCTGCTGTTTATAGATTACAGCTCAGCATTCAACACAATCATACCCTCAGTTTTAATCAACAAGCTTCAAAACCTGAGCCTCTGTACCTCCATCTGCAACTGGATCAGTGCATCTTCTCTGGGAGACCAGTCAGTGCAGTTTGGAAATACCGCCTCCTCCTTGCTGGCCACCAACACTGGCGCTCCTCGGGGATGCACGCTGAGCCCACTGTTCTACTCTCTCTGTACCCATGAGTATGTGGCGAGGCACAGCTCAAACACCCACCAGCTATAAATTTGCTGATGGCACAACTATCGCTGGCAGAATTTCAGACAGTATCTTTTTCCCAGGGTGAAATGTCTAATACCAGAGGGCATGCATTTAATGTGAGAGGGGGTCATTTCAAAGGACATGTGAGGGGAAAGGTTTTTAACCCAGAGAATGGTAGCTGCCTGGAATATGCTGCCTGGGCAGTGGTAAAGGCAGAAACATTTGGAACTTTTGAGAGGTGTTTAGATAGGCAAGTTCAAGTTCAATTGTCATTCAACCAGACAGGACTACCCATAAATCCAGCCAAATAAACAGAGCTGCTCCGGGGCCAAGATGCAAATCGCAGTACCACCAGTTACTCATGTCACAGAACACAGATAGCACATATAAGACAGCAGCACATATAAGTTATCAGTAAAGGGGAGATAAAAAAATATAGTCCAGGACGCTGAGTCCATGAATGTTGCAGCGGTCTGCAATCGAACACAATACAGCTTGTCTTCTGCCAAGCGAACACTGGGGGAGCAGCAACGACTCCAGCTGGGACACTGTGCTGTACTGCCTCCAGTGGAGCACGCTGACTCTCCCCTGGGTGGTTGTAAACAGGCAGCCCTGCGGCTTGAGACCTAATCCTGGCTATGACTGAGGCCACACAGCTCCCTTGCTGTTCACCCCCACTGTCTGCCAATAAATCAGTGAATTGCACTTGCTGCATTCCCCATTGACAACGTCCAGCAGGATGTCGTGATCACTAGAAAAACAGACATGAATAAGAGGAAAATGGAAAGATATGGCCATTGTGACGGCAGAAGGGATTAGTTTAGTTAGCTATTCAATTGCTAATTTAATTAGTTCAGCACAACATTGTAGGCCAAAGGACCTGTTCTTGTGGTGTGCTATGTTCCAAGTTCTGATTTAATTTTTATATATATTTCTTATTGTAATTCATTGATTTTATTATAATGTTTACAATGTGCTGCTGCTGTAAAACAACAAATTTCACGATATATGCCAGTGATACTAAATGTGATTCTGATTGTAATTATTTGCAAGTGGGCTTTATGACCACCTGTGGTAGATTGGATATCTGCTATCTAAATTCAGCAGAGGTGAACTAATTAGAAACAATCTTCATCGTTCCAGGCTACCTCACCTGTGCCTAACTGAGATAAAAACAAAATTTGCAACTTAACACATTGACGTGGTTGCCAAAGTTTAGCTGTTAACATGAGATTCTTATCAATCAGTTCCAAATCTCACCAGGGTGTATCATACAGATGAGTAATTTTAACTGGGCAATTGTTTTGTGACAAACTGAACTTTTGCTTGACTTACATCTGTAGGCACATGTCTACATCTGTGCATACACAGGTTAACATGCAAGGGCAGTTTTAGACACACACACTCTCTCTCTCTCTCTCTCTCTCTCTCTCTCTCTCTCTCTCTCTCTCTCTCTCTCTCTCTCTCTCTCTCTCTCTCTCTCTCTCTCTCTCTCTCTCTCTCACACACACACACACTCACTCTCTCTCTCTCTCACAGACACACATACACACACACACACATACACACACTCTCTCTCTCTCTCTCTCTCTCACACACACACACACACATACACACACTCACTCTCTCTCTCTCTCACAGACACACACATACACACACACACACATACACACACTCACTCTCTCTCTCTCTCTCTCTCACAGACACACACATGCACAACTACAAACTCATATGCATATATTGTATAGTTACAAGCACACGGCTGAAACATATACACCTCAGCTACTCATACACAAGTGCAGTTATACACATACAACTGCAAATATAAATACACACATGCACACAAACAAACACACCTTTGGGTGTTTTAAGTATGTCATTAAAGTAGAAGTTTTCAAACCTCTCTTTTTGCCATTTTAAAATCACACACCTCTAAGATCGTCCCAAACACTAAAGATTCTGCAAATGCTGGAAATCCAGTGTAACACATACAAAACAATGGAGTTAGGTGAAGCCAGGTGGGTTGAAGTAAGAAGCTGGGAGGTGATAGGTAGAAGAGGCGCAGAGCTGGAGAAGAAGAAATCTGATAGGAGAGAAGAGTGGATCAGGGGAGAAAAGGAAGGGGGAAGGTCACCAGGGGAAGGTGATGGGCAGGTGAGGAGACAAAAAAATTAAGAGGGAAGTCAGAGTGGGAATAGAAGAAGAGGGAAAGGGGAGAGGGAAATTGACCAGGTTAGAGAAATCATGGCCATGATGAAGGCACTCTCAGGTTGAAGGAGCAACACCTCAAATACCGTGTGGGTAACCTCTGGGCTGATGATGTGGACAAGAAACCTCATCTACCACCTTTCAGCCAATACTCCTTCCCCTCCCCCATCTTCTTATTCTGGCTTCTTCCCCCTTCCTTTCAGTCCCGATGAAGAGTCTTGGCCTGAAAAATCGACTGTTTATTCATTTTCATAGAAAGTGCCGGACCTGCTGAGTTCCTCCACCATTGTGCATGCGTTACGTTAGGATTATCCCACATATTTTCCATCTGCATGATGCCAATACTGATCATGAGCTTAATATCACCTCAATGATCAGACAAACCCATTTATTTATCTTGCAGTCACTCAGGACAGGACTTTAACTTACAAACCACATTTGAAAGCAGCTTCACAATTCAGAAGGAAGAATGATTTTGTTGCCAAACTTTCAGAATGCTCTTGGTGTGCCAGTGTGCATTGTGGGCACAGGCAGTGCATCAGTGAGTTTCAAAGGTTTGTGCCCTGGAGCGTACTTTATTTGTTCTTTGTGGTAACTTGATAGAGCTGGCCCTTTGGGACATATTCCATCCACCAACATTTCTCTGGAGATGCATCATGTACATGTGCAACAGTCTCTGCTCTACTCAATATGTCCAACTTATTCCATCCTTCCAAAGCCCTTTGTCTTTTTGTTTCCTCAACTGCAAGAAAGGTGAAATGAAATGTAAAATGAAGTCCTCTCCTCTCCACCCACTCATCTTTAACAACTCTGCAGTTAGCACCATTTCAACATTCAGGTTTGTGGGCATTATTATTTTGCAGCGCCTCATGGGAGACCCATATCTCTTTCATTAACAAAAAGGCTTGGCAGAGGATCTACTTCTTGCAACAGCTGGTAAAATTCCATCTTCTCCAGAACATATTGGACCAATTCTTTACTGCCATCATAGAGAGCATCTTCACATCCGCCATTACTGTCTGGTTTGGTGCAGCATCCTCTCTCAATATACGAGGGCTAGAGCCAACAGTAGGTGAGCAGAAAAGGTTGTTGGGTGTAATCTACCATCACTGCAGGACTTGTGTATGTCCAGGACAAAGAAGTGCATCCCTCAGCACATAGTTGCAAGCCTTGGAATATGACTGTGAAATTCAGTTGTGAGTGATCCTTGCACTGGATGTTCAGCATGTCTTGAACAGACCATGGTGTATCTTTTACTGAGTTGGCAATCTTCCAGCAACAGCTGACATTTGTATTGGCACATGTTCTTCGTGGACCACAGAGTCCTGTGTTATGCGGCTCCTTGGGATGAACTTCCAAAAGACCAATGTTTTCAAGAAGTTTTCAGAACTTCTTGGCAAATAAATACTCCAGAAGAAGATAGATGACAGATCCTCACCACAGCTACACCAAACCTCCATCTCTGCATGAAACAGCCTTCTCATCATCAGTCCCGCAAAGTCTTGTCGCTTGTTTGAAAGTTCCGATAATGAGTCTAATGCAGAACCATCCAGCAGGGTCCACCATCACAAGGCCTCATGCAGATTGACAGTGGTCAGATACGATCTGCACAAATGCCTGGTATTACAAGGCCTGACTGAATGTAACACCCAGGGCAGATGGTACCTCAGTACATAGTGTCTCTAGGTGTACTGCATATTTAGAGTCTGCTCATAGTTGGATGCAGCCACACACGAAGATGGCCATCAGGAGATGGCCAGATAATCAAGCAAAAACAATTGCAGGTGTTGGAAATCTCACATAAAAATAGGAAATGCTAGAAACACTCAACAGGACAGACAGAATCTTGTGGGGTGAGAAACACAATCAGTGATTCAGCTCTGCGGCCTTCCATTTTCTTTTCTCTCAACTTTTGCTGGAGGTTTTTACATTTCAATATTTAAATGAAATGAACGGTGGCTTGGTTGCTGCAAAGCATATAATGCAAGTCCAGTTGCACTCCCACATGGTGACAAGGTGTTTTCCTCAATGGAGAGCGAATCCATTGCCAGATTTGCAGTATTTGTTTCACCTTGGCTATCTGCTCCATGGAGACTTTGAGGCATGCTACTGCTCCTCGCCTTCAACATATTCAAATGATTAGGCTTGATGGTAATGCAAAGTTAAAAGTAGCTTGAATTGTTACTGGCCCACATCAGCTTATGTTTACCTCTGCAGTGAAGGGAACAAGAGAGACGTCAGGGAGATGCTAAAAACATGGTCTCATATTTCCTCTGACTAACTCAAGCCCTTGAGGCCAGTTTGAACTATTTACAGATGCTCATCAATCTGCAGACCGGCAGCAAGTCCAAGCAGAAGACATTTTCTCTCTTTCCAATATTTTTATTAATATATATATCTATGAATACAGAGTACAGGAAAAAAGTATATACATCAATACATCAAATTAAATCGCATATAAAGATTCCTTACCCTATATTCATACAAGTCAATTAGTTTGTAACATTGAAAAATAATAATTTTATTATATAAAAAATTCTAGCACACTACCAAGACCGAAGCTGATTAGTAGAAAAAAAGAAAAAAGATCGTTAGTCATCATCTGTGCTTTAACAGCAAATCAGAGGTTTTGAAAATAATTCAGAAAAGGTCCCCACAATGTTTGAAAGTCTTGATTAGATTCAAAGATTGAACAACGAACCTTCACGAAATTTAAACATGACATCACATCACGTAACCATTGGGCATGAATAGGAGGGGCCACATCTTTCCATTTAAGCAATAGCGTCCTACTGGCCATAGGAGACATAAAAGTCAAAATGTGCAAATCAGATGGCTCCAAAATAATATCCTTTCCTCCAACAGTACCAAATAAAGCAGTCAAAGGATTAGGCTTGAAATTTACTTTAAAAAGTATCGAAAAGGTTTGAAATACTTCTTTCCAATATTCTCCAAGACTCGGACTGTCCAAAACATATGAATGAGTGAAGCTTCTCCATTATTCCATTTATCACTATATGGAGATATATATAAAAACGAGACAACTTATCCTTAGTCATATGGGCAGATATTTTCCAAGTATAGGGAGGCTTTAACCTTTCTTGCTTGGATTGTCACCCTTCTAGTGCTCACATCAACCCTGATGGATTTGGTAAAAGGCTTGAACAAAGCAAGGTAGGGAAGGCAGCCTTGCCACGCTCCTGATTTAATGGGTAGACCTGCTTGCTATTTATTAATTATTGGTATCTGTATAGAGTGGCTGCATCCATTTGTACATTCCCTCCCCAAGCCTTGTCATGAGAAGCACACCTCCATGGATTATCCATCATATGGATTAGCCTGATCCAAGATGGTTAAATAAATGCCCACTCACTGGCCCACACGCAGTCAGAGGGTCCCTGATTGTACAAAGCCATCAGAGTTCTTCCCGCTGGGTACACAACAGATCTAATCCCAGTGTATCACCAGTCTCAGAGCATATTTTACTCATTTAATGCTGTCCAGTTATAATAATTGCCATATGTTCATCTTGAGACATTTGCAGGGGCTCCAGATCAAACTCCGGAAATACAGTAGCAGATACAGATAGGATGAATGCACACAGTATTCCCTCCAGGGAGGGGGAACGAAACACTAGAGGGCATCAGAAGGTGGCAGAATTACAAGGGACCTGGGTGGGGGCAACTTCACACAGAGAGTGGTGGGCATATGAGTAAGTGGTTGAGGCAGGTACAATAGCAATATTTAAAAGACATTTGGATAAGTATGTGTGGCTAGGAGGAGTTTAGAGCAATATGTGCCAAATATGGGAAAATACATCCAGCTTGATAGACATCATGAATAAGTGGGGCTGAAGCATCTGTTTCCATGCTGTATTAGTCTAGGACTCTACTAAATGCTGCAGCTATTGGAAAAAATAGTATTTCTGTAAATTCTAGCATCAGCATAAGACAATAAGTAGAGAATAATTAGGAATTATGATGAGAGAGAGTAACCTGACTCCCAGTTGGGAACCTGTGCTCCACAGAGGTAGAAGTTCAAAGTAAAATTATTATCGAAGTACATATATGTTACCATATACAACCCTGAGATTCGTTTTCTTCCAGGCATACTCAATAAATCCATAATAGAATAATAACCATAATAGAATCAATGAAAGACCTCACCAACTTGGGCATTCAATCAGTGTGCAAAAGACAACAAACTGTGCAAATACAAAAAGGAAGAAATAATCATAATAAATAAGCAATAAATATCAAGAATGTGAGATGAAGAGACCTTGAAAGTGAGCCCATAGGCTGCAGGAACAATTTCAATGATGGGACAAGTGAAACTGAGTGAAGTTATTACCCTTTTGTTCATTTTCATTTTTCATTTTTCAATCTTTTTTATTGATGTCCAAATAAAGAATATGCAAATTGGAGTTTAACAAGTAGATAATATAAAAGACATATAAACAGCAATAGTAAAAACAAAACGTATATAATATCAAAGTCAAATAAGTAAAATATTATGCTGTTATATATACAATGGTCAAAAAAACTACAACTCCTCATAACAATCATTTAAAAAATTGGAAATTTTATTGATAAGGAAAAAAAAACCCCACTAAATAAACTGAAACAAAAATCAAAAAAAAGAAAGAGAAAAAAAAGGAAAGAAAAAGAAAGATTGGGCAGTCCAATTGAGGATAAAATTAGAAAAAACAGAGAGAGAGAAAAAAAGACACATCCTTCCAGTCATGTCCGAACCTTCATGGTTAAGGATTTTCCCCAAAGAGAATTTAAAAAAATAAAAATAAATTAAATCATGTGAAAATATTGTATAAAAGGTCGCCAGACTTGTTCAAAATTATAGGATGTATCAAATGTCCGTCTTCTAATTTTCTCCAAGCTTAGACATGACATAATGGAGGAGAGCCAATAGAAAACAGTAGGTGGGTTAGATTCTTTCCAATGTAACAAAATAGCTCTCCTAGCCAGTAAAGTTGAAAAAGCTATCACATGTTGGGTGGAAGCAGACACTTTGCTTGCTTCCTCTGGAATAATCCCAAAAATGTTTGTATCCCAAACATTTGATATCATTGTTATTAATTGATATTATATTATTAATTTGATGATATTATAACATTGTAATCCCAAAAATCCTCAAATGTTTTGGTCATGTGTAAGTTTAAATAAATTTTGGAGGGATGTGTTTGGAATATTATCTAAAGTTATAGATATGGATGTTCAACCCTTTTGTTCAAGCGCCTGATGCTTGATGGGTAATAACTGTTCCTGAACCTGGTGGTATGAGTCCTGTGGTTCCTGTACCTTCTACCTGATAGCAGCAGTGAGAAGTGAGCATGTCTTGGGTGGTAGTAGATGCGCTCAGTGGTGGAAGTAGAGGCACTGCTGTGCTTTCTTCTTAATTGCACTTAGGGTACATGCTGGACCCAGGACAGGTACTCCAAAATAATAACACTAAGGAATTTAAAGTTGCTGATCCTCTCTGCCTCCGATTCTCCAATGAGGACAGCTCATGGACATCTGGTTTCCCATTCCTGAAGTCAATAATCAGTTTCTTTGTCTTGCTGACATTGAGTAAGAGGTTGTTATTATGGCACGACTCAACCAGATTAATACTCTCCCTCCTACATGCTGATTTGTCACCACCTTTGATTCAGCCTACGACAGTGGTATCATCAGCAAACTTGAATATGGCATTGGAGCTGTGCTTAGTCTCACAGTTATAAGCATAAAGTGACTAAAGCAGGGGGCTAAGGACACAGCCTTATGGTAAAGATTGTGGAGGAGATGTTGTTGTCAATTCAAACTTACTGGGGTCTACAAGTGAGCAAATCAAGAATCCAATTGCGCAAGGAGATATTGAGTCCAAGGTCTTGAAACTTATTGATTAGTTTTGAGGGGATGATGGTGTTGAATGCAAGCTGTAGCTGGTAAAGAGCATCCTGATGTATGCATCTTTGCTGTCCAGATGTTCCAGGGTTGAATGAAATGGCATCTGCTGTGGACCTGGTGCTCCAGTGGGCAAATTGGAGCAAATGCAAGTCACTTCCCAGGCAGCAGTTGATATGTTTCATCACCAACCTCTGTGGATGTAAGTGCTGTTGGTTGATAATTACTGAGGCAGGTTACTACTTCCTTCTTGAGCACTGGTATAGATGAAGCCTGTTTGAAGCAGGTAGATTCCTCAGACTGCTGAAGCAAGAGGTTAAAGAGCTCAGTGAACACCCCAGCCAGTTGCTCAACACAGATATCTAGTCTTACTGGTAGGAATCTCCTTAGGAAAGCATCAGTGCTTTGATTTGGCCACAAACATCATCACTGTGGTGTGATGTTTGGTTCACTGTGTTTGGAGCATCTTCAGCTAACCAAAAGAAGAAAAGAAATCTTGTGAAGCAATGGGTGGTGGAGGGGAATTTTCTTGACTGCACTTCTGCCTGAAAAAGATGCGATAAGCTAAGTGAAGTTCCCTGAAGGGGGAAACTGTTCGCATCCCAGCTGAGTAAATGCAAGCTGAAATTAGTTGCTTCCAAGCTAACAACTGGGGGGAAAATTACTTGAACCACAGAGTCTGATTATGTCTGCAAAAATGAGAGTGTGGTTCATGTTTTGGGTAGAGCCACTTCATCAAAGTGGACGGGTTATCGCTGCTGAATCCAGTAGGTGGGACAATCTGATTGCATAGTCTGTCCTCTCACCAACGCATGAGAGATGCTGGGGCTAAAAAGACCATCAGCGGGAGACTTTGAAAGAACAAAATGGCATTAAAGCATTGCCATAAGTAATCATCAAAATAATGGGGGAAACTAGGTGTGCATCAGTCAGGAAAAGCTGGGTTTGTTTAACTGTGCTTGAGTTTTGAAGGCTGAAAAGTGGCTAAAGATGTCACCTTTAAAATGTAAGCATATTGGCATCTGTAACAGGCCAAAGATGGACTCTCTGTAATTGGAGTGAGGAGAATTCAAGTTTAAAAAGGATGAAGATGCTAGCAGGAGGGGATCCTGTGTCAATATTTGGGCTCATCGGAGTAAAACAGGCCACACCAAGCAAATGGTGCCTGAATTGAAAACAATACACCTAAGCTGCTGCCTTAGGTGAAGTGCTGGAAGGCTGTTGCTAAGCAAGAGGTTAAAAATGAAGAGTGGAGAAACTGATTTGTGTTCTGAAAGTGCCAGTAGAAGTGATTTTGGTGCAAGAGTGATAAGAGATGTCTGGAAGGATTGTGGTGTCCTAGAAAAGAGGGATTGAAGGGAAATGGGGTAAGGAAATGTGATTTGACAATCAGTCACACTGGAGGTGTGCTAATGATATGGTGAATGGGAAGACTAGTGAGATGGAAGGAGAGGACATGGAAAAATCTGAAAACATTCTTAGAACAAATAATAGATAATGTGTTGGTCAAGTGACCTGAGGTACTGTGTTTCTGTTTGCTAATTTTAGTGACAAAGTAGGAATGCCCACAGTTTGTCTCATCATTGGCAGAGGAACAGACTAACTATTTCTCCAAGGTGCTCTGAGGAATTCTGTCCAACACCTGCTTCATAAGAAGGGACAAAAGGGAGAGAGTCTAAATGAGAATCAGAATCTGATTTAATATCTCTGTCATATGTCATGAAATCAGTTTTTTAGTGGCAGCAGTGCATTGCAATACATAATAATAAAAATTATACACTACAATAAGTATACCTATACACACAAATAAATTAAACAGGTAGTGCAAAAAGAGAGGGAAGGGAAATAATTACTGTGGTAGTGTTCCATTCAAAAATCTGGTTGCTGAGGGGCAAAAGTCGTTCCTGAAATATTGAGTGTGTGCCTTCAGGCTCCTGTACCTCCTCCTTGATGGTAGCAATGAGATGAGGAAATGTCCTAGATGATTGGGGTCCTTAACGATGGATGCTACCTCTTTGAGGCATCGGCTTTTGAAAGTGTCCTCGATGCTGGGGAGGCTATTGTCCATGATGGAGCTGGCTGAGTTCACAACTTTCTGCAGCTTTTTCCGACCCTGTGCAGGGGTCCCTCCAAATCAGGTAGCACCAGACTGGCCTCCACCAGTTAAAATACTCTCCGCAGTACATCCGTATAAATTTGCGAGTGTCCTTGGTGGCATACCAATTCTCCTCGAACTGCCAGCGAAATATAGCTGGTGACATGCCTTCTTTGTAATTGCATAAACATGTTGGGCCCAGATCCTCAGAGAAGTTGACTCCCAGGAACTTAAAACTGCTTACCCTTTCCACTTCTGCCCTGTGTTCCCAAGTCTTGCCCTTTCTCAAGTTCACTATCATTTCCTTGGTCTTACTGACATTGAGTGCAAGGTGTTGCTGTGGCACCCTTCAAACAGACTATCTATCTTGCTTGTGTACGCCTCCTCATCACCATCTGAATTTCTGCCAACAATAGTTGTGTTGTTATGGCGTTTAAGCAGTGCCTAGCCACACAATCGTGGGTGCAGAGCAGTGGGCTAAGCACACATCCTTGTAAGTGCGAGTGTTGATTGTCAGCAAGGAGGAGGTGTTATTGCCAATCAGTACAGACTGTGGTCTCCCGTGAGGAAGTCAAGGATCTAGCTGCAGAGGGAGGTAGAGGAGCCCAGGTTTTGGAGCTTGTTGTTTAGAACTGAGGATATATGATTATGTTGAATGCTGAGCTGTAATCAATAAACATCAACCTGTCGTAGGTATTACTAATGTCTGGATGATCCAAGGCCAGGTGGAGAGTCAGTGAAATCACATCCACAGGATCCATAGGCAGGAGCTGATTCTGGCCATGACTAACCTCTCAAAGCACTTCATCACAGTAGATGTGAGTGCTACTGGATTATAATAGTTGAGGCAGATCACCCTGCACTTTTTGGCCACTGATATGATTGACACTCTTTTGAAGCTGACGAGAATCTCTGACTGCAACAGTGAGAGATTGAAGATGTTCTTGAACACTCTCACCTGTTAGTTGGCACAGGTTTTCAGAGCCCTACCAGGTACTTCATCAGGGCCTGACACCTGGTGAAGGTTCACCTTCCTGAAAAATGCTGTGAAGTCGGCCTCCAAAACAGAGATCTCAGGTCACCAGATGCTGCAGGGATTTGCACTGGTGTAGTTTTATTCTCCCTTTCAAAGTGTGTATAAAAGGCATTGAGCTCATCTGGGAGTGAAGCATCACCTTGTTGGAGTAGTGGCCTGCAAACCCTGCCAGAGCTAACATGTATCCAATTCCATCTCTAACCTCAACTGGAGAAATAATTGTATTTTCAGAAAGACTTGTTCATGACCAATTGTGAAATATGTACAGTTAAGAAAGGAAAAGTCTTTACCCTAGGCTGAACGGCCTTCAACACACAAGTTTAAAATGTTGTGTTTTTAGATTGGACTACGATAGTTGCTAAGACTGAGCCAGCTCCCAAGTTTTCCCAACTCAACCTGGCAACCACATCCCAGTAAATCAAATCAGTTCCTTATGATCCGGCCTCTGCAATGAAGTTGTTCTGATTTAGCAGATCAATTCAAAGAAACAATGGAACACACGGAATCCCTGCAGAGTGACCTGCAGTAGCAGGACAACAGCGGCTCATTAACTTAAACGATAGAAGAATCCAAACACTCATCGATCTGATAGAGGTAATGCACTAAAATGCAAGATGGGAACCACAGGACACTGTGGCATCTAACATTGCCATGCAAAATGCCACTGATATTTGTAAGCAGAATTCCTTCCATGCCTGATTTGTTAGTCTAGAGACAGCACATGAGCGCATGGTCACTAACTCACCAGAATTAATGCATTCTTATTTTCTGCTTCCCGACATTTAGTGTGCCTTTGTCACTTGTTTCACATAAGGTTTACCATCTCTTCATATTTCCGCTCAAATCCTCTTTTACTTCTTTTCAAATTCTTCTTTTTCCGTACTATTGGATGAATACTTGGTATACACTCATTTTACATTTTATTAGGTACACCCGTACGTTTGCTCATTATTAGAAACATCTAATCATTCAATCATGTGGCAGCAACTCAATGCCTAAAAACATGTGGACATGGTGAAGAGGTTCAGCTGTAATCAGACCAAACATGATCTAAGTGACTTTGACTGTGGAATGGTTGTTGGTGCCAGATGGGGTGGTTTGAGTATTTCAGAAACAGCTGATCTCCTGGGTTTTGCATACACAGCTGTCTCTAGAGTTTACAGAGACTGGTGCAAAAAGCGGAAAATATATAGTGAATGGTAGTTATGTGGGTGAAAATGCCTTGTACTGGGAGAGGGCAGAGGAGAATGGCCAGACGGGTTTAATCTGACAGGATCACAACAATAACTCAAATAACCATATATTACAAGAGTGGGTGTGCAGAAGAGCATCTATGAATGCACAACACCTTAAACTTTGAAGTGGATGATCTACAACAGCAGAAGGCCATGAACGTACATTCAGTGACCACTTTATTAGGTACAGGAGATAGCTAATAAATTGGCCATTGAGTGTATGACCTCTAGCTCTATTCCCTGGGCTGATTTTGTTTTGAAACTTTTGAAACATTTATCTATAGAATGAGTCTTTTATTATGGCTTTGTTCCAAGATATATCATATTTCAAGCAAACTGATACAGGCTCTGGAGGGAGCGATAAAGAAATTAGCTTTATTGGTTACCTGTACTTTGAAACATATATACAGCCAACACAATGTGAGTATGTGCTGGGGTCAGCCCACAAGTGCCACCATGCTTAAGGCTCAAACATATTATGCCCACAACTTACTAACCCTAAGCCTTTGGAATGTGGGAAGAAACCTGAGTTGTCACAAGGAGAATGTACAAACTCCTTACAGACGGTGGTGGGAATTGAACCCCGATCGATGACACTTTAATAGTGTTGTGCTATCTCCTAGGTTACCCTTCCACCCAATTTGGCAATGTAGCTGCTGAGGGGTTGCTTCCTCTGGTTGAGGACTCTAGAATTAGAGGGCACTGTCTCTCGATAAAATGGAAATGAGGAAAGAAAAATCTTCAATTTGAAGCTGCACACACAAACTGCTGGAGGAACTCAGCAGACCAGCCAGCATCTATGGTAAAGAGTAAACACTTGACATTTCGGGCCAAGACCCTTCATCTGTCCTGATGTTTTCTGGCTTGCTATGAGGAGTGCCGTGAGAGATCTGATAGGTCCTTTAGATATACTTAGTTGAAGTATGTTTAGCAGGAAATGCAGAATTAATGTATTATTTTTGATATACAGGGCACTGCATACATAGGGCCTTTAGCATTGTCAAGGATCCCTCACATCCATCCAACAATCACTTTGACCCCCTCCCCCCCCAAACCGTCAGGCAGTAGGACAAGGACTATAACAATGGGAAACAGCCTTCCCCCAGGCCATGAGACTTGCCACCACTCAGATCTCACTACATATGAAATGTCACTAGTATTACACTGTTTGCTTTTTAACTTGTGTCTTAAGTGCACCTTGTGCTAAATGTCAATCTTCTAGAATATTTTTTATTATTTGTTAATTTACTAATTTGAAGACAGTCTGTCAGTTATGTATATGTACCGTCTTGTGCACCTTGGTCCAGAGGGACGTTGTTTCGTTTGGCAGTATACGAAGTACGATTGGATGACAATAAACTTGAACTTAAACCTGAGGTGTGTGAGTGTGCCTTTTGTGATGGGAATTTATTGCTGTGCTAAAGAACTTCCACTCTAAAATCTTCCTTGATTTATTTAGTCCAGTGACAAGCTCAGATGAAATAGGTGCAGTTCACTGTCAGTTCTGTTCAATAAAACAAGAAAAAATAATTAAACAATGAATTCTTTAGGGAATCCCAAAAATATAACTGTAATTCAGAGCAAGGAGTTCAAATTCAGGCCATTTTTGTATTTTGGATGTCCAGGCATTTCTTGCAACTTTCGCAGGGATGAAGAGTGGGGGAGGCCCCAGCTGAAGTTGTAATGTGGTGAATACCAGGAAGAATGGAAGTGGATTTGATGGTGAGCTTGAGTATTGCTGGTATGAACTGCAATTTGATGAAAAACCTGCATGAATATCAGTGATGTGAATAAAGAATTCTTCCGCTCTGTGAACAGGAGGTTTGATATGATGCTCTGGCTTTGAAAAGGAAGTAGTGTTGGATTGGATTGAAGTGAAGGGGAGACCTATGTCAACTTGAATTAAGGATGAATGGGCGTAACTCTGAATTTGTTCATTCAAGGATTTATTTATAGCAAAATTTATGTTCCACTACATTTTCAGTGCAATTAATTAATTTCATACAGGTCCACTTTTTAAGTTGACAAGTATTTGAGAAGATGGAAAAAATCTTGCCAACTTTTCCAAGTCATTGTTTAGCTCTTCATGGGTGTCTGTTTTGACAGATGTTGCATAAATCAGGGGTTCCCAACCTGGGGTTCATGAAACTGGTCAGTGAATGCTAGGGGTCCGTGGCATAAAGTAGTTTGGGAACACTGGAGGCTCAAGACTGCTGATGTTGTAATCTGAACCAATAGACCATCAATGGGTTAAGCATCAATTCACTATGGATTCCAGTCTTTATATACCTCTATCTGTCATGAAGAAGGTCTTGTAGCCCTCTGCTTCTCTCTGCAATGAAGGTCTAACCAGTTGCCTTCCAAAAGCACTCTTGTACAACTGGCTGAACTAGTGCTTAGTCTGAACAACTTCTCTTTTGACTTCACTCTCTTCCTAAAAATCAAAGGTATAGCCATCGGCATTCCCATTGGCTTTCTCTCCACTGGCTGCATGGAAAAGCACTTGCCCCAAATCTTTCTCCTGTTGTTGCACATCTCACTGTGTTCCTCGAGCAGATTTTGTTGTTCCATACATGGGTTTGGGTCATGGTATCTAACCAGCAATTGTCGCATGACAGATTTTATTTGGATGTAAATATTATTAAGTCACCCACTCATGTTTTCCATTCATAAGAATTATATCCATGTATCATCCCCAGTTTAACGTGAAAGCTTACATTGTTCTTTAACGTGAGAGCATCCTTCAGGAAGGTGAACCCATGGAAAACACATCTGGCCCAGATAGGATACCAGGCCAAGTACGAAAGACCTGTGCTGATCAACAGGCTGGAGTGTTCTCCAATCTTTAAATTATCTTTAATTTCTTGCTTCAGCAGTCTGAAGTATCACCTGCTTCAAATAGGTTTCAATTCTACCGGTGCCTAAGAAAAACATGATAACCTGTCGCAGTGACGATCACCCAGAAGCACTTACATCCATGGTGATGAAGAGTGTTTTGAGAGGTTGGTGATGAAACATATCAACTTCTGCTTGAAAAGTGACTTGAATCCACTCCAATTTGCCTACCGGGGCAACGGGCCTACAGCAGATGCCATTTCATTGGCACTTCACTCAATCCTGGAACATCTGGACAGCTTGGTATTCAATACAATCATCCCCTCAAAACTGGTCAATAAGCTTCAAGACCTTGGCCTCAATACCTCCCTGTGCAATTGGATCCTCAATTTCTTCACTTGCAGACTCCAGTCAGTTCGGATTGGGAACAGCATCTCCTCCACAATCTCCATCAACACAGGTGCACCCCAAGGCTGCGTGCTTTACACTTATTTCTCTGTGGCTAAACACAGCTTCACTGCCACTCTCAAGTTTGCCAATGACACCTCCGTAATAGGTCGAATGGAAGGTGGTGATGAATCAGTGTATAGGAGGAAGGTTGAAAACAGCAACCTCTCACTCATTGTTAGCAAGACCTAAGAGCTGATTATTGACCTTAGATGCAGGGAACCAGAGGGCCATGAGCCAGCACTCATCGACAGATAAGATGAGGAGAGAGTCAGCAACTTTAAATTACTCAGTATTATCACTTCAGAGGATCTGTCTTGGGCTCAGCATGTAAGTGCCATTTCGAGGAAAGCTCAGCAGTGCTTTTACTTCCTTAGAAGTTTGCGAAGATTCGGCATGACATCTAAAACTTTGACACACTTCTACAGATGTGTATTGGAGAGTACATTGACTGGCTGCATCCAAGCCTGGTATGGAAACACCAATGCCCTTAAATGGAAAATACTACAAAAAGGTAGTGGATATGCCCACTCCATCACTGGTAAAGCCCTCCCCAGCGTTGAGCACATCTATATGGAACGTTGTCACAGGAAAGCAGCAACCATCATTAGGGACTCCCACCACCCAGATCATATTTTCTTCTCACTGTTGCCATCAGAAAGAAGGTACAGGAGCCACTGGAGTCATGCCACCAGGTTCAGGAGCAGTTATTACCCCTCAATCATCAGGCTGTTGAACTAGAGGGGATAATTTCACTCAGCTTCACTTGCCCCATCACTGAACTGTTCCCACAAACAATGGACTCACTTTTAAGGACTCTTCATCTCATGTTCTCGATTTTATTATTTATTTATTTTAGTTTGTATTTGCACACTTTATTGTCTTTTCCACTGTGTTTGTCTGCCCTGTTGGCTGCAGTCTTTCATTGATTCTGTTATGGCTGTTGGATTTACTGATCATGCCCACAAGAAATCAAATCTCTGGGCTGTATATGGTGGCGTACTGTATATGTACTTTGAATTCTCCCAGCTTCCTGCTTTCGCAAATGACTTCTATGCCTTCATCAAGATTTATTAAGTAGCTGACAGACTGGAGTCTGAGTCCGATCATGGGGATGATTTTGAAAATTGTACAGTCGAACTGCTTTGTATTTTAGTTCCTGCCATTGAGTCATTTAATCCCTTCTCCTTTACCCAAAATATTTTACTTTTTCCTTGAGCCCTAACATAATACTCCTCAAAAATTGTATTGTACAATATCAAATACATTGTTGATTGGTATTAATTTGTTACATTCTTTAGAGGTCCTAATAAATCTGTTAATACATCATGCAGTTTTATATTGTACATGCTGCCTGGGGCTGTGGATTGGGTGACTCAAACTCAAATAACTAGAAGTTTTTACTGTACACCAGGGAGAAGAGGTTTTCTAAAGGTTTGTCGTCTGAACTCTTTAATGTAGTTTAAAAATAATTTGTCTCTTAGCTACAGGGTAGGTCAATATACTTATGTTATTTTGTACTTTTTTAAAGATGACCTGACATTTTTTAACCCTTGCTAACATTGTGTGAAGCATTGTATCGTGTTTTATCTTCAATTAATTGTTTTTGTTCTCCAATATTTCTTGCTTCATGCTTAAACTTGGAAACCTGTTGGACTGCAAGAAGGTCCCAGAAGTAGAATAAAGTTTTATTGTTGAGAAAGTTTACTGGGCGGATCTTACTTTGCTAGCTAGCACTTTGGAGTATTGAAGTTTTGAATATGCTGGAGGTCAGATACTGGCACATTTGATCACTCGTTCCACTCCTGGACTTAACATTTGAGTCCTGGAGCAGTTCTTGATCAACCTGAGCAAAGGTGCCTGATAGACCATGACAGGCTTCTCTGCTTTGCACCAGTTATTTGAATGAAGTTACCAACTTTTATTTAAAATTAGTGAGGATTATGATTTTCTTCATTGTTCTTTATTTCAGTTTATATATTTCAATTTCAGTGTTTTCAGGCAATTGCTTTCTAATTATTTATATGATTTGGATAATTAAATGGAGTTCAACTGTGCCCTCATGTCTCCGATCATCAGTTGCAGCTACTGCAACTGATCCCATGCATTAACACATCTGAGGGGCTGTCTGCTCCAATATTAATTCTATATTAAGAAATATTATTCTTAATTTATATCTTCTGTACAAAGAAATATAAAAAGCTTCCAGGACCATGTTCAGTGCAGAAATAGTGGGCTGAATGGCCTACTTCTGTGCTGAACTCTTATACATTCTACGTTCTTTCTAGGGTCTTCCCATCCTCCAACAGTGAGCAGAAGTGGATACTATGTTCAAGTGTTTCATTGAGATTCAACATAAATTTACTGTTTTTGAACACTGTCTTTATTATGAAGCTGAGGAACCCATGTGTATCACCTCAGTCTTTCTGCATTAAGTTTCATCTTTCATGTGTGCACCCATTTCACCAGCCTGTCTTTAACTTCCATCACTCTCCTAGTCACTGTTTACTGTATTTCAGCTCTGTATTTTCATATTTCAATTGCAAATGTTGAAATGGTTCCCAATGCACCGGCCCATTAATCTGTTAAGAAGAGTGCCTGTACTAACACCAGCCTCAAGGTGGCGCCACTGCATATGTTCCTCCAGCCTGAGAAACGATCTTCCTTCGTAATTCTGTGTTGAGATCTCCAGCCAGTGTCCATGCTGCTAAATCTTTGTTTATTTCCTTTTCTTCCAATTTTCAATCGATTCCTAATCCAAACATCTTCAAACATTATCACTTTTTTTGCTGTTGAAGACAGCATATACTGGACTTAAGCTTAACAGTGTATTTCAGAATGAAAAGGGGATTTTTCCCATACATTGAACTGTGTGCAAAACGGCTGTATGATTTCATTTTTACGTTCACCAAACACTGTTGAATGAACACTGCTTGGTTATTTCTACAGAACAAATTGATTTTAAAATTTAAGTTAATCCTAAATTTGGAGGTCAACATCGGCCTCATATCTTTCAAAATTTCCTTCTTGTCAGTTTAAAGAATCAATGAGAGTTTTAATAACAAAAATATGTAGAGAGTTCAGTGCATCAATAAAACATTAATTTACCCAATGCTTCGAAGTAAAGCAAAGCGCTTAAGTTTATCAGGATGCAAATACAAGAAGATTGGACAAGTAAATATTTAATAGCTGCAGAGCACAGCAGAATGATTACCATTGATAAATAAAGGTAAAAAATGACTGAATGTCTTCCTTCATTAAACATGTGTTAGTAAAAAAGAGCACAGATCAGACATTTACTCAACATAAGCTCAAACCAGCAGAGTGAGGGCAAGTAACAACTTTTGTCACACAACTTAATGCACAAGTGATGTAATATTGGCTAGAACATCCACTTCTTTTCCCTCCCTTCCCTTTTCTGACTTTGGCTCCTGTTGCATAAGGTCCTACAGACATCAACATTTGCCTGACCTTTCCCAAGTAGCCATTCATCAGGCTCAACCGCAGGGGGTAGGTGTTGGAAAACTTGTCTCTATGAAGTAATGGCCAGGCAAAACCACTTTGGCCTGAACAATGTCCGAACCAAAAATGGCAGTTCAACTGGGATCTGGCAGAAGTAACATTCAACGGAGACGTAACACCTTCCCCTTTGCATTCCACCATTTGAGATTTGCCTTTTAGATTACTCAAACCCCAAATCTGGTTTTTAGATGAGTGGTGAATTCATACAGCTTTGAGTTGGTGTCCAGAGACTGGAAGCGTTTCTCAGATCAAGTGGATAGAAGCCTGGAAGGTGGGGACCAAATAAGTTTTTCTTTCTTTTTCTCATATTTAAAAAAGATTAAATTTAAAAAGTAGTAAAAAAAAGTAAGAGAAGAAGTGTTCTGATGAAGAGTCTCGGCCCAAAACGTCGACTGTAGTCCTTTCCATAGATGCTGCCTGGCCTGCTGATTTCCTCCAGATTTTGTGTGTATTGCTTGGATTTCCAGCATCTGCAGTTTAGTAACAAGACAGTGTTCGTGGGTTCAATCCTTTCAAAAATCTGATGGCAGAAGAGGAAGAAGCTGTTCCTGAATCGTTGAGTGTGCGTGTGCCTTCAGGCTCCTGTACTTCTTCCCTGATGGTAACAATGAGAAGAGGGCATGTCCTGGGTGATGGGGGGGGGGGGTTCCTTAATGATGGATGCCACCTTTTTTGAGGCATCACTCCTTGTAGATACCCTGGATGCTAGGGATGCTAGTGCCCATGATGGAGCTGACTGAGTTTGCAACTTGCTGTAGCTTATTCTGATCCTATGCAGTGACCCCCCCCCCCCCCACCCCACCATACCAGACTGGTGCAGCCAGTTAGAATGCTCCTCATTGTACATCTGTAGAAATTTGTGATCGTCTTTGGTGACATACCAAATCTCCTCAAACTCCCAATGAAATGTAGCTGCTGTTGTGCCTTCTTTGTAACTGCATCGATATGTTGGGCCCTGGATAGGTCCTCAGAGATGTTGACACGCAGGAACTTGAAATTGCTCACCCTTTCTGCTTCTGATCACTATGAGGACTGTTGTGTGTTCCCTTATCTTACCCTTTCTGAAGTTTACAATCAATTCCTTGGTCATACTGACATTGAGTGAAAGGTTGCTGGTGCAACGCCACTCAGCCAGCTGATATAGCTTGCTCCTGTACGCCTCTTCATCACCATCTGAAATTCTGCCAAAAACCGAGTGTGGTCAGCAAATTTACAGATGGGGTTTGAGCTTTGCCTAACCACACACTCATGGGTGCAGAGAGAGTAGAGCAGTGGGCAAAGCACACATCCTTGAGGTGCGCTGGTGTTGATTGTCGGTGGGGTGGAGACGTTATTTCCGATCCACACAAACTGTGCTCTTCAGGTGAGGAAGTCGAGGATCCAGTTGCAGAATTACATTGGTCACCATTGCCTTGATTTCCCTACTGTAATCTCAGTGTTTCAGTCCTTCCGTGGCCTCACCTTTCCATCTTAATAATATACCTGAGCACTTCCATTGAGGTGCACACTAATTTCCTTTGCCTCACCTGATGAGCCTACATTTTGTCTGCAATATTCCTTTGAATAACTGGAGGTCAACAGAATTCTAAATTACAAAGGAAGGTCATTAAACTCATCAGGCCTTCATCTCTTTGTCTACATCCCTATAAGCGCTGGATTGTAAAGGTGTTGTCCAACTTCATACCAAGCATTGTGTGGCCTTCTGCAAGCAGTTCTACTACTCAGGTCAATACCCTCCGGAGCTTGTCATTTTGTTGCGCTGACTTTTTAAAATTTTGCTTCCTTCTGACAGATGAAAGAATTGCTTTATTTGTCACATGTACATTGAAATACTGAAACGTACCGTGAAATAGATCATTTGCGTTAAATCAAACCAGAAAGGATTCTGCTGGGGGCAGCCCACAAATGTCGCCATGCTTCCAGTGCCAACATAGCATGCCCACAACTCACTAGCCCGAATTGTACATCTTTGGAATGTTTCTATTTCTACGTTATTGCTTTAAATTGCATTTCTCTTTCTGAGAAATATTCCGTAAGCAATAAACGGACAGGTTAGGAATGGGGTGTTTTAGGGGATGGTGGAGATAGGGAGGCATGGATGATAAGGGCAAAAGGAGACAAAAATTGAATGAATAGGAAGGAGCTGATCAGGGAAGCAGAGACTGTCAGGAAAGGGGGGGTGACTGAAATTGGGAGAGAGGTAAGTAGAGAGACTGACACAGGAAAAGAAGGAGGCTGAGTAGGAGAGAAGGAGGTAAAGAGGCTGAGACAGGGAAAGAAAGAGAGAGTAAACTGAGAGAGATGGAGGTAGGGAGAGGAAAAGGGGCACAAATGGGGTAGAGAGAGATGGCTTAGAGAATGAAGAAACAAAAAAGAAAAAGAGCCTGAAAGACTTTTGAGTCCGGTGAAGGTTAGAGGAGAGAGGGAAAGAGAGGGAATGAAGACCGATAAGAAGAAACAGCCAGTAGACACAATTCCATGTCCAAGCAGTTGCAATTATCATACGAGCTGCTGGACCTGATGAAAGAATCATACATATTAATCCTCCCATTGCTGCTCACTGTCTTCCTGTGGAATGGCGCCTGGTTTCTGACCCGTGCTGTCACACGTTCTGTTTCCCACTGTGATAACAACTGCTGAGAGGTGTCACTCTTCTACCTTTGAAGATTAGGACTTTAGTCGGCAACTGGACAACCATCTTTCAGTAGCGATAGATTTGTACAATCTTCCCATTATTGGATAAAATGACTGCCAGGCCTTTGGTTGTGCAGGAAGCTGTGGGAGAGTGTGAGAAGACTATGACTGTGCAGTGCTTTCCAGGATTTGGCATTATCTTCAGGGAATGGTGAAAAGGATCAGCTCCACACTCAACAGGCATGGTGCCAATTCCTTGCTGGTTGGCGCTCTCTCTCTCTCTCTCCCTCATGTCCTCCTCCTTTGAATCAAACATTTGGCAGCCATGCTGCCTTTGCCCACAAATTGTTTTCTTCTGCTCTTTCATGTAGTTCCATTCTTTCCTCTCTGCTCCTTCCAGCCAGTCTGTGGCTGTAATCAGAAAAAAAAAGCCCCAGAGGTTAGTACTAGATACATGCTTGTCTTTTTTAAATTGAATTTTATTTCTTTAAGCTAGCCTCTGGCTATTCATTTCCCTTTTTTCAATCAGCAAGCACAATATTAGTGTGGCTCTTCAGACCCCTGCCGTTGCTAGGCAGCACCATAGCTTATTCAGCTGGTGGTACTGGAGTTGAGCTGCTCTCTGTCAACCTCCATTTTTATTTCAAGAGTCCTTGTGGGATTCAATTCAGCAGCCTGACAGATGCAGTGATTACCAGAGATGAAAACCTATCAGGGCACGATGTTCTGGGACCTGGTTAGGTACTGATTGATGGTAAAATCATAGACTGGTCACAAGGAGCTAATTGGATAATTGGTGGATTATCTAAGATGCAGGTTGAGCATCCAGCATTTTAAAAATTCTATTTTAATGTGAGATTCTCATTGGTGCACTGAAGGGTTAAATGACAAAGGGTTTGGAGAATCCTTGTACAAGCGTAGGTAACAGTTGGGCTGAATAGTCTTTTTTTTTACTGTTTTTTAAACGTTTTCTACATTATTTAGTATAATGTCTTTACATCTCTCATTCCTGTTTGTATATATTATAAGATAGATATCATATTTCAGTTAAATTTATGATTGAATATATGCTTCAATGTACATGTGAATCTGAACGCATGGGCTTTTTAGAAATGATTGTCCTTGTGTGGTAATGGGCTACACAAGTCAGGAGACTAAGTTTTGTTCTCTGCTGTGTGCCAGGTTTGTTGCACTGCCTCTGATCTCTGTTCAGTTGCTGCTGGGTGCAGTTTGGACACACTGAGCTTCTTGAGTGTTGCTTGATCTGCGCTCATCCAGGCAACTGGAAAGTCCTCATCAAGCTGCCTTGCAAATAGTGGAAAGGATTCGGGATGTCAGAGTGATAAGTTGCCTACTGAAGGATCCCTAGCCTTTGATCTGCGATATTCAATTGGCTAGTCTGGTTGAGCGTTTGGTCAATGGTCACTCCCCAGATGCAATGATGGGGATGTTGTTATGGTTTGAAACTCCAAAACATAAAATTAATTGAAAGGAAAGCACAGAGGGTCTGGAACGCAAGTCTAATTTCATTTTTATTTTTAGCGAGGCGCGCGCATATGATGTGATGTTTATAATTCACTTATTTTACATATAGCACATTATGAAATATTTAAATGAACAAGAATGCTTAATCAAGCAACATATTTACAATATTACTCAAATACTGCTGAAATACTGAAAACACAACACACACTTCCCTGCTCCAGCTCAATATAGAATGCGTCTCAACTTACTACATTATATATACAGTATGCTACATAATATACTAAATGGACATCCACAGCAAGGTAATTTTTAAGTTGTCCCATTCAGGCCTAAAGATTTAATCACTGGGGAGGATGAGGAGTAAGACATCTTATAGTAATTGATAAATAGTAAAGACACAGCACTCCCAGACTTGTGGCTGTGAAACAACCTGAAGTTCTGAGGCCTCCTCCATGGTAGTTGTAGAAGTTGACTCGGGGGCTGCAAGAAGAGGTTCTGACAGCTCTGCCCACCTTTCTTCTCTAATAATTGACTCTGCTCTCCTCAACTGGTTGATATGTTGTCTTCAGATGGCTTCAGATGCAATCTCCACTGTGTAGGGGAGCGATTCAATTCTGTCCTTAATCTTTCTGGGTACCCACTTTTAATCACCTTGGCAGTCTCTCACCAGCCTGCTTGTCTAAGAGTGAAACATTAAACCTCCTTGTCTGAGCAGCCAGCAACTTGTCTCAGCTGTTTGTTTTGCATACTTGTTCTGAGGTTGGGTTTGAGGAGATCCAAGCATAAACGCAAGGGATGACCCAGGAAGAGCATAGCGGGTGAGTTGTGAGTTGTGGAGTTGTGGCTACATTGTGATCTACAAGGAGGAAATTGGCGAGTTTCTGATTCAGTGTTAGTGTAGTGTGTTCTGCTGACATTACTCACAGAGCATTCTTTCCACCAAGCTATTTGTGGCTGGGTGGTAGGTACAGATGTAATATGTCTTATTCCATTCATTTTCAGGAATGACTGAAACTGTTCCACAACAAACTGTGGTCCATTGTCATTGACTAAGTGTTCTGGAACATCAGGCCTTCAGAAGGGGCTTCTCATCACGTCAACAGAGTGCGAGGCTGTAGTGGAGGCCATCGGGAACTCTTCTGGCCGCTTTGTATCTGCATCCACTACCACCAAGAAATTTGTGCCCATGAAAAGTCCGGCAAAATCCACAGGAATCCTCTGCCAGGGTATTGCAAGCCATTCCCAGGGATGGAGAGGCACTGCTCTTGGCATCTTCTTTATGTGTTGGCATCCCGCACAGTGCATGGCGGGCTGCTTGAACTGCTGATCTACCCCAGGACACCAGACAAAGCTTCGAGCTGGTGCTTTCATTTTGACAATGCCTAGATGACTGGCATGTAGCTCCTCCTACACTGTACACCTCAGCTTGGATGGTACAACAACTCTCAATCCCCACATAATGCAGCCCCGTCAAGGGCAAGTTCATCCCAGTGCTGATAAAAATGGGGGGAACTGGAGTTTCTTCTTCACATTCCAACCATTTTGTGTGGCCACGTAGACCTGAGACAGTGTGGGGTCTTTTCTGGTTTCTGGATTATCTCTGCCTTAATAGGGAGACTTTCAATTTGCATTACAGTGAATACATCAAGAGCAGTAACCTTTTTTGTAAATTCTTCAGGTATTTCCTTTTCCAAGGATAAATACGACATTTCCATGATTAGTTGTCCTCCTGAATTTGATCTTGTAATTGTGTCCTCCAAGGATCTGAGCCCATCTCTGCATTCATGCTGCTGCTGTTAGTGGAACAATCTTCTGTGGAGTGAAAATGGACACTGGTGGTTACAACAAGTAATGAGGGTAAACCCTCTCCCATACAAGTAATCGTCGAAATGTTTTACACCCCAAACTGGACTCAAGGCCCCTCTGTCAATCTGTGTGTAACTTTTCTCTGCTAATATGTGACATGACTGCCCCTATACCATAAGGTGAGGCACCACAGCTGAGCTTCAGTGGCTGATGTGGATCACCGTGTATCGGTACTGTGTCTGATGTCACCATTTACTTTACCTCTTTGAACGCCGCCTCACATTGCTATGTCCATTACCACTTCTTCGTAATCTGTAGTAATAGGTTCAAGTAGCAAGGTTGACAGGAACCTTTTACAATAATCGACCAATCCTAAAAAGGACCTCAGCTGTGACACATCTTTTGGCCTTAAAGCATCCAACTGCTTAAATTTTCTCAGCATATTTGTGTAATCCTGGTGCATTGATGGGGTGAGCACAGTAGGTGATACTTGGTTTAAAGAATTCATATTTGTCACATTGTGCTCTGAGCCCAGAATCTTCTAATCTTTTTAACACTGTGTTGAGATTCTGGAGATCTCCCTTGTCATCCTTTATGGTAACAATAATGTCAACCTGGTAACAATGATTCCTGGACAGCCTTGCAGCACCTGGTCCATAGCTTTCTGCTGGAACGCAGGTGCAGATGCTACTCCAGATATAACCTTGCATTTGACCAAGTCCTTTGTGAGTGTTTATGGTTAGAGGCACTTTGGACTCTTCTTCCATCTCCATCTGTGGGTAGGCCTCAGCAAAGTCCACTCTGCTGAAGCATTTTCCTCCTGAAAGGTTTGGAAGAATATCCTCTATCCTGGGCAGAAGATATTGATCTAATTTCCATACTGGGTTGATGGTTACCCTAAAATCGCCACAGATCCATTCTCCTTGACTGCTAGGACCACTGGCATTGACCATCAGCTCCTCTCAACCTTGGAAGAAATTCCTTCAGCGTCCATACGATCCACAGGACTGTGCAAAAGTCTATGGCACATAGACATAGCTGGGATGCCTAAATCCTTTGCACGGTACTGCATTTGTCAATGTGGAGTGGAGAATGAGCTTGTAAATCTGGCGGGAGCAAATGATATTGGGGGGAGGGGGGTAGAGTGCCATAAGGGAAGTGTGGAACAGGTGGCAGAGAAGGACTGCCAGGGGCAGGGGGTGGCGCGGGTGTAACATGCTCAGCCCTGAGACACCAGGCAAGCTCATTTGATTCGAAACACTTGGTTTATTTATCTTTATAGAATATCTCTCTGGTGCTTCCTGCTCCCTCCTCTCTCCCTTCCCCTTTTCCCAACCATGATTTCCCTCTCCCTGCCCTCTTCCCACTCTCAGTCCACAATAGAGACCCATATCAATATCAGGTTTATCATCACTCACATATGTCATGAAATTTGTTTTTTTTTTGCAGTCACAGTATAATGCAATACATAAAATTACTATAGCACCATACAAAAGTCTTAGGCACCCTAGCTTTATATATGTGCCGTAGACTTTTGCACACTACTGCAGTACACTGGCTGCTTTATCACGGATGGTACAAAGAACTAAACAGGCTTTGTAAAAGCAACACACACAAAATGCTGATGGAACGCAGCAGGCCAGGCAGCATCTATAGGGAGAAGCAATGTTGACGTTTCGGGCCGAGACCCTTCATCAGGACTAACCGAAAGGAAAGATAGTAAGAGATTTGAAAGTAGTGGGGGGAGGGGGAAATGTGAAATGATAGGAGAAGACCGGAGGGGGTGGGGTGAAGCTAAGAGCTGGAAAGGTGATTGGCAAAAGGGATACAGAGCTGGAGAAGGGAAAGGATCATGGGACGGGAAGCCTGGGGAGAAAGAAAGGGGGAGGGGAGCACCAGAGGGAGATGGAGAACAGGCAGAGTGATGGGCAGAGAGAGAGAAAAAAAGAGGAGGGGGAAAAATCTAATTATATCAGAGATGGGGTAAGAAGGGGAGGAGGGGCATTAACGGAAGTCAGAGAAGTCAATGTTCATGCCATCAGGTTGGAGGCTACCCAGCAGGCATATAAGGTGTTGTTCCTCTAACCTGAGTGTGGCTTCATCTTGACCACAGAGGAGGCCATGGATAGACATATCAGAATGGGAATGGGACGCGGAATTAAAATGTGTGGCCACTGGGAGATCCTGTTTACTCTGGTGGACAGAGCGTAGGTGTTCAGCAAAATGGTCTCCCAATCTGCGTCGGGTCTCATCAATATATAAAAGGCCACACTGGGAACACCAGACACAGTATACCAAACCAGCCGACTCACAGGTGAAGTGTCACCTCACCTGGAAGGACTGTCTGGGGCCCTGAATGGTGGTGAGGGAAGAAATGTAAGGGCAGGTGTAGCACTTGTTCCGCTTACAAGGACAAGTGCCAGGAGGGAGATCGGTGGGAAGGGATGGGGGGGACGAATGGACAAGGGAGTCGCATAGGGAGCGATGGGTGTGGCATTTTCACTTAACACTATTTCATCCTTGATATGTTAAAGTTTCCCTTGAACACTGCTGTGGCTTTATCTAGTACCTTTCTTAATTTGCTTTAAGTTGACTCTATTCCAAGAGATGTGGCATGCAAACAGGGGCTGGATCCAATCAAATTGTAGTTGTTCCAGCCAATTAATATTGATCCTCAAGAGTTATCTTTTCTCCAGTGTAAGTTCTTAGTTGGATATCTACAGGCTTCAGTTTAGTATCTTTGAAATGCTGTTCAAACTCATTTTGCGGAATGACTGAAACAGCTGAGCCAGTGTAGAAATTCCATTTCAATTAATTTGCCATTCACTGCTAGTGTAAGCCATATTTCCTGTTGATTGTTAGTTTTCACAGTATAAATCTCAAGGCTACTCAGTCCTGTGTCATTCTCATCATTATTAGATTTTTCATGAACAGCATGCAGATTTGCACTCTTTTTGAAACTACAACTTGAGTTTCTTCCTTTTTCTCTTCCCTGTGCAGTCTATTTATTTTTGTCCGCCTGACATGCTCTTTGTATGTGTTCTACTTTGTTGCATTTTCAGCAAGTTCCACTTTCAATCCTGCATTGGTCTGATGTGTAAACTCCTACCACAACAGTAACACAATTTGTTTGGCCAGGCAGGTTTCTATTTCGACATTGCAATTTTGTTCACATACACATTCATTCCTGACTGCAATTCAATTGCACCTCTGTCTGCTGTTTCCATTGATACAGCAATTTCAACTGTTCTTTTAAATGTAAGTTGTGCTTCAGTTAGGAGCTGGTTTTGTAAGATCTTGTAAGATTCCACAAATGAAACAATCTCTCAGTGCATCATTAAGCCACATCACTGAACTGACAATGCTCAGACAATCTCTTCAATTCAGCTATGTAGGCTGAAATGGATTCCCCTTCCTTCTGATTCTGCTCATGAACCCTAAAACATTCAGCAATCAAGAATATCTTCAGTTCTAAATGTTCCTGCATTATTTTCAGGATATCAGCAAAGCTCCTTTTGGCTGGTTTGGATGGAGCAGTTAAACTTTTAAGCAAACTGTATGCCTTTAAATTCAATTTGTACTCACCTCGCATTGGCTATTTCGTTTGCTTCAGAATACTGCTCAATTTGCTCAGTATGCAATGCCCAGTTATCTCTTGTGCAACCAAGCTCTTCAATTTTTTTGATGTAGCTAGCCATTTCTCCTTTCTGTAATTTATGATTATTATCACCCAGTACTCACTGTTTATGAACCCATGAATTTGTCCTCTTTCCTGACTCTGTATATCCTTTCAAAAGAAACGTGAGCTGTGTTGTAATTTCTTTAGTTGACTGTTCCTCACTGCATTTTTTAAACTCGAACATCTCACTGCGCTTCTACAGGTAAGTAGTCGTCTTGGGTTTGATTAAAATTTCCTTGTCTCCACTGTTATATTCTGACATGTGCAGGATCAGTACATTTGAGCTGCAAATTTCAATGGATGTTTTCCCAATTTACTCGTGCAGAACCCACATTGGCATTGCCGGTATATGCTATGCATCGGGTGACAATCATACCCGTGCCCAAGGAGAAGAGCAGGATGAGCTGCCGCATTGACCATTGTCCAGTGGCTCTCATATCTACTCTGATGGAATGCTTTGAGAGGTTGGACATGGCTAGAATCAAGTCCTGCCTAAGCAAGGACCTGGACCCATGGCAATTTGCCTCTTGCCACATTTGGTTTACAGCAGGTGCAATCTCACTGGCTCTCCACTCAGCCTTCGACAATAATAATACTCTTGTCAGGCTGCTGACAGCTCAGCGTTCAACACAATCATACCCTCAGTTCTAATCAACAGGCTCTAAAACCTGGACCTCTTGTACCTCCCTCTGCAACTGGATCCTTGACTTCCTCACTGGGAGACCACAGTCTGTGTGGATCAGAAATAACATCTCCTCCTCACTGGCAATCAATACTGGCACACCTCAAGGATGCAAGCCTAGCCCACTGCTCTACTCTCTCTACACCAATGACTGTGTGGCTAGGAACAGCGCAAACCTGCCTTTGGCAGGATTTCAGATAGTGATGAGGAGGCATACAGAGGTGATATAGATCAGCTAATTGAATGGTGTCGTGGCAACAACCTTGCACCAATGTCAGTAAAACCAAGGAATTGATTGTGGACTTCAGAATGGGTAAGACAAGGAAACATACACCAGTCCTTATAGAGGGATCAGAAGTGGAAAGGGTGAGCAGTTTCAAGTTTCAAGATGTGAGCCAATGTCTCTGAGGATCTGTCCTGGGCCCAACATATTGATGCAATTACAAAGAAGGCCTGACAGTGGCTACATTTCATTAGGAGTTTGAGGAGGTTTGGTATGTCACTAAAGACACTCACAAATTTCCATAGATGTACCATGAAGAGGATTCTAACTGGTTGCATCACCATCTGGTATGGAGGGGCCACTGCACAGGATCAGAATGAGGTGCAGAGAATTGTTAACGCAGTCAGCTCCATCATGGGCACTAGTCTCCCCAGCAATCAGAACACCTTCAAAAGGTGATGTCTCAAAAAGGCACATCCATCATTAAGGACCCCAATCACCCAGGACATGCCCTCCTCACATTGCACCCATCAAGGAGGTACAGAAGCCTGAAGACGCACACTCAACATTTCAGGAACAGCTTCTTCCCTTCTGCCATCAGATTTTTGAATGGACAATGAACTTATAAATGGTGATACTTTTTTTCTTTGTTTTATTTAATGAGTCATAGAGCCATATTGTACAGAAACAGTCCCTTGGACCATCATTTCCATGGCAGTCATTAGTGCTAATCCCATTTAGCAATGCTTTGCCTCTAGTCTTGGTAGCTCAAGATGCTTTTAAAGTGTTGTGATCATAGTTGCTTCCATCACCTTCTCAAACACTGCGTTTTCCAGATTTCAGTCACCACCTGGGTAAAAATAAAATCTTTGTCAGATTCTCTCTGAACCTCTTATTTCTCACCTTAGACATTCCTGCCATGGGGATTTTCCATATTTGTCCCATTTATACCTCTTATACTTCTGTATATCTCTTAAGCTTCTCTTGCTCCACAGAAAATAAACACAATCTATCCTGTCTTTCCTCATAAATGAAACATTCCACCCCTGGCAATATCCTGGTGAGTTTCCTCAACCTCATTCTTTCTAAGTAGTGGTAACACTATATTCCTGCTGTAGCGTAACCTATGTTTTATACAATGGTGCCATGACCTCCCTGCTCTTAATATCCTGGCTAACGAGGCAGGGAGTGGAAAATGGTCACGCACACATTTTATTCTTACTCTGAGCCTGGCTAAGTATGCTGTCAAAGGTTTGTGAAAAGAATGTTTTGCACAGAGGTTATTCAGATATCATCAACAGAATTGCAGGCTACCGTAGAAGATCCTCTGATAAATAGTCATATGAAAATCATCTATTTATATTTGCAGATGTTTAGAGGTTTATGGGCCATTGTTCACGCCTAATTCCTTGCTCCACCTCAAGGCCTGCATGTAAATTGATCTTTGTGATATGTTTTGTAACTTCAAAACATTAAACTAATTCAAAGAAAGACACAGGAATCCAAACTGCGGGTCTAAAACATGGACCAAATGTGGTAGCGTGTTGAGATATGCAATTCATGTATTTATACACATAATCAGTAATGGATTATTTAAATGAACAAGAATGCTTAATCAAACAATATATGTACAAGATTGCTCAATATTTACAATATTACTGAAATATTAAATATAGAACAAAATCCCTTTACTTTGCTTTACCTCACTCTTGTCACCCATCTCTTCTTTTTCTCTCTGTCTCCTCAATGCTCTTTCTGCTCATTGGTGAGGTTTCTACCTATCCTCTCAGGTGGATATAAAAATATATCTTGATACTGTAACTCCCTGGGTCACCTCAGGCTCGCTCAGCTCGTTCTCATCTAGGGGGAGCAGCCTTCGGCCCCGCCAAACTGGGTAATCAGCTTGTGTGGATGCTGTGTGATGTCCCCACCTCGCCAAAGAACAAACAGGACACCATATGCGATTAAATGATTACAGTTTATAAAGATTACTATAACTAAGTAATTAATAACGATACAGTATACATGAAGGAAAAGAAAATAAAGAAAAGGCGCCAAACTTATCAAAGTCCAAACCGCTTTGTGCACAACCGTTGGAGCTCAATTACTGAAGTCTTCTGGCCACCATTCGATCCCCTCCGAACTCCTCGACTCGCAGCTCAGGACCACCGGAAGTGATCAACCAAGCACATCTATCTTCGTCTCCTCTCCTCGGGGTACCTCCTGGTCTTGGACCCCCGCTTGGGGTCCGTTCCTCACCCAGTTTACAGCATTGCGTCCTCTCTCGCTCAACCCCTCGCGCCGATCTCCCCAAAAGCCCGCCAACAATAGCTTACAGACTCAGAAGAAAGAACAACATTAATCCCAATTGGTTAACAAAAGAATACAATTCTCGTTATCAGTAAATTTTAACCCAAACAAGCTTCCAGCACTCTCTCGCAACAAAGAAGCATTCCTACTTTTAACAAAACAAAGAAGCCATTTTGATTAACATACACAGTAACAAAGAAAAAGAAGAAACCCCCCTTTACAATACTACTTAGAAGTAGACAAATTCTCCAATCCTATTGTCCTGTCCAGTTTTTATCACATAACAAGCACTACTGAAATGTATTTGAAATGGTATTTTATTACCTTGTTTGTGAGAACTTACTGTTTACAAAATGCCTGGAGTTTTCTCTATATTGTAACATATAGACATCAGGGGCTTGTCAATGATGATTTTTCGATGTATACTCTCTGTTGTTCCCTGGAGGCAAAATATTTCAAACATCCACACAAAGTTTGCTGCCACAGGTTGACTATCTGAGCTACAGATGAACTTGAGCAGAGACACATAAGATTAATCTATCACATGGCTGTCAGACCATTGCTCAAGCGGTCAATGAAACCACATCACCGGCAGCCTGCTTTAAATGTTAAATTCTGGAGCAAAGGAATCAACAAAAATGTTAGTGCCATTTTAAATCCAATTACCAACCCGTCTATTAAAGCCTATTGACTTTACCTGTGAAATAGAGGTTCACTGGTACATTTTACTTTATCTTCATTATCTTCATTCAGTGGGATAATCTGATCCTCCTTTTCTCATATCTCTTATCTCTGGTTCTTCGATTTCCAAATAGCAGATCAAGTCAGCCACTTTCTCACTAACTAATTGGAGACTGTTGAGTAAAGGAATTTAGAAAAGATTATTTTATTATTCTCAGATTTTATATTAGAAAAATGGGATTGGACATGTGGGAACAATTTGAAAATATGCATATGTAACAAATCTTGGACATGTGAACTGTGAGCACAGCAAGAAACTTCAAGAGGATATAGGTTTGTTTTTCAAAAAGTGAATTCAAATTAATTTTCAAATACTAAATTTAATTAATCTATTATCGTGATATATTTTGATGAGAGGGAAAATCAATAATATGATAGAAATTGCAAAATAAAAATGAAATAAAAATAACAGTCCTAATTAGATTTTAAAGGTGCAATGTTGAAGGAGGTGAAGAAGCAGGGAAACTGTGTGTATCTGCATACAAATCCTTTTGGATAGCAGAACTTTAGGGAGGATGTTAAGGTCTTGAAAGGAGGGAACACCAATTATGAAGGACATCAGCAATGTAGATGTCCTTAGCAAATCTGGAAAATCTGTGGCTTGAGCACTTGAACAGAACAGGCTGTAAATTAACTTACAGATTGGTAGAAATGTTGAAAATCAGCTTCTAAAATTGTATTTATTTTGAATGGGCCCTTCCGACCCTTAAAGCTGCACTGCCAGAAGCCCTCGATTTAACCCTAGTCTAATCATGGGACAATTTACAATGACCAATTAACCTGCCCGGTACGTCTTTGGATTGTGGGAGGAAACTGGAGCACCCGGAGAAAACCCAAGCATTCCACGGGGGGGGGGGGACACACACAAACTCCTTACAGACTCCTGGAATTGAACTTTGAACTCTGATGCTCCGAGCTGTAATTACGTCACAATAACCACTACGCTACTGTTGCACTCATTTTTTTTGAGATTCTGCTGGCAAGGCCAGTATGTATTATGCTCGAGAGGTGTGAGGATAAACTACCTTCTTTAACTTTTGGTGAAGGTGCTCCCATATTGCTCACGAGCAGTGAGTTCTAAGATATAGACATACAGTGGAATGCACCATCTGCATTTGCAACCAGCACAACCTCAGGATGTGCTAAGGGCGGCCCACAGGAACAGCCGCTCATTTCAATGCCAACATAGCCAGCCCACAATGTACAGCAGAACTACAGAGAACACAATAAAGCAGAACACAACAAACAACAAACACAACACCAAAAACAAGCCCTTTTCTTCCCTCCCACCCACTCATTCACGAAACACAGACAGGTTTTCAGACCCAGGAGAGCGCTCCAGTGGACTCACAGACAACAGGCCTCTGACCTCCCTGTGTCCTCTCACACTCGCACTGAACTGGCTGGCTCGTGTACCTAGGGGATCACCGGTCCTAATGCCTGCATAGACACTGATCCAGAGGCGTGCTGAGCTGGGGGCTGTGGGGTGGGGGGGGGCGCGCCAGCAGCACTCTCCTCGCTGGTCCTTGTCCACAGCGTTTGCTAGCACGAGATCCGCGGATGTCCACGTCGCTATCCCTCGAGCCTGGAGCACAGACTGGACACCTGGACTGTGGATGCCCTTCACCACATGTGCACATCGCCGGCCTTTGAATGCGAAGCCGATCTGACCTGTAACATCTCCCTACCCCTGTCCCTAAGAGTTAATCTGTCTTCTACTTAACCCACATTCCTGCTCCTAAACCCTAATCAGACCCTCTCTGTCCCCAAAGTCATCCCTACAAATTTTAAAAAACATCTAAGTGTGAGCCATGACCTTGTTGCAGACTAGAACTCATTTTGGCCTGGAGATAACCCTGAAGATTACAGTGTTAGTCCTGGTGCCCTTTTGCTTCTTGGTGGTAGAATTGGTGGGTTGGGATGTGCTTTTGGATTAGTCTTGGTTAATTACTGCTACGTTCCCGGGATCTCACAGCAGTGTCCTATGGCTGAGTTCCTCGAGTGTTGTGAAGTCACTGCTCATCCAGATTAGTGGAGGGAGTATGCCATTTCACTCCTAACTTGTGCCTTGTAAATGGCTTTGAGGTGCCTGAATGTGAGTTAATCACTTCTGATACACAGCCAGAGTATTGATGACATTGAATGCCAAAGGAGACACTTTCTGTTGGAGATGGCTATTGGATAGCACTTTTGTGATATAATGTTACTTGCCATTTGTCAGACCACAATCACGTCTGGGCCTTGCAGAAGGCACTCATGGAATGCTTCATGTGTTGAGTAGTTGCAAATGGAATTTAAAGGAGAGGCAATGGATGTTGTTTACTTGGATTTTCAGAAGGCCTTGGACAAGGTGATGTACATCAGGTTGCTTAAAGAACCCATGGTATTACAGGAAAGATACCAGCATGGATAGAAGATGGGCTGACTGGCAAGAGGCAAAGAGCGGGAATAAAAGGGGCCTATTCTGGTTGGCAGCCAGTGACCAGTGATGCTGGGACCGCTTCTGTTACCAGGTTCAGATATGGCCCAAGTACGGAGAGAGAGACACACTGAAGCAGGTCGATAGTACATAGATTTTAATGCGAACAGTATTAAAGGGAAATAAAACAATAAACGCTAGGCCAAACAGGGCCATTAACTAAAACTCTCAAAAGGGAAATGAAGCCTACACTGCAGCTGAAAAGAACATCTAAACATTAAATGAATACCACTAGTCTCAGAGTCAGTTTACTTCAAAGTCCAATATCTCAGGGAAGGCCGAATGCAAAACAGCAGTGAAGCGTTGCTACGCCCTGTCCAAGTCTCGACAAGCACTACGACGACAAGTATGGAGTTAAATACTACCACGATTAAATAATAATTAGCTGACACGTACATATTCACAAGCGTAATTGCCGTATTTACTGCGCTGCTGAATCCATGGTTGTGACAGGGCCCCCCTCTCTAGGCGCAGCCCCTGAGGCGCCACGGACCTGTGTCCACTGGAAGTCCCAGATCAGCGACTTGTCCAAGATGTCCTTCATTAGGATCCAAGTACGTTCTTCTGGACCATACCCTTCTGTTGTGATGGAAATGAGACAGATTCCTTGGGTCTCAAAGGCAAGGGCTCTGGACACACAGTTCTAATAATAAGTTTAATTACAAGGCGAGAAGAGCTTGGGAACAACACAAGCGGCTACAATATTCGCACAAACACGCTTAGAATAGACGAGCATGGGAAAAGTCAGGTCGGCAGTACAATACACGGGAAAATGGTGGGGGGACAGAGTACAGGTACACATAGAAGCAAGGGAAAAGTAACTATGATACCTGCCAACCCTTGACTATGGGCAGCCATGGCTCTCTGCTACAGGGACAACAATAAACGCTCCCACAACCCTACAGCTCACCAGATTTCTCCAGCGCTGTACTGCAGTCTTCAGCCTGGGGTGAAGCAGGGTGGTCCCTCGAGGATGGCAAAAGGAGAGCGAGCCAAGCATATGTAGCACCCTTTATAGGTCAGGGGGCCGGAGGGTCCAGCCCAGGTGATTCACCAGGGGGCCAACGGCTTGGTGCTAGACGTGTTAATCCAGTTAAGGTGGCCAATGGTTAAGTGTGCATTGATTAGTTAGGAGGGCTGAAATGTTGACTGGCATGTGGTGTGCCCTCCGACCAGGTGAGGGCAGTGCTGTCACATGACAGGATACACCTTCCCAGTCCACAAGGTACTGGACCTTACCATGTACCCAGTGAGATGCCAGCTGGCACCGCACAGTATAGACAAGGGAACCATCTACAAGGTGGGGAGGAGGGGGAGGTGGGGTGACTGGGGCTAGGGGAGAGGTAGTAACCAGCTTGAGCTGGGAAACATGGAATACTGGGTGGATCTTCAGTGATGCTGGTAGACGTGATCTATAGGACACCTTGCTGACGGCCTTTTCCACTACAAACAGTCCCACGTAGATCGGTGCCAGTTTCCGGTTCTCGACTTTCAGGGGAAGATCCCTTGAGTGAACCAGACCTCCTCTCCTGGTTTGACTGGCCTTGCCTGTCGATGGAGCTGATCAGCCTGCCGGGAATGGTGTTTCTGGGCGGGCAGCAGAGTCGTCCAGGCTCGTCTCCAGGTGCGCTTGTAGTGCTGGATCAGCTGTTCAGCAGCAGGAACTCCTACGTCGATCTCCTGATCAGGGAAGAGCAGGAGCTGGAATCCCTACTGACATTCAAAGGGAGACATGCCAGTGGAGGACGACTGGAGGTTATTGTGGGCGATCTCTGCCCAAACCAATTGGAGCTCCAGGACGTGGGGTTGGAAGAGGCAAGGCAGCTCAGGGTTGTCTCCAACTCCTGGTTCACTCTCTCAGTCTGGCCATTAGATTCGGGGGTGGAAGCCATGGAGTCTTGAGGAAAGCCATGGAGCCTGAACATACGCAACACACACAAAATGCTGGTGGAACGCAGCAGGCCAGGGAGCATCTATAGGAAGAAGTACAGTTGATGTTTCAGGCCGAGACCCTTCGAGTCCTGACGATAAATGCTTCTTCCTATAGATGCTGCCTGGCTTGCTGCATTCCACCGGCATTTTGTGTGTGTTGCTTGAATTTCCAACATCTGCAGATTTCCTCATGTTTGAGCCTAAACACATGTTGAACCATGAGTGTGGCAGTCTCACAAGCTGATGGGAGCTTGGGGAGGGCAATGAAGTGGGCAGCGGACATAACAGACCCCCAGGACGCTGGTGTGATGTCTTGTTCCGAGCACAGGTGGGACAGGCAGATGCAAAGTCATGGACATCCTGGGACATAGACGGCCACCAAAGTTGTCTATAAAAATGGGCTTTGGATTGGCATTGTCCTCAGATCTGTCGAACTATCGGGAGAGAGCGCCAGCCTTTGTATCTTGCTGCCAGGGTGATAAGTGAGGATGAAATTGAACCGTGTGAAGAAGAGAGCCCACCAGGCTTGCCGACATTTGAGTCTCTTAGCATCGTGAATATAGGAGAGGTTCTTGTGATCTGTCCAGACCAAGAATGGATGCTCTGCCCCCTCCAGCCAGTGTCACCATTCCTCCAGCACTTCCTTGACAGCCAGAAGCTCCTGGTTCCCAACATCGTAATTCCTCACGGCCGGAGTCAAGCGACGGGAAAGAAAGGCACAAGGGTGCAGCTGGCTATCCGCAGACGAGCGCTGAGAGAGGACAGCTCCATGCCTACAT
This sequence comes from Hemitrygon akajei, assembly GCF_048418815.1. NCBI lineage: Eukaryota > Metazoa > Chordata > Chondrichthyes > Myliobatiformes > Dasyatidae > Hemitrygon > Hemitrygon akajei. The sequence continues at coordinate 41,391,700 of NC_133134.1, read as the reverse complement.
CCATGCATCCACCTTGACGATGAATGGCTGAGACGGGTCTGGGTGTTGCAACAGCGGGGCAGTGGTGAAACGGCGCTTCAGCTTGGAAAATGCTTGGTCAGCATCGTCCGTCCAATGGAATCCTGCCGAGGTCTTCATGGTGAGTGCATTAATTGGAGCAGCGAGAGAACTGAAATTCTGGATGAAGCAGTGATAAAAGTTCGCAAACCCCATGAAGTGCCATACCTGTTTGACTGTAGACAGCTTGGGCCATTCTGCAACTGCCTGAACTCTACTAGGGTCCATTTGAACACTGGATGGGGTAAGTATATAGCCCAAAAACGACACCTGGTCTTTGTGGAATTCACACTTTTCAGGCTTGGCATACAGGTTATTTTCAAGAAGGCGTCTGAGTCCTCTCCGGACATGCTGGCCGTGCTCCTGGTGAGAGCAGGAATAGATAAGGATGTCGTCTAAATACACAAACACAAACTGCTTCAACGTGTCCCTGAGCACATCGTTAACCGAGGCCTGGACCAAAAGGCATCACCAGGTGTTCATAGTGGCCATTAGAGGTGTTAAAAGCCGATTTCCACTCACCCCCTTCTCTTATGTGAATCAGATTGGAAGCATTGTGCAGAGATCAATTTCAGAAAATATGGTTGCTCCCTGGAGGTGTTAAAACGCAGATGCCAGTAAGGGAAGAGGGCAGTGATGTTGTTCAGGGACCAATAATCGATGCAGGGACAGAGCTTGCCATCTTCCTGGCTCACAAAAAAGAAGCCCGCTCCTGCTGGCGAGGTTGACGGACGGATAAACCCCATGCTCAATGCCTCCTTAATGTTTCAGTCCACCATTTCAGGACGAGGGAGGGAGAAGAGTCGGCCCTGGGAAGGACTAGTGCCAGGTAGGAGGTCTATGGCACAGTCGTATGGCCGGTGGGGGGGGGGGGGGGGGGGGCCTTTCTTTTACTGAAAACCGCAAGGGGATCCGCATATTTAGCCGGAATCCCAGACAGGTCCATATCCTCAGCTGACACAGGAGGGGATTCATGGGGTGGAGCTTGACCTGGACCCTGACAGGTAGACAGGCATGCCAGACCCCACTCTTGGAGTACCTTCAGAGACCAATCGATCCGTGGGTTATGTCGGTATAACCAGGGGAGACCGAGTACCAGTGGCAGTTCAGGTGAATTAACCAGACAGAAAGATATTTCTTCATGATGGTTGCCTTCGAGCACCAGTTGGAGGCGTTAGGTGGAAAGGTGGAGCTGGCCGGTTCCCAGAGGTCGACCGTCCAGCTCCTTGATGCTGATCTTTTCTCTCAATTCCTGAGTTGGAACTCCCCATCTTTGAGCAGGAGAGATGTCCATAAGATTCCCAGCTGCACTGGAGTCAATAAACGCCATAAGTTCATGGGTCTGAGACTTCTACGACAAGGAAGCTGTGAGCATTGCAGAATCAGGGGAAGCTGACTGAAGAGAGAACCGACCCGTCGGGATTCTCCTCCCTGACGGGTGTTCTCTTCTACTGGACGCTTGGAACATGCTGCCCGGATCGTCACAACAGAGGCAGGAACTGTTCTCCAGTGCCGCTTTCGTTCCTCCTGAGACAATAAGTTTGTGGACAGCAGCCAGGAGTGCAGAAATCGCAGACACCTGAGTCCGATCGTCTGTGGTGAGCTGTTGAACAGTTGCGGCTAGAGACGATACCTGTTCCTCCAAGTGAGACTGGGCATGTCGGCACGAGGTTATCTGCACCATTGTCTCCGTAACTTCACTGAGAACAGATTCCATTGCCTGTATCTTGTCTCCTACCTGACCAATGAATCTCACAGCCAAGGTCAGCTGCTCTCGCTCTCTCTGCTGGGCCCATCTTTGTCATTCGAGACTTGCTGTTACCAGGTTCGGACATGGCCCAAGTGCGGAGTGAGAGACACTGAAGCAGGTCGATAGTTCACAGACTTTAATTCAAACAGTGTTAAAGGGAAAATAAAACAATAAACGCTAGGCCAAACAGAGCCGTTAACTAAAACTCTCAAATGGAAAATGAAGCCTACACTGCAGCTGAAAAGAACATCTAAACATTAAACAAATACCGCTAGTCTTCAGAGTCAGTTTACTTCAAAGTCCAATATCTCAGGGAAGGCCAAATGCAAAACAGCAGCAAAGCATTGCTGTGCTCTGTCCAAGTGTTGACAAGCACTACGATGGAATGAATGGAGTTAAATACTATCACAATGAAATAATAATTAGCTGACATGTGCAAATTCACAAGCGCAATTGGCATATCTACTGCGCTGCTGAATCTGTGGTTGTGAATGCTTCTTTATACACCATGTGTCAATGATTTGAATGACAGAATTGATGGCTTTGTAGCCAAGTGATTAAGTATATTTAAAGCAAAGGTTGATAGGTTCTTAATTAGTCAGGGCATCAAAGGCTACTGGGAGAAGGCAGAAGAATGGGGTTGAGAGGTCTTATAAATCAGACATGGTGGAATTGCACAGCAGACTTGATGGGCTGAATGGCCTAATTCTATTATGTCATGCCCTTACAGTCATCGGGGAACATCCCCACGCCTGCCCTTATGAAGGAAGGAAGATTCTTAATGAAGCAACTGAAGATGGGCTGCTTCATTAATAATTTGAGGAAGAGCATAGAGAAAGTAAATACATGGAAACTGCACCCCTTGGCAGAGGAACGGCGAACAATGAAGTTACAGATTTAATATGAATCAAAGGGAATTACAAGACACTGGCACAGGTTCAGCGGACTGAGTGGCCAACTATGCTGGGATGCTTCACTGACTGTCCTAACTCTGTCTTTACTTTCTTCCGTTGAAGGAAATAGGGAAGATTCCTTGCTGGACATTGTCACCCACAATGCACCTGCCCCATAGAGTCTATCCCAAGGAGCTTCTCAAGCTGCTGTTCTTCTGAAACTCCTTTTAGGCTGCAGACTTCCCTTACCCAAAGGACAACCCTACACGACCCCTCCAAACTCTTAGTTAAAAGCTGACGACGATGGTTTATTTCACCTCTATTAATTGTACTCATAACCCAGTGGTTATTCCAGGAGTTAATCCCGTCTTCAGGTGGAGAAAGAATTAATAAAGTTTGCTCAAAATTTCTTGTACTTTTTTTAGAAAGTGTTATGCGGGTCTTTAACTGGGAGTGCCTGAAGGAAATAGAAACAATAATGTTCATTTAATCAAAATATCTAATTTTCATTGTCTTAATTCCTTCATTTGATTGAATTATTTTATCACCAATTAACAGACAGTGAGTGTTTTTGTTTTGGCAAATTCACCTCCTTCTCTGTGAAGGCAGTCTGTCCAAACATAAGCCATCATTTTTCAAATTCCATCTGCTAACACATTGGCCCCTACAGTGCTCAGGAATGAATAAATGTGTCACAAGGTGCCCTTTGCTGGCTGGCACTATAAATCACACTGATAACTGACAGTACAAAGATACAGCTTTCAGGAGAGCAATCCTGCCCAGTAAACTAAATGCACTCATCAGGTAAGTAATGATTTCAAATAGAGGAGATTAAAAATATTGTTCTTTTTACAGAACTGACTATTGCAATTTGTGTTGTTTTCATCCTAATGTTCATATTTGCAGTGGAGAGTACATCTTACCATTCTTGCTACCCTTACATTATATACAGTATAATTGTATATAAACACAGTAATATCTGAGTGTTACTTTTCCAAGAAGGCTACTTACATACAATGCAAAATACAATTGGCAACACCTGACATTAAATTATTTTTTTCTTTAATTAACACATAACAACTTGATTGAATTTATTGTTCCTTTGTGAAACCAATTTCAAGGCCAAAGGTCTGTAATACAGAAAAGAAAAAGTTAAGCACTTCGAAAGCTCCCTCTATGATTTTGGGATGTCCTTTACAGCCATTGAAATACTTTTAACACCTGGTCACTATAATCATAGAGTCATATCGCACTGAAATAGGACCTTAGGACCTTTGGCCCACTAAGTTCCCAAGATGGTTTCCATTCTGTGTTCAAAGGCCAGCAATGCGGACATGGGGCGTCTGCGGACTGGGCTGGGAAGCCCACCGGATGTCAGGCTGGACCCCCCCACCACTGCATCAGTGAGTTGTCAGCAGTTTCCAGAATTGCAGTTCCATGCGGACAGGAGTAACGAGCTCTGATGATCTCCTAGATTCGCAAATCGATGAGAAAAGAGTTCCATGCCTAGTGTTTGGGGTCCTGTCATTGACATGTTCAGAGTTTGAGGCCTAGTGATCGGCGGGTTCTGGGGGTCAGTGCTGACCACTATGTCCTTGTCTCAAAAAGAAGAAATGTGGAGGAGCTGAAGGAAAACAGCAGACTTTGTGTTCCACAGAGCAAACCCCCAATTACTCCTCTGGAGGGAAACTCTACTGCAACGGACAGGTAAGCATTGCACTAAGGCTGCTGATGGAGTTTAAATAGGATGGCTACTCTTAATGACAAGGACTTGTGTGGTCATTGCAATGTATGGATCTATTTCTTTTAGAGCAATGACCACCACACACCCCCTTAGCACTATGTATTGATCCGTTGTCCGCATATGCGCATTGTTCTCTCTCTCTCTCGTTGTAATGTGAATACACCAGTTAAAGCCATCTCCTGGATGCGTGCTTTTATTTACTTGATATCTATTGTGCATGGACACAACAAATTGGTGACGAGTATGAACCTGAATGTCAATAAATATCATGACTGCACCGACAGTTATGGGAGGAGACAGCAAAAGTTAACCAGCACAGGAAAGCTGAAGGACATATGAGTAACGGTGAAAGATGCGCTGAATTTAAAATAAAAATAACGTGGCAATGGCTTCGGTTGGGGAAGTTGACAAATCTGATAGTGCTGATGAAGGCTGGAAGTCATATATCGCGAGGGTTGAACTGTATAGTAATGTGAATAACGTGGAGGAGGAAAAGAACGCCCCTACACTTCTTAGCTTAATGGGTGCAAGGACGCAGAGTCTCTTATGCAACCTAGTAATCCCTGAAAGTGCAGCAAGCAAGATGTTGACGAAATTGTTACCATTTTACAAAATCACTTGAGCCCTAAGCTGCTAGTAATAGCTGAGAGATTTAGATTTTACAAAAGGAACCAATCAAAAGATGAAAGCGATTTTGAATACACTGCAGAACTGTGCAAACTTTCCCAGTACTGTGACTTTGGAGAAGGACTTTCTGATGAATTAAGGTACAGGTTTGTATCTGTGTGAGGAGTGGCACACCACACAGTCTTTTGTTCTGTGCCTTGTAAGGCATGAAAATGGCTGATGCTAACCTTTCAGGCCTGAGTTGATGTCATCATCATCATCTTGTATCTGGTATGCATAGTCAAAGCACTCTAAAGAGGCTACTATCCAAAAGGGACTGAGCCTTACATGTCCCATTGATCATTGCAATATTGTTACAGACTGCAGCAAAGGATGCAGCAGACCTACAGAAAAAGAGGTTAGAATGTGAAATGCACAAAATGTCCCTGAATGGTGCAAAAAGCCAAAAATGTTATCAATGTGTTAATTGATGCAAAAGACTGGTGGTTCAAAGAAAGAGTTTGCAGAAAGTGCAGACAAAAAGCACAACCAAGTAAAAAGTTTCAAACACAAAACTAACCAAACGTGTAAAGTTACCAAATGTAAAACAGATTCAGACAACATAGAGTCAGACAAAGGTGAACTGTTATCCCTAGAACTGCATAGTATAACTGAAGCGGATCACAAAATAACTTGGATAACAATAGGTGTGTCTGGAAAATGGAGCTGGATACAGGGTCGGTGCTGTGTATAATTCCAGAGGCTGACTAGAACAGATTGTTTCCTAAGATACCATTAGAGAAGATCTCAGTGATGCTAAAGTGGCAAAAAAGTGTCTCCTAAATGCAAACTGAAAGTAAATGTGACATATGGAGGCCAAACACAAAAGTTAGAGCATTATGTATTGAAAGGTGGAGGGCCAGCACTTTTCAGACATGAATGGTGGAGGAAAATCCAACTAGACTGATACTCAATCAAAGATCTCAGTGTGACATCAACAGGCAACTGCAGCCCAAATGGTAGCACTAACCAGAGACTGTCACAGCTGCTTAATGCTAATGAGAAGGTGTTTGAGAACTGAATAGATAAACAGATCGAAGACTTGACAAAAAGCTGTTTGATTTGCCAAAAATTTTGGAATGCACTCCCACAGGCACCATTACACCCATGGGAGTGGCCATTGTCACCATGGCAAAGAGTGCATATTGACTTTACTGGGCCATTCATGGACTCCATGTTCCTGATTGCTATGGATCCTCAGATGAAGTGGCCAGAGGTTATGCCAATGAAGTCAACCATCTCAGCAAAGACCGTCTCTGCTCTGAGGACTACCTTCGCCAGAAATAGCTTGCCAGAACAAATTGTGAGTGACAATGGACTCTTCCAACCGTTCATGAAGTAAAATGGCATCAGGCACTTCAAGTCAGCTCCTCACTATCCAGGTTAGCTGAAAGGTTTGCCCAAACCTTCAAGAAGCTCATTAAAGCAATGGACAGGGAGGACGTTTCTCAACAGCACAAGGTGGACAACTTCCTTTTTGTGTATCAGAACTCTGTTCATGTGACAACAGATCAAACACCAGGAATCTGAGATCTCGCATAGGTCTCCTGAAACCAGATCTACGGAGGGAAGTACAGAATAAACAGTTCAGCTGGTTTCCAAGTGAAGCAGCAAGTAGTTTTGAGATTGGATAGTAATTTCTAGCATGTGATTATTGAGAAGACAAGTGGATATCCAGTAGGATAGCTACAAGAACTAGATAACTGATGTACATAGTGAATTTTGGAGATCAGACACGGAGGCATTATGTGGCCCAGGTACTGGATGCTCAGCCGAAGAACACATCTGAGTCAACTGCATCCAACAAAATGGATACAATACAGTCACCGGACTTACCTCTCAGTGATGATCATGTCACTGACAGCAATGTGACACCAGAACTCGAGAACATTGTCTTAGACAAGACACCCGCCAAACCTGATGCCACCCCACAGGTCCAGAGGCACAACAAGAGCATTATTGTTGACAAGACACCTGCCAAACCTGATGCCACCCCACAGATCCAGAGGCACAATAAGAGCATTATTGTTGACAAGACACCTGCCATACCTGATCCCACCCCACAGGTCCAGAGGCACAACAAGAGCATTATTGTTGACAAGACACCCGCCATACCTGATGCCACCCCACAGGTCCAGAGGTGCTATCCTGAAAGAAACAGAGCACCACCCAAAGGACTGAATCTTTAGAACTGTGAAGTTGGTTATAGACTGTTATTGTGAAAGCATGTTTATTTGGAATATGGGTTTATGAAAGGGAAATTGACCGTTTGTACATATTGTTACATGCCCATGGGTATCTTGTCACTGTCACATGACCATGATGTAATTGAGTATCTGGTGAGCATGATGTAATGGTCTTGTGATGGTGGGGTGACGTAATTTCCCGCCAGTGTGAGGTCACATGATGTAATTTTCCCACCAGTGAGAGGTCATGTGATGGCCTGTTTCAACAGGTATAAAATGGGAAAGCCTTGCTGTGACGCAGGGTAGTTTGTTGTTTAATTCGTCAGTGACTCCATTATGCTGCGTATTTGTCTCATGATATAGTTTTGTTTTAAAGTGGAGTTTTACTTTCTGTCTTAAGTCTGAAAGGTTATTGCCGGCAGTCTTGCCAAATGCAGCCAGTATTGGTTTCTACCTTTGCAATCCAGTCAGAGAGTGAAGAATTTATTGAAGTGCGGAGACCCGAAAGATGGAGTAAAGTTGGTTTCGTCATCGGTAATACAGGATTGACCTTGTTGAATCCTCATTCAGAGGGTACTGGCCTGCATCCAAGATAGCTCCTGCATTGTGAAAGCAGAAAGAGCTGGACGCAGCTGTATTTGCCAAGGAAAGGCCAGTGCCTTTAAGCCATTTTATTTCCTTCATTGTAATTCCTTCGGGCAAGTCATATTTCGGCTGGGATCAGCAGTAACATCACGTCGTCGAGGAATTTGTTACTTCAGGAAAGTCTCTCCTAAATGACTGTGTAAATCATTTGGACTTCTGCATTTACCACTTTTAAGAACTGTGTTCACATTTATCGCTTTAAGATCTGTTTGAGTTGCCGTATAGCCATTAACTTCCGGTTAAGTTAGTCGTTTGTTTACTTTTCATTTTTTTTCATTGAGCAGTGTTTAATAAATGTTTTACTTGTTTATTAAAAAACCTGTCTCAATTCTATATTCATTGTTGCCATATCATAACAATATACAGTTTCATGTTGCATTAATCTAAAGGGGGGAGAAGTGTAATGTATGGATCTATTTCTTTTAGAGCAATGACCCCACCCCCCTTAGCTCTACGTATTGATCTACTGTCTACGCATGCACATTGTTCTCTCTCTCTCTCGCTGCAATATGAATACGCCAGTTAAAGCCATCTCCCGTGTGTATGCTTTTATTTAATTGATATGTAGTTGTGCATGGACACAACAGATATCTGCATCTTGTATGGGCTCCTTGGTCTGGGAGAGAAGTAGGAAGTGGATCTGAGGCCAAGCAGAGAGATACTGGCTGCTGCAAGAGAAAAGGGCCAGCTCCTTTCCCCATGACAGGAAATGGATATCCTCCTGGATCCTCAGTGCCAGATCATTAGTGACACACTGAGAACCCAGGCTGTCCTGCTGACCATTCCCAAATCATCCTGAAATCTGTCTGCATCCCACTGCAGCACAAGGAATGCAGTACACCGTGGTGGAAGCCTGTAGCACACAGCGGCCCAAGCTTCAGCACCACGCTGTAGTGTAAAGGAACACACCGTAAAGGTGAAGGAGGTTGAAGAAGTGATGAGCCTGAGGTACATTTGTTAACTAAAAACATTGAATGAAGAGAATCTGCTGACAAATCTGCTTCTGTTTGGACCTCCAGGCTGTTAATTAATATGAATTAATCAAATAGCTGCATCATTATGCAAAATCTATAAATCAATTATCAACATTTCTGTTATTTAAAGATGTCTTGAACTCACTAACTATTAAAGGCAACACAATTCAACCTTGCATCCTCTGTTCAAAATGCATATAGAACTAGGAATTCCATAGCTTTACTTATTAAAGAAAAACTCAGTGGATTGTTGGGTCAAGAAGACTCTATCTGAGTCTGTTGAATTCAATGTCCACAGGGCTATTGTCTGGTCAGAAGATGCAGTGCTGCTCAGTGAGTGTGATAGAGAGCAGTCGGTAAACGCACTCCTTACACACGTGCATTCACTCACACACAAGCGTTGCCTTGTCATTCTGCCGAGGTTGCAGTGAGTGTGCACACTTCGTTGTCTTCCCCGATGTACCCACTGTTTTCCCTCTGCATTGCTACGCACATTCAGAGTCAGACACCAAAGTTTAGTTTGACTCTAAACTGAGCTGATGCACTCGGGTTAGCTTTACAGTGCCTTTCCCGCCAATCACGGCAAAATGGGGACATGTAAACGTGGATATGTTGTTTGTATATTGCATTTAAAGGAGGTACTTCTGTTTATTTTGTAATATGATTGTAACTACATTGTGGGGTGCATCATATTCTGATTCATGTGTAGCCTTAAGTTAAATGTTTTGGTAATTAAAGATGGTATATCCCTGTGCCCAGATAAAGGAGCTCTTCACTCTCAGTAAGGGAGAGAGATTGGGGCTATCAGGAGTTCACGTTAGACAATAATAAGTATGAGCTATTATTGTGTTTACTTGTAGATGTCATTTTGTAAATATCGGCATTTTTCTTTTCACGATATTCATTAATTTTTGTAAGTTTGATTCTTGATGCACCTACTGAACACCCTTGCTCTAAAGTGGGAAGCGAGCTCAGCCATTGTTTCTTTGGTCATAGCCCATGTCTGCAACAGTGAGTTCATGCAGAACTCATTGGGATACTGTTGGAGTTGAAAGAGAAAGTGTTGGAGAAAAATAAAATAACAGGGAACATAGGGAAGTAGTGGGAGTGGTGTCCAAAACAGTCATCCAACTATTACATTCCTTCATAGGCTGTGTAGTTCCATTCCTTACGTTTTCATCTTAGCCCCCAGTCTCTGCAATGTTTTGATTTTTCTTCACGTTTAGTGCTTTGGCCTTTATCAAATTGTGATGTATCTGCTGCCCTCCGATGGTCATCTACAGGATTTTTCTTCAGTAGAAAGCAACGACCAAAGGTTGGGAGGAGTTCTGTGATTATAATTGCATTGTTCAGAGTGATTCTGAAAGCTATTTGAAAAGGAAGTGTTAACAGTAAAATTTTATTGTTAAGCATTCAGAAATCGATCCTAATTACTTAAAATCTGCACCATTATTACACTACTGTCACTATTAATAGAAATTAATTGACACATAGTGAATTAGAAATGAGATCTTGGAATGAACAGATCTATAGTGATTCAGTAATTGATGTATATATTTTTTTGTATTCAATCACCCAACATTGACCCAAGCCTCCACGTGCAATAGCAGAAGGAGCCTAGCCCGTGGCTTTTCCCCACAAAATAAGCCTGAGGCAACTACAGATAAAAGAAATCTATATTCTATATTCAACAAATGGCTGCTGGTGGATTTAATATGGAAATTTAGTAGTAATTTAGGATTGATTGTGTGTTCCATTGTCAACTTAAGTTAAGTACCTGTGGGTGCACACAGCAAGATCCCAGAGAGAGCAGCAAGGTTAATGATACGATAATAATTTCTTCCATTGCCCCATCACTGACACACAGCAGCACCAGCCTGGATTCGATCTTGATCCCACAGCCTTTGTATTTAACACGCTGAAGTGTAAACAAACCAACAAGACGGGCGTGTTCATGCAATGCAACAATCCGACGCATCACAAGGAACGGTCTTGTGCTAGTTAATGAACAAATAGATTAGTTACTGTGTTATATTTTTATGGTTTCTGGTGTAGTTGTAGCTTTCCTTCTAAGGTTCTTGCTTCTAAGGTGCAGCTGTTATACAACATATTGAAACATGGATTCAGCTCACAAAAGATTCCCACTGCTTTGTGTGGACACTTCGCTCCTCACCCTTAGACATGGCACTTTTTAATGCCACCAGCCAATGAGCAGTGCAGGTGAAGCCAATCAAAGTGCTGCCTGCAGTACACTGGCGGTTCAGATTTAATTGTGTGTCATATCCCCACACCCCCTTTTACAGTGGTATATTGGAGGTGCAGATTTAATTGTGTACCATAATAAACACGCCCTCTTTTCCAGTGGTTCATTTATCTTTTGTATTGTTAATTCCAGTTACATTTCCACTGTAAAATACAAAGTTTGTGGTTTCAAGACAAATCCAATCTGCAGTCCATGCTCAGGGCTTTGAACAGAGAATTCAAGCTGTTGCTGATATAAATCTGCTAGAGAGTGAAAAAAGAAATGGATCTAATTATTTCTTTTTCTGCATCTGCAACTGGATCTTCAACTTCCTCGCTGGAAGACCACCCTCTGTGAGGATCAGAAATAACATCTCCACCTCAGTGGTTCACCTCAAGGATGCATGCTTAGCCCACTGCTCTACTCTCTCTACACCCATGACTTCGTGGCTAGGCACAGCGCAAATTCCATCTATAAATTTGCTGATGACACAACTATAGTTGGCAGAATTTTTAATGGTGACAAGAAGGTGTGCAGGAGTGAGATTGATCAGCTGGTTGACAACCTTGCACTTAGAATTAACTAAAGAATTGACAGTGGACTTCAGAAAGGGTAAGATGAGGGAACACACACATCCCTCATTGAGGGATCAAAAATGGAAAGAGTGAGCAATTTCAAGTTTCTGGGTGCCAACATCTCTGAGGATCTATCCAGAGCCCGACATATCGATGCAGTTACAAAGAAGGCTCAACAGTGGCTATGTTTCATTAGGAGTTTGAAGAGTTTTGGTACGTCACCAAAGACACTCACAGATTTCTACAGATGTACTGTGGAGAGCATTCTAACTGGCTGCATCACTGGCAGGTATGGGGGAAGGTGCGCTGCACAGGATCCAAACAAGCTGTAAACTCAGTCAGCTCCATTACGGACACTAGCCTCCCCAGTATCCAGAACATCTTTAAGGAGCGATGCCTCAACAGGCAGCACCATCATTCAGGAGCCCCATCACCCAGGTCATGCCTCGTTCTCATTGCTACCAGCAGGAAGGAGGTACAGGAGCCTGAATGCACATACTCAGTGATTCAGGAACAGCTTCTTCCCCTCCCCATGAACACTACCTCACTACTTTTTTTTGCACTACTTACTTAATTTAACTTTATATGTACTATACTTCATAGTTTTTATTATTATGTATTGCAGTTACTTCTGCCGCATAGCAAAAAATTTCATGACGTATACCGTTGATATTAAATCTAATTCTGATTCTGATATTGTGCATGGCAATATGCATCCTGTGAAATGGGAGGAAAATACTATTAAAGATAAATCCCTTGCACTATATTTGGATCTTAAATCCTCCAGTGACCACCCATTGTAAATCATAATGCAGGATTTGGGAGGTGAAGTGTTCTGACAAATTTCATTTCCGCTGCTGCTCTATCAGGTTTTTTTGATGTCGTTTACTTTGAAGATGTGAGTCATGTAGATAATGGCCTGAGAGCATCATTCACTATTTACTTTAGATTGTAGATAACATTATCTACTTATGGCCACTAATTTTTACTTGCCTACAAGTGGAACTCTTGTGGCATTGGTCTCCATAATTTTTTTTTAAGTGACATATCTGCCTTATTATCAGGTGAGCCTTCAGAGGTGTGGAGCTGCTAACAAGAGGGTCAGAGTCTAATAGTGTCCTCAAGACCAAAGGTTTATTAGCACATTAACAGGAATGGTTTATTCCTGGTTTCAACATCTCAGAAAATCTATCCGGGGCCCCACATATTAATGCAGTCACAACGAGGACATACCAACAGCTATATTTCACTCCACCTCCTTACATCTTTCCCGACATTATCCTAATCAATCTGATTCCGTGTGTTGGCCTCCGACTATGTTGGGTCTTTTCGTTGAAGAAGAGGTAAGACCTCTCAAAGTGCAAAGATCCAAACCTTTGACGATACTCTCTATAGTGTATGAAGCACTGGACCTGGGCCAGATTGTGTGTGGGGTTTAGGACTTGTTGGAAGGCAAGAGTAGGAGAATCAGGCCCATTCTCCCCAGTACCTGTACTCCCTTTTGATCTGTACAAATCAAATGTTTCTGGGTTTCTATAAGTTACTGCCCAGTGTTGTGATGTGGGAGGGGCAGGAGTGAAACCAGGAAGGAAGAACTGTGATAAATGGGAGACTAAATTGGATCTCTACCGTTTACTGGCAACCAACTATTATCCCTTATGTACAATTGTTGCTGCTGTTCTATGAGCTGGGGCTGAAGACCTTCATTACTCCTACTCCACGCCCAAGCTGCAAGATGCTGTTATATAATACTCACTGTCTTTATCACTGGATGTCACTGGGCAATGAAACCAGTCAAAATTGTTAAAATGCCACAGAATTGCAGCTTGAGTTTGTTGGCTAAGTGCCAAATTGTTCTGGCAAGACCTCTCTGCTAACACGCTAGATGTTCCATTGTTGCTCAGTAAGTTTTAAAGCTAGCACTTGGCTTTGGGATGCTTACATTGCAGGCAGTCAGACCAGCAGTGGAAAGGGTGAGCAGCTTCAAGTTCCTGAGCATCAATATCTCAGTGCCTCTGTCCTGGGCCCAACATACTGATGCAATCATGGTGAAGGCACACCAGCTGCTACACTTCATGGGCAGTTTGAGGAGATCTGCCCTGCAACCAAAGAACCTTGCAAATTTCTACAGAAGTACGATAGAGAGTATTCTGGTTAGCTGCATCACCATCTGGTACGGAGGCTTCAATGTGCAGGATGAAAGAGGCGGCTGCAGGCGGTTGTCAACTCAGCCAGCTGCATCATCGGTACAAGCTTCCCACTGTCGATGACGTCTGCAAAAGGCGATGCCTCAAAAAGGCAGCGTCCATCATTAGGGGCCCTCACCAAGGACATGCCCTCTTCTTATTACTGCCATCAGGGTAGAGGTGTAGGCACCTGAAGGCCCACTCTTATCATTTTAGGACCAGATATCAGATTACTGATTTCAGAATCAAAATCAGAATCAAATTCATTATCACCGGCATGTGATGTGTAATCTGTTAACTTAGCAGCAGCAGTTCAATGCAATACATAATTTAGCAGGGAAAATTAATAATAACAATAAATACAATAAAATAATAATAATAAATCAATTACATATATTGAATAGATTTTTTTAAACATGCAAAAACAGAAATACTATATATTAAAAAAAAGTGAGGTAGTGTCCAAGGGTTCAATGTCCATTTAGGAATTGGATGGCAGAGGGGAAGAAGCTGTTCCTGAATCGCTGAGTGTGTGCTTTCAGGCTTCTGTACCTCCTACCTGATGGTAACAATGAGAAAAGGGCATGCCCTGGGTGCTGGAGGTCCTTAATAATGGATGCTGCCTTTCTGAGACACTGCTCCCTGAAGATGTCCTGGGTACTTTGTAGGCTAGTACCCAAGATGGAGCTGACTAGATTTACAACCTTCTGCAGCTTCTTTCAGTCCTGTGCAGTAGCCCCTCCATACCAGACAGTGATGCAGCCTGTCAGAATGCTCTCCATGGTACAACTATAGAAGTTTTTGAGTGTATTTGTTGACATGCCATATCTCTTCAAACTCCTAATAAAGTATAGCCGCTGTCTTGCCTTCTTTATAACTACATCAACAGGTTAGATCCTCGGAGATCTTGACACCCAGGAACTTGAAGCTGCTCACTCTCTCCACTTCGGATCCCTCTATGAGGATTGGTATGTGTTCTTTCATCTTACCCTTCTGGAAGTCCACAATCAGCTCTATTTATTTAGCCCTATGCATTTAACTTACTTTATTTTTGTAACTTAGATTTTTTTAATGTCCTGCAATGTACTGCTGCCAGAAAACAACAAATTTTATGACATGTGCCAGTGATTCTGGTTCTGATTCATCTATGGAGATTCAGAGTGTAGGCATCCAGGCCTTATATCGCTTTGAAAAGCGGAATCCAGAGGTAACAATGCAGACCTTTTGCTTAATATTAGAGAACTTGCATTTAAACTTTTAAAAAAGGCCCCTTCCTTGGGGCTTTATGTCAATTTCCTTTACTGAAAGAATGGAGAATCAGGATGGCAGGGACTTGCAGGGAAAGTTAGCGGACATTCCACTGACCCGTTCCTCTCTCAGCAAGCTTGAACCTGCACTGCCCTGATGTGAAAAAGTGACGCTCCCGATTCACTTCTGGAGTGACAATTCCCTGAAAAGGTGTGATGATCACCAAATAATTTGAATACAGGACCAACTTTTAATGGAGTATATCATAGATATTGGCCTCTGGGATCCAAAAGTTCAAAGTCCAATATAAATTTATTATCAAAGTACCTATAAATCACCCAAGATTCATTTTCTTGTGGGCATTCACATTAACTACAAAGAAGCAGCACAAAATCAATGAAAAAACTGTCCACAAGATGGACAAACAACTAACATGCAAAAGACAACACACTGTGCAAATACAAAAAAACCCAAAATAATATTAATAAATACCGTACATAAGAAATAATTGTCCCACTTGGTGGCACAATAATATCAACGCCGGACTCCAGAGCGGAGGTTCCCGAGTTCGAATCCAAGTTGGGTTGAGCGTTGAGCTAGCAACTCGGCCTCGTCAAAACAAGAATAACTTGCTACGGAAACACTGTCAAAACTCCACTGCCGACTTAAGGGCTATTCTTCTTCTTCATAGGAAATAAATATTGACAAAATGCGATGAAAGTGAGTCCATAGAGTGTGGGAACAGTTAGTGTTGAGGAGAGTGAAGTTATCCCCTCTACTTCAAGGGCCTGATGGTTGAGGGGTAATAACTGCTCCTGAACCTGGTGGTGTGGGTCCTGAGGCTCCTGTGTCTCCTTCTTGTTGGCAGCAGTGAGAAGAGAGCATGACCCGGATGGTAAGGGTCCTTGATGATGGATATTTCTTTCCTGCAACATCACTCCTTGTAGATGTGCTCTGTGGTGGGGAGGGGTTGATGTGTGATGGACTGGGCCAGATCTATTCCTTTTTGTAGAATTTCCCATTCAAGGGCATTGCTGTCTCCATACCAGGCTGTGGTGCTGTCTCCATACCAGGCTGTGTTGCAACCACTCAGTATACTCTCCACTGCTCATCTATAGCAGCTCATCAGTTTATTTTAGATGACATGCCGAATCTTCACAAACCTCCAAGAAAGTAGAGATGGTACACTTCTCTCTGTGTAATGGCACTTCCATGCTGGACCTAAGTCCGATCCTCGGAACTGATAGCGCAAGGAATTTAAATTTGCTGACCCTCTCCACCTCTGACCCCTGGAGGAGAACTTTTGGTTTCTGCTTGCAGTCAATAATCAGCTCCTTGGTCTTGCTGACAATGAGTGAGAGGTTTTTATTGTGGCACTAATCTTTCAAATTCTCCCCTATATGCTGACTTGTCACCACCTTTGATTTGGCCAATGATGATGGTGACGTCAGCAAACTTCAATATGGTTTTGGAGTTAGTCTCACAGTCATAAGCACAGAACAAGCATTTAATGCAGTCAAGTGTGAGGTGTTGCACTTTGGGAGGACAAGCCAGGATAGGGCTTACAGTACACAGTTAATGGTAAAGTACTGAGGATTGAGGTAGAACAGATTCATATTCCTTGAAAGTGGAGTACAGGTAGATAGGCTTGTAAAGAGAGCTCTTGGCACATTGGCCTTCATTAATCAAAGTATTGAGTGTAAGTGTTGAGATGTTATGCTGAAGTTGTATAAGACATTGGTGAGGCCAAATTTGGAGTATTGTGTGCAGTTCTGGTCATATACCAACAGGAAAGGTATTAATAAGATTGAAAGAGTACTGAGAAAATTTACAAAGATGTTGCTGGGCTTGAGAAACAGTTGAATAGGTTAGAACTTTATTCACTGCGGGATAGGAAAATGAGGGAAGATTTGATAGAGCTATACCAAATTATAAGGGGTATAGATAGGGTAAATGCAAGCAGGCTTTTACCACTGAGGATGAGTGAAACTAGAACTGGAGGTCATAGGTTAAGAGTGAAAGGTGAAATGTTTAAAGGAAACCTGAGGGGAAACTTCTTCACTCAAGGGGTTAGAGTGTGGAACGAGCTGCCAAATAGATGTGAATGTGGATTGCAATTGTTAATAGAAGTTTGGATAGGGACACAGTTGAGAGGGGTGTGGGGGCTACAGTTGAGAGGGATGTGGGGGACTATGGTTGAGAGGGGTGTGGGGGGCTACAGTTGAGAGGGATGTGGGGGGCTATGGTTGAGAGGGGTGTGGGGGGCTACAGTTGAGAGGGGTGTGGGGTCTAAGGTGCAGGTATGCATTGATGGGACGAGGCAAAATATCAGTGTGGCATGAACTAGATGGGTTGAAGGGCCTGTTTCTGTGCTGTGGTGCACTCTTGACTATATAAAAGGAGGAACTGTCAGCTCTTTTTATGAATAAGAACTAAATGGCAGCAGTGCTAAGTGAGTTGAAATTTTTAGGGAAAGGACTGACAGGTTCGGTAATTTAGAAAGAACCTTTGATCCGTTGTTGAAAAGGAATTGGATGCTTTTGTTCCTGTAATTGTGCGAAAGCCAGTGATGTTGCGGTTCTGGTGCTGCATTTTGAAATAATGTGTTTGATTATTCTAAGGTCACTTTGCATCTGGCTATTTGTAGTCTGGGTGTTTCTCTGACTGATCGTCAGATGCCCTTGACTAATATTAAGGCAATTAATATTGATGCTGAATTAGAAACAGAAAATGCTGCATGCATCTTATTAGAGTCACCTCTGTTTCTTTCCTCACAAGTGCTCCTAACCTGCTGAGTGTATTCAGCATTTCAGATTTCAGATTCACTTATTTATCCCGTGTACATCGAAACATAGTGTGAAGTGCGCCGTTTGTGTTAACGACCAGTACTGCCCAAGGGCATGCTGTGGGCAGCCCACAACCGAAGCCACACGTTCTGGTGCCAACATAACACACCCACAATGCTCGGCAGAGCAAGCCAGAGGACACCAAAATAGAAAACAGCAAGCAACAAATCAGTAACATTGAAACAAGCTCCCATTCGTCCCTCCTGCCCACTGATACACACGGACAATCTTCCAACACCAGGCCTCTAGGTCTTCAGTCTCCAGCCACGTGGTGGTGTGGGTCCTGAGGCCCCTGCACCTCCTCCCCGATGGTGGCAGTGAGAAGAGGGCGTGGTCTGGATGGCGGGAACCCTTGCTGAAGGATGCTGCTTGCCTTCAGCTGAGCTTCATGTAGATGTTCTCAATGGTGGAGGCGGTTAATCCGTGGATAGGGATGAACCACTTCTTTTAGGGGACTTTTCCATTCAAAGCCCTGATGCTTTCATACCAGGCCATGACGCAACTAGTCCAATAGAGTCTCCGCCGCACATCTACCTATGTTCCGGATCTCCCTTTCACCTCCTGCATTCTTGACGGCAACACTTCCAGGCCTTAAGATTCAGAGTTAAAATTCACTGAGACTTGATGAGATACGTGGTGCTGTGGTGTGGCTTTCTGGAAGCCGAGGGATTCAACAAGGCTCTCTATATTTCCCTATGAGAGGTTATTTGACCATTAAGTGATCCCATCTCCCACAAATTTCTCTACAGCCTATTCTCTCTCCTACTACTACCCACCTGCCGCAGGGGTAATTCACTGTGGTTAATCAGCCACCAACCGGCTCAGCTTTGTGATTGGGAGGAAACCAGAACACCCTGTGGAAATGCACACGATGAAGTTCCTGCGGACTCCTCACAGAGAACACTGGAGATCAACGTCGAACGCTGGCTGTTGGAATTGAGAGGCAGCGGCACCAGCCACTCTGGCCTCGCCCTGCTTCGAAGGTTGGAGCATTCGAGAGCTAGACTATGAGCTGGTCCTGCAGTTTCCCGGCAGACTGCACAGCAGATCCGGAGTCGGCTTCAGGAAGACAGAGTCAGAAATGGAATGCTTCCCAGAGTCCCCCAACCAAAGCAACCTTCAGAACAGTAGAACATGTTTATTGTTGAGATCCACATTGCCATCTGGGTGATACGGATCGAGGGACATGAACTCAAAGCTCGAGTATTCAGCTTCATTTACTCCCATACCTTGATGTAGTGATGAACAAAGCACTCGATACCAGGCAGTTGGACCAGTCTGCAGCATTGGGCAGGCCCTACCAGATCTCACCGGAGTGTTATGAGCAGTTTTAGCACCTTGCTTTAAAGGATAGCTTGGCTATGGAAGGAGTACGGATTACTTAAACACAAAGTACACTGCAGATGCTGTGTCCTGACGAAGGGTCTTGGTCCGAAACGTTGACTGCTCGTTTCCACGGATGCTGCCCGACCTGCTGAATTCCTCCAGCATGTTTGTATGTGTTGTACAGATTACTTAATTGATGTCTGAGGGTTTATTTACGAGGGGAGGTTGCATGAATAGATGTCATCTCCTCAAATGTACATAGCTCAGGGGTGATTTGAATGAAGCGTTCATGAAGCTGACAGAGAGAAACCATTTTCACTCGATTCGAGTTCTATCATTGGCTCTCCGGGACCGAGCCTGGCAGGGGTGCTGGGTGTGTGGAAGTCAGGTAGGATCGTGTTATATCAAGGCCTGGCGGGGTGGTACAGAGGTTGGCTGAGACCTGGTGTACTGAGGCCAGACAGGTTAGTTGGGGTGTTTGGTGAGGAGCACCAGGTGTACTGGGGCCTGGTACATATGGTGGGGGCGGTGTACTGAGGTCAGGCTGGGTGTCTCTCTGCTTCTACGTGTACCATCTCTTTGACATCTTAGCACCTGAGTTACCACCAATGCACATTTTAATCTCTTGTTTTATATGAATTTAAGACCTGTTACAGTGGGCAGGATTTAGTAGTCTGATAGCAAGTCAACCTCTTGTGTTCACTTAATCAGATGAAAAATGGCTGGGGCATATTGATCAACTGGGCATGTGGGATAAGGATTGGCAAATTTGCTTTTGATCCAGAGAAGATGACATCAGGGTAAGACTTATACAGTGAATGATAGGACACTGCGGGGTATTATGCATCAGAGGGATCTCTGATTGCAAGTGCATAGATCTCAGAAAGAGGCATCTCACATAGATAAAGTGTGTAGCATGCTGGCCTTCATCAATCTGGACGATGAATATAGGAGCTGGAAGTTTTAAAATGCTGGAGAGGCCTCACTTGGAAAATTGTGTACAGTTTTAGTCATCTCGTTATAGGAAAGACACTAAACACTAAAAGAGCATAGAGAAGATTTACCAGGATTTGGGGGCCTGAGTTACAAAGAGAGGTTACATGGACTAGGAAGTAGGAGATGTGGGGATAACCTGTTAGAGGAATACAAGCTCATGAGGGGTATAGACAGGGTGAAAACACAAAGTCTTTTTCCCAGGAAGGGGTGACTAAAACAAAGGGGCATACATTTTAAGATCAGAGGCAAGTGATGTAAAAGGATTATTGGGGCAGCTTCTTTACACAGAGGATGGTGCATAGTCAGAATGAGCTACCAACAACAGTATTTTATGAGGCCTCTCCATTGGGGTTGACCATGGAAGTTGCATCCTAGCTGTCTAGATACACAAGCCAGGGCAGTACAATATAGAGAGCAAGCTGTTGCCCATGTAGCAAGCTCCCCTCTCCACGCACCTGATGAACCCAAAGGAACGGCAGAGACCGATACAGTTTGGCACCAGCAGCACTGCCAGAGTTGCCAGTCAGCAGTGAACTCAACGTAGGACTGCCTTAAGGACTCCAGCTGCAGATTTTTCCCCTCGGGATTTACTCCTGCAGCCTTCTAAGGCAGCAGAGGTTTGAGATCAGAGTTTTCCTTTTCCTAGATGAGCTGCCAACCACAGCTGATGAGCCCCATCTGCCCGAAATGACTGGTTTTAAGGCACCAGTAACCCGCCTTTGCCCCTTCTCCAGTCCGGTAGAAACAGTTCCACCGGACTTAGCGAAGCCACATGTGAAGGCCAGGAGCTGGACTTGGTTGTCAGAGGCTATTTGAGCTCACACCATTGGGAGCTTTTTAATAGGTAGTGGACGCTTAACCCCATTACCACTGTTGGCTATAACAACCATAGGAGGAGTTTGGAGAACTATGGACCAAATGCAGGTGGATGGACTAGCCCACTAGGAAGGCTGTCGGCATTGGACGAGCTGTCCGAAGGCCCTGTTTCCATCTGGATGAATCTAAGACTACTGTTTTCTTAGGCTTGCTATAATCACCTTGACAAAGAATTTTTGTATTGTTACACCAAAAAAGAGAGAGAAGGCCTTTTAAACCCAAGCCATCTTCATGTAAGATAATTGATCTCATTGTCCTGCTCATTCTCTTTGGCCTCGCAACAAACACCAAATGCTGGAGGAGCTCAGCAGGTCGGGCAGCATCTGTGGATAAGAATAAACAATCGACGTTTCGGACCAAGGCCCTTCTTCAGGACTTTTCCTTTAAGTGCTTATCAAGTCTTTTATAAAAGTCAGATTTGAATCTGCTTCTGTGTCTGCAATTAGCTAACTATTCCTAGTAATTCCTGTGTTTACTTTGGTGCTTTTATCAAAAACTTTAGGTTAGTATCCTCTTCTTTTTGTTGGTTAAACCCTTCATTGATCTTCAACACTATCAAATCTCTTCTCAACCTTCTCTGTTCCAAGGGACAAAACCTTTTCTTTCCCAGCCTGTCAGTGTAATTGCATTTGAGGAATTATTTTACTAAAACTTTTCTATGTTTTTACCTGATGCCTTCACACCTTTCCTAAAATGCAGTGCTGCTTGAAAACGAACCATTTCTTTTTAAGAGGTTCCGCGTCATCTCCTTATTTGTCTAATTAACAAAACTTAAATTATTCAGCTACTGATGCCGCCAAATTCTGAGCCCAAACCTCTGAAGTACCTGGCGAGCAATTTAATTACTTTGCTCTCACTCCATATCAACAATCTTAAATGAAGCTATGGAGCTAAGGAGGGCAGATAAATCTTTATGGGCAACACACACAAAATGCTGGAGGAACTCAGCAGGACAGGCAACATCTATGAAAAAGGGTACTGTCGACGTTACGAGATGAGACCCTCCAAAACATCAACTGTTTACTCTTCTCCAGAGATGCTGCCTGGCCTGCTGAGTTCCTCCAGCATTTTGAGTGTGTTGCTTGGATTTCAAGCATCTGCAGATTTTCTCTTGTTGGTGATTAAATCTTTATGGGTACTGACTTAAATCTCCCCCCAACCTGAAGGTTATCTCAAGCATCATCAACCAACCCTTCACATTAAAACCTGTCTCCAGCGTGTATAGTAAGTAAAGCCCAGGTCCTGTATTTGCACTTTCAAATAATCCCTCCCGCTTCAAATGTTTGTGCACTTGAATTCACGGGGTATCCCTGCAGATCATTTTCAGAAATATTTAATACCCCGTTTTGAGTGAAATTTCTGTTATTGCCTGTAATTTACAAACTTTAATTTATTTTTGTTTTATATATTTAGACAAATGCAGTAAAATCTATTCGTTCATTCATTTATCTATTTACTTATTTAAATAAATAATTCACAATGTGAATTAGGCCCTTCCAGCCCATTGAGCTGTGCCACCCAGCAAACCTGCAATTTAACCCTAGCCTAATCACAGGACAATTTACAATGAACAATTAACCTACCAACTGCTACGTCTTTGGACTGTGGGAGGAAACCGGAGCACCTGGAGGAAACCCACGCGGTCACATGGAGAATGTACAAACTCCTTACAGACAGCGGCGGTAATAACTGTTGCTATTTAAGTCATCTTATATTCCCTCAGTCTAACTATGCCACACTATTTCCTGCTATGGTGATGCTTCAATTTCAAAGCCAGTTCTTGTTTCCTCGTTCTAAGGTTGCCTTTACTTAAGCCTTGGCTGATAACATTAATTAACTTTACAGCCGGGAAAAAATTCCCAGCTTTATTTAAGGGGAAATCATTTGGTTTGATTGGGCCTTTCTTTCCCCCAGAGCTGGGTCCACGTCCATGAATCTGTAATATTCCCTTGGTCATATTTGCATTCATTATCAATGATCTGCATGGTTAAACCCAAATTTATCTGATCAATGTTTTCGATGTAATCAAGAAATTGGCACTTTTTTACATTCTACTTGGTCTTGTTTTAAAATTCAACCTTTTTGGATAAATTTAAGAGTTTTATTGGAACAAATCATTGGAATACAACTTCCACATAATCCAATATTATTTTTACTAGGTGATATTGAAGGGATAAAACCAAAACTTAAATTGAACAAATATCAGAAAAAATTTATAAAAATTGCATTGGCAGTAGCCAAAAAGGTTATTGCAGTTACTTGGAAATCAGATTCATACTTAACTATGGACCATTGGAATAATGAAATTTTTAGCTGCATTCCACTTGAAAAAATTACTTATAATTTAAGAAATGAATATGACATATTTCTGAAAATTTGGCATCCTTATTTACAAAAGATAGGATAAAGTTATTAGCCATTTGGGGAAAGAAATAAATATATATATTAAAGTTATTTTCAACTCCATGGAGCATGTGGGGATCTTCCGATATCCAGGCAATCTTTCTTTCTTTCTTCTTTCTTTTTCTTTTCTCCTTTTTTTTCAGATGGGGATGTTAAGGGGGGAAGGGTTAAGGGGAGGGGGGACGGCTGATATTATACTCTACTATTCTATTACACTTCATTCTATGTAATTATCTTAAAAAATTGAATAAAAAATATATTTTAAAAAATGATCTGCATGGTTGCTGATAAATCCAACTTATTGACATCGGCCTCCAACTCTGGCAACTGAACCTTCTCTGTATGAGTGGAATGTCACCAAGCGATATCAACTACGATCTTCAGCTGCCAGGATAAAATGTTGGTGCTCCAGCAAAGAGCGTTTACTCAATATGCACATGTTAAGATCGTTGTTATGATGGACAGGTAATATTTAGAAGGATTTTAGAGAGATTTCTGGGTTATATTAGCAAAACTAGCCTCATTTACATAGTCTAGGATTGTTAAAGCAGGAGTGCTATCGTAAGTCTTTATTTTGCCGTATTTGTAATTCAGACCCTGGATATACAACTTGAGCCCATGAGCTTAAATCCAGGAGCTGGGAAATATTAATACGGTGAATGAAACAATCTTCATGGTCATTTAAAGCATTCAGCAAGCTCACCGGAGGGTTTCGAGAAGAATGTCTTCCATCTTAACCTGTTGTGCCTACTTGAAACTTCCGACCCAGAACAAAGATGTTGACTCTTTGCTGCCCTCTGAAGTGACTTTGCTGCCCTCTGAAGTGACTTTGCAAGCTGCTAATCTACATCAGAAGGGCTTCAGTGGCTCAAAATGGTGTTTTATCATCACATCCTCAGTGAAGCCTTTCTGCGAAGGCTGAGGAAAGTCCATCTCCCACCCCCCCCCCATCCTCATCACATTCTACAGGGGTTGCATTGACAGCATCCTGAGCAGCTGCATCACTGCCTGCTTCGGAAATTGCACCATCTCAGATCGCCAGACCCTGCAGCGGATAGTGAGGTCAGCTGAGAAGATCATCAGGGTCTCTCTTCCCGCCATCACGGACATTTACACTACACACTGTATCTGCAAAGGAAACAGCATTATGAAGGACCCCATGCACCCCTCATACAATCTCTTCTCCCTCCTGCCGTTTGGGAAAAGGCTGAAGCATTCGGGCTCTCATGACCAGACTATGTAACAGTTTCTTCCCCCAAGCTATCAGACTCCTCAATACCCAGAGTCTGGACTGACACATTGCCCTATTGTCCTGTTTATTATTTATTGCAATACCTGCACTGTTTTTGTGCACTTTACGCAGTCCTGTGTAGGTCTGTAGTCTAGTGTAGTTTTCTCTGTGTTTTTTTTTACGTAGTTCAGTCTAGTTTTTGTACTGTGTCATGTAACACCGTGGTCCTCAAAAAAGTTGTCTCATTTTTGCTATGTACTGTACCAGCAGTTATGGTCGAAATGACAATAAAAGTGACTTGACTTGACTTGATAGGCACCAAATACTGGTCTAGCCTTTGATATCCACATTTTGTGACTGAATAAAACAAACTTGATGTTGATTCTATCACTCAAATGGTGATGGAATCTGGAACCGACTGCCTGAATGTGGCATCGTGGTAGATAGCACTTTAGAGAGATTTTATAAAATGGCTGAATGAGCATTTATGGCAGAGATTGATATTGGGGAAGTAATAATGGTGTGAGAGTTATCAAGGAGAGACAGGGTGGGAAAAAGACAGATGAGGGAGGGGAAGGACAAGAGAAGGAAATAGAAAGGATTAACTGGGGAAAAGGAAAGGTTTGGGAGATAAAATCAGTGTGACCAAGACAGCTGAGAGAGGGGTGCAAAAAGGAATGGAGAAAGTGATGAGGAAGAGAAAGAAAGGTTATGAAGATGAGAAGGTACAGAGAGGGGGAGAGGGAGAGAGAGGTAGAGAGAGTGAGTGATGAAGAACAGAAAGAAAACTTCTGAAATTGAGAAGGTACAGAGATAGAGAGTGAGAAAGAGAGAGAGGGAGAAGGAGAGGGAGGGAGAGAAAGAGGGAGAGAGAAAGGGGGAAGGAAAGAGAGACTGAGTGATGAAGAAGAGAAAGAAAGGTTATGAAGATGAGAATGTACAGAGAGAAGGAGAGCGAGGGAGGGAGTGGGGGAAGGAGGGAGAGAGAGAGGGAGAGACAGAGTGAGAGATGAAGAAGAGAAAGAAAGGCTATGAAGATCAGAATGTACAGAGTGAGGGGGAGAGTGAGAGGGAAATGGGGAGAGAGTGAGGGGGAAAAAAGAGGGGGGAGAGGAAGAAGAGGTAGAGAGAGTGATGAGGAAGAGAAAGACTATGAATATCAGAATGTACAGAGAGAGAGAGTGAGGAAGGGAGGGAGAGGGAGAGAGATAGGGAGAGGAAGAGGGTGTAAGAGAAAGGTAGGTAGAGAGAGAGCGAGAGAGTGAGTGAAGAGGAAGAGAAAGAAAGGTTATGAAGTTCAGAATGTATAGGGAGAGAAAGGAAGAAATGATAAATTAATAGAGGAGCAAGACAAAATTAAATAAAGTAAGATGAAGTGTGAAATAAAAAAGAGAGGGAGGAAGAAAGAAAGAGAATAATTGATGAAAGAGTTTTAAACAATATGCAAATTTAGTAATTAATGTGACTTTTATACCAAAGTGACCCCTGTATGAAAATAGTGATAACAATCTTATGGAGATACATCGTTCTCGGAGTGTTTTGTAAATTTATTAGAATATAGTTTGAGAAATGAGAGTTAAATTATAAATGAGATTATGCAAATTAATATTTTATTGCAATTTCGAAGGCTAAGGGTAATTTGATTCAGGTTTTCAAGCTGTTAAGGTACATTGCAAGGAAGTTTTTCAGTAGATGGCAAGTCTAGAGCCTGAGCCTAAAAATTAACTATGGGCCTTGCAGAAGTGAAGTTGGGAGACCTAGTCACAGTGAGCGAGTGACAGCAGCCTGCAACTCTCTTTCTCAAATATTTCTTGCTGAATCGGTCTTGAAATTCAAATCTGAAATTCTTATTTTTGATAAATGAAGACAGTAAACAATAGGGAAATTAGATTGGCCATTATTTCACTGAAATTGAGAATAGTTTGAGGGGCTGAGTCATCTTCCTTTGTCCCAGCCTGTGTTTAGCTTGGCAATTCTAAGCAGCCCCTTCACTCCACTGATTCTTTCACATCGCTGAATATAGGAAAAATCCCTCCTTGTAGATCTTGGACTGCAATTAGTATCTTAAGTGCCCAGATCCAATCCACTTGTAACTCTGACTTTAAGATTTCTCAGCACAATTATTTCCTGTTGAATCTAACAGGAGATATGCAGTCCATTCATTAGCATAGATACACGGTCACTTCTGAAATATCACAATAGTGGCTTCTGAGTTATCAATGTGTGAAAAGAACTATTAATGGAGAAAGATGTTGCAGTGTAATGAAAGATCCCAGAGATGATCACCACACTGGTTGGTGGTATGCCCAGAAACGTATAAACCAGGCTGCTTGTCAAAGGCAGAAAACAAAGGGAAATCTTACACTAGTCCAGTGAGGCAGCTATATTATATAAATAATTAACAAAAACTTTCTAATCCAGGAAAAGGCCTTAGCAAATATAAATAACATCAGAAAGTAGATATCTTTTGACCTTGAACCAGACCAGTAATGACACAGCCCACAGCCAGGTTTTGTAAATTTTATCTTCCTTACATATGGAAAATTCAAAAGGAACCCTGCTATTCTCTGCCATGAAGTTGTGACCACTGATCTGGCTCATGAACACCAGGTTCAGCGGAATAGATCAAGGATCAAAATAACTTGCATTTATATATGTTTCATTTATTGATTTTAATGATCTGGACATCACTAGCTAGCCTGCACTGATAGCCATCCCTAGATGCTCTTAAGAAAGTGGTGCTGAGTTCCCTTCTTGAACTGCTGTGGTCGTTGTGGTGAAGGTACTCACACTGTCAGCGAGGGAGTTTTAGGATTTAAGCTGAACTATGATGAAGGGCCCATGATATATTTCCACGTCAGGATGGTGCACAACCCAGGGAAACCTACAGGTGGCAGTGTTTTCCCACTTACCTACTATGCTTGTCCTTGAATATTGCGGATGTGGGTGGTAATATTGGAATAACCTGGGAAGTAAATGAAGTAAAACTTGTAGCGTAGGGACTGAATGTTTAGGATCACCCATGGGGCACTTTCGCTCAGTCTGCCACAATAGGTGGGTTTTCCCAGTGGCCAATCATTTTAATTCTACTACCCATTCCTATTCCGACATGCCGATCCATGGCCCCCTCTGCTGCCATAATGAGGCCACTCAGGTTGAAGGGGCAGCACCCCCTATTCCGTCTGAGTAGCCTCCAGCCCGATGGCACGAACATTGAACTCTTCACTTCCAATAATGTCTCCCACCTCTCCCTTTTCTCTTTTGCCATTCCCCATTCTAGATCCCCTCTTACCCCTTCTCTTCACGTGCCTATCACCTGTCTCTGGGCTCCCTCATCCTTTCTTTTCTCCCATGATCCACCTGCCTCTTCTTCTTTTTCAGCCCTTTACCTTTTCCACCTATCACCTCCCTGCTTCTCTCTTTATACTGCTCACCTTTCCCCTCACCTGCTGATCATATCTCTTGCCCCTCCTTCCCCCCTCTTCCCACCTTCTTATTCTGGTTTCAACCACCTTCCTTTCCAGCCATGAGGAAAGAGCTCAGCCCGGGACATCAACTGTTTGTTTATCTCCATAAATGCTGCCTGAGCTGCTGAGTTCATCTAGTGTTTTGTGTGTTACACGGGGTACCAATCAGGAAGGCTATTTGCCCTGGATGCTTTCTCTGCATCATATGAAAAAGATTGATATAATTAAATACAACCTGTTGAAAATGAGTCTTCTTCAATTAAAATTTAAATGGGAAATGCTGCTATATAAACACTTCTCTATTTGCCTTTTGGATGTTTTTCTATACTGTGATCAGTATACACGGTGCTATAAGTTCTCGTGTAGGTTTATACTTGAGAAACACTCCGTTGGAAGTACTTTTTATAAAATTTTGTCGTTTAGTTTCAAATAGCTAAATTTCCCATTATTTTTTTAAGTAAATCCATTGTTTCTTACATTGAAGAATGCAACCCAGTATTTATTCAATAACTTTTAATGCTTCAGTTTAAAGATCTTAGAACTTACGAGGTATTTCTGTTGCACATGGAAAAATATGAAAAAATTTGATTTTCTCATACTCAAAGCATGAGATAATTTGATATGCCTTCTGTGCAGCACATCAATAAATGATTATTTAAACTAAATATCAGGAACTTGAAAAGTTCATTAAGATTAATAAAATATACCTATTTGCTAATTAATGATCGGTGAAGTCATTGGAAACAGCTGTCCTGCATACATATTTGATGTCATAATTAGCAAAAGCATCTATGTCTCATTTCAATTATATAAAAATAAAAGTTTGAGTTTAAAGAGTATATTACACGGAATACTCAAAGGTTTACTTTTTGTTTGCCTGAAGCTCTGCTCTTTTTACGAAGTGTATATATTCCAAAATTAAATTTTGATAAAGCATGTAGGACTATATTACATTTCTACCCCATTGCCTATATAGACATACCATTCCCTCTATTCAACACACCTGAAAAGCTGGAGGAACTTGCAGGCCAGGCAGCATCTATGGAAAAGAGTACCGTCAATGGTTCAGGCCGAGGCCCATCGAAAGGACTGAGTTTTCTCTTGTTTGCCACTCCCTCTATTAATTAGTTTACATTGTTACGTACCCGTGACACGTGACAGTGGTACCCTTGTCACGTGACTGGGGTTGAAGTTATACTGGACATGAGGTAATGGTGGAGTGATGTCATTTTCCCGCCAGTAGAGGTCATGTGACAGGTTTTTTTCTACAGGGTATAAAAGGAAGACCCACCCTGTCAGGTGGGGCAGTTCGTGGCTGGATTTGCCAAGATGACTTCATGTCACTGCGTGATTTAAAAGGATGACGCAGTTTAGTTAAAAATGAAGTTTTATATAATGCCTAAAGTTTAAAAGGTCAGAGCCAACGGTTTCTTTGCTAAGGGAGAGTGAAGAAAAGTTTGGGAACTGGAGATCGAGAAGAATCGATTTTCGATGGATTGACTTCGACCTTGTTTGATCCTCATTCGGAAGGATTTCGTTGACTATTCTCGCTGTTGACCCCTGGGATGACCAGAAAGGGTTTGAGAATAGTGTGGAAGAGAGGTCAGTCACTTTAAGTTGTTATATTTAATAAAATTCGACGTGGGAGTTCGACGCTGGGAATCGAAGGACATCGACGTGGAAGAGAATGTAAATCGCTTTAAAAAGTCTCTCCTTTTAAAAGTACCGTGAGCTTTTGAACTGTCGGCATATCGTTTTAAAATACTGCTTTCATTCGGCATATCGCTTTGGAGAACTGGTTTTTTTCAATACTACTTTAAAGACTGTTTGAGACTGCAAAGCTATTAAGGACTGTCTGACCAGCTGTCAGCAGCTGAGCTCGGATCATTGTTTGGGTTTGTTTACATTTGAAGGGGGTTTGTTATCAGTGTTTAATAAACGTGTTATTCGTTATAAAACCCTTTGCCTAACTCATCTATATTATTGTTGCCCGAATACGTAACATAATTATGGGGGCTTCGTTCGGAATTGAATTATTTGATTTTAAAAAGTTTTTTGAATTTTGAATCGGTGTTTTGGTAACGGGGATTGCTCGATTTTTTTTTGTTTGTTTGGCTTGTGAGTGGTATTCGGCAACGATGAATATTGATGAGTTTCTGGATTCGCCAGACGCGGATTTGTTAGCGAAGGCGAAAAAAACTGAAGTCTCTGAACTTGCTAATCGGTTGCATCTTAAAGGGATCTTGCCAACTACTTCAAAAGCTGTAATACAGAGAAAGATCGCATCACATTTTGTGGCTTCGGGTCATTTTGAAGAATCGATTTTAGAATCGTTTCCAATAAGTAATCTGGAGATGCAGTTGCAAATTGAACAAATGATGTTAGAAAGGTGTAAATTGGAAATTGAGCAAAAGCAAAGGGATTTTGAATATGCAATGGAGAAATTAAGGTCTGTAGAACAGTCTGCTGATTCTAAAAAACCGTTTGTTGCTAGCCAGGAAATTAAATTGGTCCCTCCATTTAGTGAAACAGAAGTGGAGAGATATTTTCAACATTTTGAAACTATTGCTCGGATGTCAGAGTGGCCGAAAGATAAATGGTCAGTGTTATTACAGAGTGTAATCAAAGGCAAGGCACGACACGTTTACACAGCTTTAACTGCTGCGCAAGCATTAGATTATGATATTGTGAAAGAAAATATTCTCAAATCATATGAGTTGGTCCCAGAAGCGTACAGGGAAAAATTCAGGAGTTTGAAAAAGTCTGTGGAAAAGACTTATGTGGAATTTGCCTATGATAAAGCTATGTGTTTTGAGAGATGGGTTTCTTCTAAAAATGTAAATGAGGACTATGATACATTGAGAGAGCTGATTTTGATGGAGGAATTTAAAAGAAGCATTCCTGTTGAAGTAAGGACCTACTTAAATGAGAGGGATACTGATAAATTGCAGGACTGTGCTAGATTAGCTGATGAGTATGTTTTAATCCATAAGAATAAATTTCCTCAGGGTAGAATTTTTAAGAGGAGAAATAATATGGAGACTCAAGGTAAATCAGAAATTAAATTAGAGGTTAATGAGAGAGGTAAGGAGGAAGGAAAACCTGTGAAGGAAAGACAGTTTGGTCTTATTTGTAACTATTGTAAGAAGCCTGGCCATGTAATAGCTAACTGTTTCAAATTGAAAAAGAAAGAGAAGGAAGCAGTTCCAGATGTTTGTGTGCAACATACTAAAGCACCTGTAAAGTTACAGGGTTTGGTAAACACAAATGAGGATTTGTTAGAGTCTGACAAAGTTAGAAAGGGATATGATCATTTTATAACTGAAGGGTTTGTATCCTTGAAAGAAGGATCTACTCTGGTGCCAATAAAAATTCTTAGGGATACTGGAGCTTCTCAATCACTGATGTTAGATAGTGTGTTGAAGTTTAATGAAGAGAGTGATACTGGTGAGGTAAATTACATAAGAGGTGTTGGAAGTGATTTTATGCCTGTACATTTACATGAAGTAAATTTAAAGTCAGGGTTAGTTACAGGATTTGTTAAAGTAGGACTACAGCATAGCTTACCTGTGAAGGGTATTTCTTTATTGTTAGGTAATGACTTGGCAGGTGGACAAGTTTTTCCTGAAGTGCATTTGACAATGGAGTCAGAGGTACCAGAGGTGAATTCTAACACAGATTTTTCCTGTGTTGTGACTAGAGCTATGGCTAAAAAAATTGATGTGCAGAATGAGGTTGTTACTCATGACTGTTCAACTCAGGATTTGAGTTTTGAGGATGTGTCAGAAACTTTCTTACCTTCGTTGTTTGAACAAGATTCTGGGAGTAAGTCTGACTATGAAGATTTATCTCTGTCTCGGAAGGAGATGATAGCAGAGCAGAATAGAGATCCTGAGATTATAAAATTAAGGGAACAAGCTTTACTAGGTAGTGAAATTGAGAAGGTGTCAGTAGGATATTACTTGGAAAAAGGAGTGTTGATGAGAAAGTGGAGGTCGCCTACAATTCCTGCAAGTGAGGAATGGAATGTTGTTTACCAGGTAGTTGTTCCTAAAGTTTATCGGAATGAGATTTTGACTTTAGCTCATAGTGTGCCTTTAGGTGGACATCAAGGGATAAGGAAAACTGTGGACAAGATTTTAAAACATTTTTACTGGCCTGGTTTAAGAAAAGATGTGGCGATGTTTTGTAAGACGTGCCATACTTGTCAGATTGTGGGTAAACCAAATCAGGTTACACCAGTAGCTCCATTACAACCTATTCCAGCATTCGGTGAACCGTTTTCTAAAGTTATTGTAGATTGTGTTGGTCCATTACCAAAGACAAAAACTGGTTATCAGTATTTGTTGACTATCATGTGTACTTCGTCTAGGTTTCCAGAGGCAGTACCACTTAGGAATATAAAAGCTAAAACTGTGACGAAGGCTCTTATAAAATTCTTTACTTATTTTGGATTGCCTAAGGAAATACAAACTGATCAAGGTAGTAATTTTATGTCTGGATTGTTTCAACAGATAGTTTATAAATTGGGAGCTAAGCAAATTACTTCGTCTGCGTACCATCCAGAATCGCAAGGTGCTTTGGAGAGGTTTCATTCTACTCTCAAGAATATGATTAGGACATATTGTGTGGAGAATGAAAGTGACTGGGATGAGAGTATAAGCTTACTTTTATTTGCAGTAAGGGAATCGGTACAGGAATCTTTAGGTTTTAGTCCATTTGAACTTGTGTTTGGGCATAGAGTTAGAGGACCTTTAGCTTTATTGAAGGAACAGTGGATTAGTAAGGAAGTGCATACTAATTTGTTGGACTATGTTTTGAAATTTAAGGACAGGTTACATAAAGCTTGTAGCTTAGCCAAGGAAAATTTGAAGTTGGCTCAGGAGAAAATGAAGACTTGGTATGATAGGGAAGCTAGGATGAGGATGTTTAAGCCTGGAGATAAGGTGTTGGTTCTTTTCCCAGTGCAGACAAATCCTTTACAAGCTAGATTTCATGGACCTTATGAAATTGTGTCTAGAGTTAATGATGTGGATTATGTAATAAAAACTCCAGATCGTAGAAGGTCAACACAACTTTGCCACATAAATATGATTAAACCATATTTTGGGAAACAATCTGATACTGTGACTGTTGTGGTTAGTGAGAATGAGTTGGATTTAACTGGGAACATGATAGATGATTCATCTGACTTTCATTCTAAATCTAACATTGTTTCTGTTAGGTTACCTAATTCGACTATTTTGGAAAATATGGATGAGAAATTAGCACATTTACAGCTAGAGCAGAAACAACAGATGAAGGAATTGATTTTTAAGTATAAGGATTTGTTTCCAGATGTTCCGAGAAGGACTACTATAGCTTCACATGATGTAGATGTTGGAGATGCCAAACCTATTAAACAACATGCATATAGAATGAACATGGAAAAATGTGAACTTGCTGAGAAAGAAATTGAATACATGTTAGGGAATGATATTATTAGACATTCTAACTCGAATTGGAGTTCACCATGTGTTATGGTGCCAAAACCTGATGGTAGTATTAGGTTTTGTACGGACTATAGGAAGGTGAATGCTGTAACGAAAACAGATGCATATCCAATTCCTAGAGTAGATGATTGTGTAGATAAGGTTGGAAAAGCAAAGTTCCTTACAAAGATTGATTTATTGAAAGGGTATTGGTGTGTTCCATTAACGGACAGAGGTAGAGAGATTTCTGCATTTGTAACTCCATCTGGGTTATATGAGTATAATGTTCTTCCATTTGGGATGAAGAATGCCCCAGGTACTTTCCAGAGGATGATTAATTCTGTGATTCAGGGATTGAAAGATACTGATGCTTATATTGATGATTTAGTGACAGGAAATGATACTTGGGAAGCACACATAATTGCGGTGGAGAAATTGTTTGAAAAGCTTTCAAAAGCTAACTTGACTATTAATTTAGCCAAGAGTGAATTTGGACATGCTACTGTGACTTACCTTGGTTATGTTGTGGGTCAAGGTAAGGTAGCTCCTGTTCAGGCAAAAGTTCAGGCAATTTTGGAAATTCCCACTCCGACGGGGAAAAACACTCTCAGAAGGTTTTTGGGAATGGTAGGATATTATCGAAAATTTTGTAAGAATTTTGCTAATGTTGCCCTTCCATTAACTAATCTTCTGCAGAAGAATGTAAAGTTTGTATGGACAGTGTTTTGTCAGGAAGCATTTGAAAAATTGAAAACAATGATATGTGAACAACCTGTGCTTAAGGCACCTGACTTTGAAAAACCTTTTTCATTAGCTGTAGATGCTAGTGATGAAGCTGCGGGAGCAGTATTGATGCAAAAGAATGAGGGTGATGAGGTTGATCATCCGGTAGCATACTTTTCTAAGAAATTTAATAAGCATCAAAGAAACTATTCAACAATAGAGAAAGAATTGTTATCTCTTGTTTTAGCTTTGGAATATTTTGAGGTATATGTTGGTACAACTCAAAAACCACTTATTGTTTACACTGATCATAATCCGTTAGTTTTTCTGAGTAAGATGAAAAACAAAAACAGAAGATTGTTAAATTGGAGTTTGATGTTACAAGAGTACAATATTGTGATAACTCATATTAAAGGTAAAGATAATGTGGTTGCTGATTGTCTATCTCGATGTTGAATGTACAATGTTTTTTTTTGGAGTGGTTTTTTTTTTATTGTAACACTCCTACTGTATTGTATATTGTGTATGTTATATGATTTATACATTTGTTTTTTTTGTAAGTAATTGTTAAAAATTTTTGTTCTTGATAGACCAAAAATGTTTTTTTTGGAGGGAGGTGTTACGTACCCGTGACACGTGACAGTGGTACCCTTGTCACGTGACTGGGGTTGAAGTTATACTGGACATGAGGTAATGGTGGAGTGATGTCATTTTCCCGCCAGTAGAGGTCATGTGACAGGTTTTTTTCTACAGGGTATAAAAGGAAGACCCACCCTGTCAGGTGGGGCAGTTCGTGGCTGGATTTGCCAAGATGACTTCATGTCACTGCGTGATTTAAAAGGATGACGCAGTTTAGTTAAAAATGAAGTTTTATATAATGCCTAAAGTTTAAAAGGTCAGAGCCAACGGTTTCTTTGCTAAGGGAGAGTGAAGAAAAGTTTGGGAACTGGAGATCGAGAAGAATCGATTTTCGATGGATTGACTTCGACCTTGTTTGATCCTCATTCGGAAGGATTTCGTTGACTATTCTCGCTGTTGACCCCTGGGATGACCAGAAAGGGTTTGAGAATAGTGTGGAAGAGAGGTCAGTCACTTTAAGTTGTTATATTTAATAAAATTCGACGTGGGAGTTCGACGCTGGGAATCGAAGGACATCGACGTGGAAGAGAATGTAAATCGCTTTAAAAAGTCTCTCCTTTTAAAAGTACCGTGAGCTTTTGAACTGTCGGCATATCGTTTTAAAATACTGCTTTCATTCGGCATATCGCTTTGGAGAACTGGTTTTTTTCAATACTACTTTAAAGACTGTTTGAGACTGCAAAGCTATTAAGGACTGTCTGACCAGCTGTCAGCAGCTGAGCTCGGATCATTGTTTGGGTTTGTTTACATTTGAAGGGGGTTTGTTATCAGTGTTTAATAAACGTGTTATTCGTTATAAAACCCTTTGCCTAACTCATCTATATTATTGTTGCCCGAATACGTAACAACATGCATGTTTATATATTATCATAAATACTGCACATAGCATTTTTTGGAAATAGATCTCTCAAAGTTGCCATGTAAGTTGATAAGGTTGTTAAGAAGACATATGGTTATTTGGGCTTCATTAATCAATGGATCGCATTCAGACGCCACAAGATAATGTTGCATCTGTATAAAGCTTTGTTGAGGTCACACTTGGAATAGTGTGTTCAGCTCTGGTCACCTCATTATAGGAAGGTTGTAGAAATTTTAGAGAGGGCACACAGGAGATTTACCAGGATGCCGCCTGGACTAGAGGGCATGGTTTATGAAGATAAGTTGAGCGAACTAGGGCTTTTCTCTGTGGACCAAAGGAAGATGAGAGGTGACTTGAAAGAGATGTACAAGATGATAAGAGTCAACGATTGACTGGACAGCCAGAGACTTTCTCCCCCAGGGTGGCAATGGCTAATACAAGATGGCATAATTTTAAGGTGATTGAAGGGAAGAATAGGGTTGGGGGGTGATGACAGGGTGTGGTTGCTGTGTGGAACGCCTGCAAGGGGTGGTGGTGGAGGCAGATACGTTAGGGACATATAAGAGACTCTTAGTTAGAGACGGATGATAAAAAATGGAAGGAAGGGTTAGATTGATCTTTGAGTAGCTTAAAGGCCAGTACTGTACTGTTCCGTCCTTTATGATTCAAAGTAAAAAGAAGCAAGCTGAAGAAACTGTTACTCTATTACCACCATCTCAATCTGATTAAAATTGAAATTTAACTCTAAATTGTGCTTGAGTGATGAATATTGATCAGGACTTCTGTCCTTAAATCTTATACTCATTTTAACATCCTATCTGAGAAATGGACCTGAAGACAGTGTGGCATTCTCTCAGTCTTGCACTGAACATGCTGCCTAGTTTAGGCGATGACGTTTCTGGGGCAAATCTTGACCCACCACCACCACCTTGTTGCGATTCAGAAATGTGTTTACCCCAACTGAGCCTCAGCTGTCACTGAGTGGATAGGGATGGGGGGAGCTCACAGAATTTCCCAGAGTACTTCACCATTTAAGAAAAGGTTAGTTGAAAGTGGGTTGTGAATCTGGGTAAAGAACAGGATCACAACTACTGATCATTGTGAGGAATACACACCAGCTCAGAATGGTTGATTCCATGTTGTCTTTCCAATGTCATTGCATCTCCTCCATCGTTTATCCCAATGGAGTCAAATGACTCATGGCGGATGAGGGACATCCTGCCTAGTTTATCTGTTAGCTTGTTAACGTATTGGCTAAGAGCCCATTCCCAAACACAATATTGGTTCCCTGGTAAAACATATAAAATTGCTTTGATAGGATGACCTTTCCAATAATGTAATATATGAGCATGTTTCCCTTCAAATAACACACTTGCTTGCCTGGTAAACTTGTTCTCACATTGAAAAACTGCTCCATTCACTTTTTCCAATTTAAAGGCAGAGTTATGGACACTTTCATGCGTCTAATCTATGATTATCTTTTTATGGGATATGTGGTGCAGTCTTTTTTCCCTTCTCGCTCAGGCTCCCTTGACTCTTCCACTGAGACGTCAATGACTCGAAGTGCAGCCTCCTGTACTCGCGCACAACTCGACAACTTCACTGCCTTTGCTCCTATTTTTGAGCTCACTGAATGTTGTTGGTTACTGAATTTCTAATGAAATCTGAGTTTTATATCAAATTGCAAGTTCAATATTAACTCTAAGAAACTTCAGTTTACTGCCGGCTGATGTCAGCCAACAGTTAGACGTCAAATTCAGGAACAGTTAAAAGCTTAGAAACCAGCAGACTGATGTGCAAAGTTGCTTCCATGATCTGCCTCATTTGCACCAGATTTACCACACACTGGCTTCCCAATTTTTTTATACAAAGTAGTAGCCTGCTTTTAATAACATGTTGAAAAGATGACTGAACAACTGTTTCTGTTTTGAATTTAGAAAGTTTCCCCTTTCTGGTGAAGGAGATCGAGGATGGCTACTCTGGGCACAGAGAGTTTCAGGAGTGGGACTCCAACTCAGACACCAGAAGGGAATGTGGTGATGAACTTCAGTTTTGATGGATATCCACTGGAAGAGGATGAAATTCAGATCAAGGAGAGGAAGAGGCAAGGCAGCAGGATGTCCATAGTCAATGAACCAGGTGATGTGGCATCTGTAAATGTGTATTTGCACGTTAGTTCCTTTGCTTACCCCACTTCACTCCTTTACATTGTCACGTACATGCAGCCTTGTAAAAGTTTCAGCAGCAACAGAACACACCCGGA
The DNA here is from genome assembly GCF_048418815.1 of Hemitrygon akajei. Classification (NCBI taxonomy): domain Eukaryota; kingdom Metazoa; phylum Chordata; class Chondrichthyes; order Myliobatiformes; family Dasyatidae; genus Hemitrygon; species Hemitrygon akajei. Next base: position 41,353,434 of record NC_133134.1, on the reverse strand, counting down.
GTCTGGTTTTGCTGTTAACAAAACACTATTTCATTAGTAACGACGTAATATAGTCACTTAAACCAGGTAAATCAAGAGTTAACGGTGTTATGCATATATAAGTGTAAAATTATAAATACCAAAACTTCTTTAAGCTTAGGTGGTAAGAGTTACAGTCTTACGATAGCATGTAAGAAAAGTTCAGTTCAAAATGCTCAGGTTAATTAATGCGAGATGTTTGTAATCCAAAGGTGAATGTTGTGAGAAGGCAATTACATCGATATTCCACAAATTTCACGACAGCAATACAAAATGACAATAGCAGTAGGTTTTATCTCCGAAGTTGTTCCACTCCTCACACAAAATATCACCAACAGTGATCTTCAACAAATATCCTTTCAACACAAGTGGTACCACACCCAAATTCAGCTATGGGACATCCCAAAGTGGTGGCCACAAGATACTCAAACAGAATCCACGAATGGATTATCACTAACAGTAGCTTATCACAAAGGGGACCATCTACAAGGGAACCACCACCCAGGCAAGGGTCGACACACCAGTAGATTCCACAAGGTTACCGGAATCACACAACGTGATCGCCACTTATCCAGTTCCACAACATACGAAATAACTCCAACAGTGATTTGCCACAGGGGTGCCTTTCTTCAGAGAACTACCACACCGAGACAAAGGGTAAACACACACATGGTATTCACAGAAGTTTTCCCCTCTCCAGAGAACCCACTCCTGTGGATTAACTATGTGACAATCACACTTTGGTAGCTGAATGGAAACAAACTCACCCTTATGGGCTACTTAGAGAGAAAGTCCAAGTATTTGATCACTTTGTCACTAGGTTTCTTCTGTTTCAAACCTTCCTCCCCACCCCTCCCCTCTCCTCTCCGCTCCGCAAAACTTCTTCTAGTTGCAGAAAACTTGTGAGAGTCATTTATCAATACTCTGGATCAATCTCAACTCACCCCTTTTGGGCTACGGAAAGTTTAAACCAGCAACCGACTCACTGGTATCTTCCATTGACCAAATCCATCTTGACTCTAACTGTGTGTGTCTGTGTCCTTGCAAAAAGTAAACGAGCTGCAGAGAAACCGTAACATTGATTGTCCATCAAATAACTCCACTCTCCCCATCATAGTAACCAAAGCAACTTTGTAATCAGTAGAAATCCATGTGTCCAAAAGTCAGCCTCATTCTCCCGGCGTTTTAAAGTGACAATCCGCAGATAAAATGAACCTTGGCGGTACATAACAATGTACCAGCAGATTTGCTGCACTCATGCCAGTGGTTGTGCTTCAGGTGCAAGCTTTGATGATACTGGGGTGAAATCTCTCTTCCAACCTTAGTGTGGTGGGGACCTAGGCGAGGATGCCTATGATGGAGTATCCAAAACTAGAATTGATGGTTCTAAACTAGCCGCTAGACGGGAAATCAAAGTAGAGCTGACGGTTCAGCAGCAAACCTCAGTTCAGGTACTCTTTAAAATTAGAATCCTGTCGCCAAAATATGGCCTCCAATTAGTGAGATGGGCCCGAATTTTTAAAGAGGCTGCGCCAACTATCCATGTTCTGGAGAGTCGGAGCATCTAAATCCCAGAAGCCGGCGCGGTCAGGTGCAAATCGTAACAATTAGTCTCGGCATGTGAGATTCTCTTTCTGATATTGGGAAGAATGAAGTCAAATCTTCAGGAAGTGAATACAAGTGTCAGCCAATAGCAATGCTTATGTTAAATGCCAGTGACAGGACAAATATTCATCCTGCTAATGCTGATTATTGGGAAAGTCTCAGCCCAGGACCTTTCACTACAGCTCTGTGTGATCACACTCACAAACTAACCTCCCTTCACTCCATCACCTCACAGCCTCCTTACCATGGCTTTACATTATATCTACACAATCACCCCAAGAACTGATTCCCAGATCAAGTTGGCCAATTGCATCTCTAGTTTCACCTTTCACGTGTTGGCTTGTTCAAGAATGGGGCCTAGCTACTTTTACCTTCGTCTCTCTCTCTCTCTCTCTCTTCCTAAGGTTCTGTATCTTTTCAAATCTTACCCCGGTCGGAAAAGCTTTGTCAAAAACCCACCTCTTTGATCAATCCCCTTCAGTTGTCTCCTCTTTCTCCTGATGAGAGGAACCTGGAATTCATGTAATGTCATCGCTGCTCCTGGATTTGTTAATTTAACAGAGCAGATTTGAAAAGCTAGAGGCAAAAATATGTTTGAAAATTAACGACAAAACATTAATCTTTAATACTCATACAAATAAATTAGCCTTGTGTCTAATCACTCATTTGCATAGATTTAATTAGGAAAGTGGTTTCATCAAGCTTGTTCACACCACTGAGGTCTTGAAAGAAGCAAACCGATCTTCCTTTCTAAATACATAAAGATATATTTTCCATATGCAACACCTTCTGACATTTTGGGACCATTCAGCTGAGGATTACCAGAAAAGTGAGAGAACTGACTTCTTTTCACACCTTTGTGCTATTTACCATCATTGCTTTTCTCAAGCTAATGATTTTTTTGCATCAATATTTTCAATAAATATCAGGCATGAGATTTCTTTCCAGACCATGTGTTATTTAGGTGCTGCCATTATAGTTACTGCTCGTTAGCCACAGGCGTTTCGGGGGACAATGAAGCTTCTCCACCTCTGCATGGCCGTAACATTGCACACAAATAAAGAAGGATTCTTCATTGCTGTTTCCGTTACAATTACGTTTGACCAATCGGGGTCATTAGCCCTGAGCTGGACCCTCAACCTGGAGGACCGGTGAACCACTCTTTGCCCTGTTTGGCCTGCGTGACCCTACCAAGAGCTAAAGCACAAGGCTCTGACTCCAGCCAATGTAGCTCTCCAGGTCATTGGGGTACACAAGATTCCAAACCCTACGACAAGGCTGAGGTTTTGTTGGAGGTTATTTACTTGCACAAATATAGCACCTGTGTAAGCCTCCATGCTTGTGGCTGCTGATGATGTGTGAGTATTCCCAGCTAATGCACACATTTTTGATGACAGTGAGTGTGGAAGTGTGACTGGATGGTCCTGCAAAGCCCCCAGCAGAATCAACAATTATCTTTAAGGGTAGTTCTTGGTACACTCTCGAGAAGTGTTGAACAAGGAAGAAGGGCATATCTGCCAAGGGTGACCGAAGAGCAATACTCTTAAGGGAACCTCAGTAAGAGGCAATATCCAATGAACTAACATGAAATGTGTCACCTTCTGAATATTTATTATTTTTTTATTTTATTGAGATACATCATGCAGTAGGCTGTTCCAGCCCACGCCACCAGCCTAGCCTAATCACGGGACAATTTACAATTTACAATGACCTACCAAGCCCCTGGTATGTCTTTGGACTGTGGGGAGGAACCAGAGCCCCTGGAGGAAGCCCACGGATTCACAGGGAGAACGTATAAACGCCTTACAGGCAGCTGCGGGAATTGAACCCGGGTCACTGGTACCGTAAAGCGTTGTGCTAACCACTATGCTACCATGCTGCCCTTACTTAGCTCCTAAGTCGAGCCATTGGCCAAGATTTGGTAACGGTGGCAGATTTCTTTCTCTGAAGGACATTTAGTGAACCAGGTGGGATTTTAAACAACAATCTGCCACTGAGACTATTTCTAAACAAATTAACATTCATTTAATTGTTTAAATTTAAACTTGCCAGTGGCCAATGTGGGACTTGTAGATCAACAGCCTAGAAAGCTGACTGCTAATCCACTCATTTTAGCCACTTCACCCTACATATCAAAGCTTATTCCACCACTGCCAGGCCAGGTTCCAGGGTGTGACTGTCTGAAAGGAGAGAGGCTCAGTGATGAGTTTGTTGGAGGGAAGGTTTGTTTTCAGTGAGGGGGTGTGGTGTAGATTAAGGGCCTGCCCCATTGGCTAATTGAATCAGAAACAATTGCTGGATGAGGAGGAAGGACTCAAAATGAAGTGCTGCTGTCGTCTACCGTTCCATGCCCACGATTGGCTAAACAATAGCCACCGCACGGATGGAGACCACTGCCTTTGGTATGACTGACACCACCCCCCCCCCCCCCACCATTTGGGTTGCTGCTGCTATCTCTACTTGTGCATTACATTAATCTATCAAAGCAAGACAAGTGCAGTGTGACTGTGAGAGATGATCAAGGCGTTTGAGTAACGTGGCTGCTGTATTCACAAACTGACATTTGGATGCCATGTGGTAACAGAATCAACTCTTAGGCTGTCCAAGAAAGGATGTGGGAAAATTATTAGTAGGTGAGTGTTGGAGCTGTGGTGAATTGATCAGTGTCCGAGGCTAGAATGTAGTTGGTGGGTAGAGCTTTTGAAGATGCATGCGCAGGCTTGGTCATTGACTGTGTTCGTATATCTGGGCAACACACACAAAATGGTGGAGGGGATCAGCAGGCCAAGCAGCATCTATAGAAAAGAGTAAGCAATCAACATTTCATCATCTGAAGGGTGAGTTCCTTCAGAATTTTGTGTGTGTGGCTTGAATTTCCAGAATGTACAGATTTTCTCTTTTTGTCATATACCTGGGGCTTGACTTCTATTTGTTTATCTGACGGGTCACCGGCCTCTGTAGAGTGAACATGCCTCTCTTGCTCATCACACTCCCCACCAAGACTCCAATTCAGCTTCTAAACATTACGATGCTCCATTCTTCCATGTGCCATTGAATTACTGTATTGAGCAGGACTATTGATCAGATAGGATAGGATAAACCCTACCACAGGAGCTGGGCAGTTCACAGTTTGGGGTTAATATAATAATAAAACTATGGATTGTTAAAACACCCATCACGGTGGCGTGTTCTGTTTAGTAAATCCAAAACATAAAACTAATTGAATGAAAACACAGAGGGGTCATGAATGACAAGCAAGAGAAAATCTGCCGATGCTGGAAATCCGAGCAACTCACACAAAATCCTGGAGGAGCTCAGCAGGCCAGGCAACATCTATGGAAAAAAGAACAGTCAATGTTTTGGGCTGAAATGTCAACTGTACTTTTTTCCATAGGAGGGGGTGCACGTGTGTGTGTGTGTGTGTGTGTGTGTGTGTGTGTGTGTGTGTGTGTGTGTGTGTGTGTGTGTGTGTGTGTGTGTGTGTGTGTGTGTGTGTGTGTGTGTGTGTGTGTGTGTGTGTGTGTGTGTGTGTGTGTGTGTGTGTGTGTGTGTGTGTGTGTGTGTGTGTGTGTGTGTGTACACACATATGTAATTCTTACTGAGTTTGCTAGTTTGCTATGTCATGGCATGACCGAGTGTCCAGCGGTATAATTGGGCAGGCAGGCTGGGCTCATCAGCCTTGGCTGGTTACCAGCCTAGGAGAAGGACAACTCCGATTCCAAACCCCGGTAGATGGGACTCATTGGCCTTGCCAGCCGGTCTGTGTAGGAGAAGGAAAACTCCAATACTCAACCTACAGCCTTGCAGTTATCGCAGCTTGCTGTGCCATTGTGGAACGTCCCTCGACCTGAAGATTGGAATCAGTCCACGCACACTGATCCTCACTATAAATCTACACTGGGCAGGCGGGAAGAAAAGTCCTACAGCGATGGAAAAGGGGAGAAACGACAGGTGTTAGATGACACTGGGAGTCACAGTCTCAATTCTGTATGTAGGCAGCTCAGACCCAGGGGTCTCTGTCTGTTGAACTGAGGCAACAACAGCCTTCGGCAGCCTCTGAGTCACCCAGCAGCCCCTCCTCAGGGATAGACTGCCTGTTCCTGATGGAGACGGACCTAGAAAAGGTGGCCCAAAAAAATCCTTCCTCACCTCCACCTGGTTTGTTCACCGTGCCCAATGGGCATCTTACTCAAGCAGTACGAAAAAGCAAAATAAATCAAACAACGTCAATATATCTCAACATCATGTGCTGGAATGTACGCACAATGCAGGACTCTACAGAAGGTGACTGACCCCATAGATGCTCAGTGCTTGTGACACAAGAACTAGCTTGGTGGACAATATCATTGCTGCTATAAGCAAAGTACATTTTGAAGATCAAGGATCTTTAATAGAGCATGGTGCAGACTACACTCACTTAGGTCAGGCAGAAGCAGCAACGAGAACAGATTCTTTGGGGTGGCCTTGGTGATCAAAAACACCATCATCAATAAGCTTCAAAGCCTACTGATCCGACACTCAGATCAATTTATGTCCCTGCAACTCCCGCTGCAAGACAACCAATTAGTCACCCTTGTAAACATCTACGCCCTGACACTGCAAGCAGACCCAGCTGTCAAAGAGATGTTCTATTGGGAGCTGAAGTCCCTCCTATTGGAAATATGTAAGGCAGACAAGATCATCGTCCAGGCAACTTCATTGCCAGGGTGGGTAGAGATGGCAAGGTATGGCTGGGAATCTTCTGTCATCATGGTGTCAGAAACTGCAACGACAATAGGAGGATGCTCCTGGAGCTCAGCACAGAATTAGACCTGGTTAGAACTTTTGTACCCTGGGGAAAATACACACTCAGGACTAAAAATACTTTTTTGGGTCTTTAATTCCTTTATCCATTTTAGGTGTTTTAATGCAGAAAGAGGGTATCAAAATAAAAACAACAAAATGAATTTTAAAAAGAAATGCGGTTCCTGCTGTTATAATCTCAGTTTAGTATTGGTCCACACCCTTGCATCAACTAGTTACGAATGCAGGACGAAAATAAACAAGATACACAAAACCAATATGTTAGTGGCAATTCTTAAAAAAAACACAATACAAACAATATTAGAATCCCACCAACCCTGTACCTTATACAGAACATCAAAAATATAAATAAATGCACCTCATCTTAACTAAGATGTATACTCACTTTGCCACACATGTGCTTAACTTCCAGACACGTACAGGCTAGACCCTGAAACAAATTCTCCTCACTCACGCTACTAGGCGGATAAGGAACTTCACACAACCACGCTATCCAGCGCCGATACCTTACTTGCGAAAATCTAAAGCATCCACATGTAAAACATGTCAAATTACCAATATTCTAGATTTACAAACAAGTATGAAGGAATCTAGATGAATATTATCAAATATTATTGACCCATCCTCACCATACGATCAGTATTCAATGTTCTTTCTAGAACGTGGCAACCCTTCTTTCTACTCCGCACATGCATAATGATGTCACCATTTTCTCTTAAAGGCACAGGCTGCTATTTTAGCATTACCAGGGTGAATACACAAGTGCACTTTAACAATAAAAAATTCAACGGTCACCTGGCACATTACAAATATGCTGTTTTAACAGAAAGCCAGATTCAAGATGACCTGAAGACACGCTCGATATGAACACTGGCACCTCCTGGACTACATCCTTGAGCTCCAAAAGGATGTGTCAGATGTTCTACACACCAGGGTCATGCTGAGTGCAGACTATTATATGGATCACATGCTCGTCAGGGCAAAAGTCAGACTGGCTATCAAGCCAGCAATAAGGAAAAGGGGACCAGGGTCGAAGAGTCTCCAGGTGGATAAGCTCTTTGGCCTCTGAGATGTACTCCAGATAAAGCTAAGGGAGAAACTGGACAGCAAAGGCACTCCAAATGCAGACTCCGACACGGGAAAGAAATGGAAGCTCCTGAAGACTGCCATCCAGGATGTGGCTGTCGAGGTAGTTAGGTACTCTTCAAGAAGAAACAGACTAAAACAACCGAGCCAGTGTCCAATTCCATTTTAATCAATTTGCTGTTCTCTTCTGATCTAAGCAATGTCGCTTATCTGTTGTTAATTTCCATATTGTAAATCTCAAGGCTACTCAGTCCTGTGTCACACTCATCATTATCAGATTTTTCATCAACAACATGCGGATTAGTGCTCTATTTGAAACTACAACTTGACTTTTTTTTCTTTTTTCTCTTCCCTGTGCAGTCCATTTATTTTTGTCTGCCCTTTGTATGAGTCCTACTTTGTTGCATTTTCTGCAGGTTTCATCTTTAAACCTGCTGTGGTCTGGTGTAAGTGAACATCTGCCACAATGGTAGCACAGTTTGTTCAGCCGGGCAGGTTTCGGTTTAAATGTTGCAATTTTGTCATTGCTTACTTTCCTTTCTGTCTGAAACTCTCTGACTGTGATTTCCATTGATACAGTTATTTCAACTGCTCTTTTAAATGTGAGTAGTGCTTCAGTTAATGGCTGTTTTTGAGTGCTTTCTTGTTACATTCTACAAACTAAATGATCTCTCAGTGCATCATTAAGCCCATTACTGATCTGATAATGCTCAGACAATCTCGTCAATTCAGCCACAAACACTAAAATGGACTCCCCTTCCTTTTAATTCTGCTTTGAGACCTAAAGCATTCTGCAATCAACAATGGTTTTGGTTCTAAATGTTCCTGCATCACTGTCATGATATCAGCAAAGCTTATTTCGGCTGGTTTGGTTGGAGCAGTCGAACTTCCAAGCAAACTGTATGCTCTTCCACCCAATATACTCAGCAAAACTGGCACTCACTTCTCATTGGTTATTTCATTTGCTTCAACGTACTGCTTAATTTGCTCTGTATACAAAATCCAGTTATTTCTTGTACAATCAAACACATCTATCTTTCAGATGTAGTCAGCCATTTCTGCTTGTTTTAAATTTATAATCATTATCATCTGGTATTCACTGTTCATGAACACATGATTTTTGTTCATTTTCTCCTTTTCCAAAGAACATGTGCTGCTATGAAAAAAATGTGTTGTGCTTCTTTTCAACTTGAACATCTCACTGCACTTGAACAGGTTAGCAGTTGTCTCAGGTTTGTTAAAAACATTTTTGGTGCCTCTGTTATGTTTTGGAATTCCAAAAGATAATAGTAATTGAAAGGAAACACGAAGCCAGGAATGCACGTCTTTGTTTTGTTTTTACTTTAGCGAGGCACACACGCGTAGCGCCCTGGTTCATATCTTTACTGTTATACTGTATGAATTTCATTTAGCAGCTCTGTAAGAGCAGCTGTTCTGCTTTCAGCCTGTTTGGGTTATTGTTGAAGATGAGGGGTGGTGTGGAATGTGTGTCATCCAATTAGTGGGAGGTTTTTCTTGGTGAGGGACAATAAGGTTGATCTAGGGCTTTTGTTCGAGAGGAGATGAAGAGGGAAGACACTGAGGAGAACCCATCGTAGCATATGATCTGGTGGGAGACCCATTTGGTGGAGGTGGATTGTGAGCAATGTTCTGAAGGTGGTGTGGGCTTTCACACGGACCGAGGGCTCAGCACGCGAGTGATAGAGAAGTTCAAGATGAACTCCAACTTGTGCACATTTGAATGTTTAATTGTAATGCGCACTTTTCTTTTTGATATTCTTTACTAACCCTTCAGTTAAGATTGATAAATATAATTCCTTTAATCGTATGCAGTGTACTGTCTGTTATTTCATGGCATTAAATGGTAGTGAATGACAGTGTCCACACAAACAGGGGTTTGAGTGGGAGGGGCTCGTGCCTCAATCTCTGGGGTGGAGGTTGTCTTCCCTAGGCTTACGCAGCCGAGGAAACCCGAGTGTTTCACACGTATGACATGGTCGTTCCGTGACTTATGCCATTCACGTTTTTTACATATAACCCATAATTAATCATTTAAATGAACAAGAATGTTTAATCAAACAATATATTTACAATATTGCTCAAATAATACTGAAATATTAAATACACAGCATGAGAAATCTTCCATTTTCATTTGGCTTACATGTGCATCTTTACTGCACTGAAACTGTGTTGCAAAAGTGAAATGGGCATTCTGCTATCCAGAGTTTCTAATAAGAGTGAATTTTCGGGGCGGCCATGTTAGTATTCCACCTACCTTGCAAGCAGTGTTTACAACTGAACTGTGTGTCCTGATTCCTTCGCTAGTTCTCAGTCTGCTCCAGATTAGTTCAGTGTTGCTCCATCGCACGTTTGCTGCACCATTCTCCTTCTCCTTGATTTGTAACCGCTTCAGTAAAAGGCCTGAAGCCCATGGCCCAGAAATTCGATTGCAGAGCACATTCTGTAGTGGGACACAATTTCAAAATCAACAGTTGAATGTGATGCGGACTTTGCAGCATGCAGACAGCATTGACTGTGTACAGGCGGTGCCTGAGAAGGCGCTGTGTGGACAACAGCAGTGTCAATTGTCTTGCAAAAATACACTGTGTATACTTAATGAAAGAACAAGGCAGAAAAGCAGACGAAAATCAGAAAATGTCCAAGAGTAGAGCTTACATGACTGCTGTGGCAGAGTCCGTTCAGAAGAAACCCAGACAGAGTAAAAGACCAGACCTCTAGTCATTACTAATGTGAAGCTTCTGTTCTTTTTGATGGGGTGAAATCTTGGTTCATTCAGTCTATTGGGATGTGTACTCCTGGGTGGCGGGGTGGAGATATGTCTATACCAAAGGAGGTGTAAGGCGCTCCTTCCTTCTGCTAGCCTGCAGGTCATCCTTGGGTAAGGTATAGCACCTAATTAGCCCCCCCCGATCAGGGTTACATGAAGCCATGGGAGCAGGTGGTGAATGGTGGTTTGAGCAGTTGGTGCATATCACAAGTCCCGGTTATGTGACCACTGATTGCTTGCTAGACAGTCTCTGAAGAGTGGGGCCGCCCGTCTTGTAAAGACGCTGCCCAGAAGAAGGCATTGGCAAACCACTTCTGTAGAAAAAATCTGCCAGAAACTGTCATGGTCATGGGAAGACTGTGATCGCCTACGTCCTAACACGGCACACAATGAGTGAATGAACCCCTACTCTACTGTACAATGCCTAATCTCACAAGACTTGCCTTCACCTCTTCAACAGTGTTTTGCCCAAGAAGAGACTTTGCTCAGATTAGTTTGCAGTTAACATACAACTCCTAAAATTACACCTCGTTGCCGCATGGAGTTGTACAAATAGCCCATTAATTGTGCTGCTTGAACAAAAGAGTTGGGCTCAGCTGTTGCTCATTCTGATGGAAGACCTGCAGCATTGAGACAAACAGGCCCAGTCCTCCAACAGCACCACTTTATGCATTTTTAAGTGGGATTGAAATTCCAGGTCCAGATACTTCAATCTTTATTTCTATATTTCTTTAAGCCAGCGCGCCCATCTTCCCCAGGCAATGTGCTTCGGTGTATCCTTCTCCAATATTATTAGGGTCACTGAAGGGCTGCAGACAGGCTTTCTGAGAATATGATTTAAATGGATTGTGTCTGCTGTGCTGGCGTTTTCAAAATCACTCTTATGGAGCCATATTATATTCACGCAGTTCTTCTATCAGGATAAGTTGTGCGGCAGCTGAGCCCAATTTTTGTTCAATTATACTTGCCAGTGGAGGTCACTGTTTGTTTCTTTCATTCTACTGAGCCTGAGAGTTTCCTGAAAACAAAATGGATAAGGATCAGTTGTGGGACCTTCTTAACTGTGTGCTTGCTGCTGCTCCATATGGTGCATTTAGCTACAAAGCCACAGGCATTTTGGGGCCTAGGGTGACATTAGAGGCATATTTTTCCTTCCCTACCAGATGGTGGTCAGATCGCAACCTGGCCTAGATGTTAATGAAATGTTCCTTTTATTAATCTTTTAAACTTTATTTAAAGGGCACCCTCAGAATGGAGCCCAGCAGCTCCCCTGTGATCACTCGATTCAGCACATTCTACTCTTTGCTTCTTGCTGACCTTTCTGAATTATTGACTTGATTCACCGCTGCTACGAGGGAGGCCAATGCTTCAGTTAACTGTCTATTTGACGGACAGAAGCCCTAGTTCTCCAGCAGTGAATTGTCTGAGAGCTTTCTCAGCAGTCAGTCAATAGCACTGCATTATTCCATTAGGCTCAGGATAAAAGGTTGGAATCTGCTTCTAAAACCACTATCTCATATAGTTCTATTTTATTTTCTATATAGTAAACAGTATTCACAAATGCTATGCATTCTAGTGCAAACTACCTAATGACTGAGGCATTGAACATTTATTATATACATCCCTGTAAGAATGGAGCTCAATTTGATTGGCCCCAAAAATAAGATCAGGACTCATGACCCTCAAGTAATTAACTTCCACTGAATGTAGTGAGTCTATCAACTTTGTGCTGTCTGCTCTAATCCAAGATTAGAGCCGCACTGGATCAGTTGTTCATTGGCTGACATTTCAGCAGGCTACAAGTAACATGCCACGGAGCCCGCACCCATTGCCTGCTGCCCCTACCTCTTCTCTTGTGTGCTGAGCTCAACCAGTTCCCTGTTGTCCTCAGCCACTGCAATCTGCAGTAGGATGGTACCTGGGTTCTCTCAGAGGTTCTCCTCTATGGCCATCTGCAGCCACTAAGAGACAGCTGTCTGCCACTGGTGGATGGGAAAACAAGGTCATGATATGTGGAGGTCCAGATCGACTAGACGTCCCTTTGAGGCCTGATGGCCAGAACCCTAAGTCTGTGAATTTTTGCAAATCTGCTCAGGAAGTTGGGGCCCAGTGTCTGTGAGTCCATAAGTCTGCAGGAGGATGGAGGCTAAAGACAACTTGTCCTGGCGTTAGAGGATTCTGTATGTGCTTTGGGCGTGAGGGAAGAACGGGTCTGGTTTCATTATTAGTACTTTGTTGCTTGGTGTGTTCTGTTTTGCTGTCTTCTATCTTGTTCTGCCAAGCTTTGTAGACTTGCTATGCCAGAATGTGTGACCACATGTGCGGGCTGCGCCCAGCACACCCTTGGGTGTGTTGATTGTTAATGCCAAGGGCACCTTTCTCTGTGCGTTTTGATGCACATGTTATAACTCTGAATCGGAATCGGAAACGATCACCTCAGATATAAACCAAGCAGGAAAGGCAATGTCTAATTTGCCACTTCCTTCACCGCTGCCACCTCAGCATCCACTCACACCGTGACTGCTGGCAAGGTCTTTGCTCTCAGGAGAGTGAGATTGGACCGTACACTGCAAGCACCACGAACCTTAAAGCAAACTGCTACCGAGCTGGAAATCTCTAACAAAAACAGCAATTGCTCGAAACGCGCAGCAGGTCAGGCAGCAATTGTGGAAAGAGGAACCGAGGTAATGTCTCGGGTTAGTGACTTTACATTTGAAAGCTGCCGAACGCGTCATTAACGTGGAGTATTAGCCAAGTGTTCACCGACCTGTTAGACAATTCCCATATTTATGTTCTTCCCAAACCTTGGCACCAATTCTGCGGCAGGGCTCTTCCAGGACTGCTCAGGGCACTGAGGCAATGTCGTAGAACAGCAGTGTTTACTATCACTAGAATTTTGTGTGCATGCTGCTCACTTGTGTATGGGATGTGCACTAAAGACGTCAGCTGCGTTGTTGGTCATGTCTGTCATGAGCTGTGGTGACTCCAGTGTAGCTGGTACAGAAAACAGTTGCAAGGCGGGGGCATTATAGCTTCTGGTGGTTTACTGCCGATCAAACTACCAAAGCCATTGGATTTGGACACAAGTCAGCTGGACATTGAAGGGGTGCACACAGCAGAGCCAACATGCATTGCTTGTGAAGTGACGTGTGCAAGTAATGGCAGTCTGTGGCAGGAGGAAGCCTTCAGACCTTACGTGATCATATAATCTCTTCAACCATCATCCCCTGGAAAACAAAAATAAAATATATTTGGCTCTCTCTGAATAGGGAACATTAGTGACTTCCTTGGACACCAATGGACAGCTGGCTACAAATCAGTTCCAGCCTGGGAGAGATCAAGCATTTTAAAGTTCATGAGTAAGGTGATTTTAGAAGCTCCTACCAATGAGGTCCTAGCCCTGCTCTAAGCTTTCAGTGGAAATTGTCATAGACCTCAGATAACAGTGGGAATGCCCTTTTAAAAGAATGACTTCTCAAAAGACTATTCCTTGCTAGGTTCAAATTGGAAAATTACACCTTGAACAGTTTGTGGTCTTTCTTCCGCTGACACAAGGAACTAAGCCCTTTGTAATAACCGTTCAATTTATCACTGATGGAACATTTGGGAATGGAAAATTGATGCAGTAAATATTGTAAAATTGTGTAATATATTTTATACAGTGAAAGCCAGAAGATGAATGTACATTATTGTATATTTTTTTAAAAACATGAAAAATGTCATTTAGATTGACCACCCTAAGCAGATTTGACTTTCTCTCCTTTTTCCAGTAGCTTGTTCTCCTTTGCATTCCCTCTGCCACTTCTTCAAACGTGTTATATTTTAAAGTGAATGGCTCACGTGTGGGACAACCAGTTTGTTCATAGGCCTTTAGTGAGCAAAACGTTCTTCCATACTCACCAAGCTCCTGTGTTCTTTCACAACTTCAACAAGCTGGAAAGGAATTAATGCTTAAATCAGCAACAGAAAGATAAAAACACAACCGCCAATCTATTTATAAATCCTTAGAAAAAGATCTGTGGGTGAGTTCTTCCTGCAGGTGTAGCCAACCATATGCCTTCAACAGAATGGGAGATGCTTGCTCTGTATAGTTCCAGAGAGCATTCAATGACAATATGCCAACACCATCAGCAACATGGCATCTGGCACAATTCATTTCATTAATTTGCACGTTAGCCTGGATACAATTTAAGAGTTCTTGTAGCATCCAAATAATGGTCAACCTTTACTCTTTCTTGAGTTTTGATTAAGATGAATATCCATTTCTTGGCTTGAAAGTCTCAAGGAAGATTCTCCAGTGCTAGCAGGGTTGACAGGGCATATGTAATGGTGCAGGGCCTCCTCAGGCAGTGTACCACTAGATTCTGTAAGATCCCATCCTATAATCTATCACTCAGATGGAACCAGCGCACAGCTGTGATTCTACATGACTCTGTGAGTATTGAATGCGATAGCTTAGTATCATTTGCAGCAGATTGATGAAAATCCCTGAGTTTCACTTCATGACAAAATATTGATTAGCCATCGACTCCTTGTGGGTTGGAATTTTATCAGCTGTGTCACAATAATAGGAATTTATTTGTTTATGTCTTGCCTTCCATGTCCTTTGAAATTTAGCTGGCTGCTGTGTGGCTGGCTGGCTGTTGTCACAGATGGATGCCAGACTGTCTGGAATTCTCACCTTCACCAACTGCGACAGCGTGGGTTGTGGTGCTGGGAGGTTTGTAGTTTACCTCAACAGTGGTGATGGAAGTGCAGCACTTTGCACAGAGCTACAATAGCGCACCAGTCTGCACAGTATAGAGAATTCAGAGGCTTCAGAACATGTTCTCAGCTGGTGGCATAGAAGCACCACAGTCTGAGGCTTTCAAATGGGAACCTTAGTTCACACTTATTTTAAGCAACTTGCCGGAAAAGTAATTTACCCCATGATGCACCATCAAATAACTCACTCTGAGACGTAAAGGCGAGATATCGGCTTTTATTGACTGGAAGAAGGAACAAGCAGTGAGTGACCACTATACTACATCCTGGAGACAGAGAGCCCGGGCTCAGACCTCCATCACCTTTATACAGGGGTCTGTGGGAGGAGCCACAGGAGCAGTCATCAGGGGCGTGTCCAGACAGGTATATGTAGTTCACCACACCCCACCTGCTTCCAGGTTAGATCATTTCCAGGCCAAACAGCAATTGTTAGTAAATTTGCCCATTGCTTTCGCAAATGAATCACCCCGGTGCAGCAAGTCACACTGAACAGTCGATCAGCCAGTCCACTGACTGGGCTCAGACACAAAGGAGAGCACTGTGCACAGGTCCATAGGCAGTCCCTCACCACTACGGCAGCTACTACCACCACTATACTGTGATTGCCCTGGGGAATGTTCTCTAAGTGCCGACTCTGTTCCCAGCAGTCACTATGGCAATGATTTGTGTGGTGGAAGCTCTGTGAGCAGTACACGATGGAAATCAGACTTGAATGGGGGTGTAGAGTGCCATTGTGCTGCACTTTATTGATTTTTATAAAGTTGTGCAGATTTCCTGGGGAGCTCTAACTGTGTATAAGCACATTTTGAACAGTCCAATAGAGGATAGAAACCCATTTCTCGGCTTGGAAATCGCAAGGAAAATTCTCTAGTGCCGGCTGGATGATAAGACTTTCACTGTAATGTGAGGCACCTTCAGAGAGTGCATCACCAGACTCATTGTATAACTGTCTGCTTAAGTGACCCATCACCATTCTGTGATGTGCTCCCTGCTAACTTAGCTTCCCACTTAGAACGTGGAGCTTGCTCTAACTAATAACACTGAAATGAATCTCTCATCCAGCCTGCCTCTTCAGGCTGCAACTGCTGCATCTATGGAAGAATGTCCCAGGAACTAGGTTGCCAATCCGCACAGATCTGGAAGATCCCAGAACAATCCTGGTCTGATTTAAATGGATCATTTAATTCCACTAGTTGCCCAAGGGCCAACTACCAAATTCCTACCAGTCCAAATCAGGGTGAAAGAGTGTGAAGATTGTGCAGAGAATAATGTCCATATTTACAGTTGACAACCCCCAATGCCCCAGCCTTAATCTTAATCAGACTAGAGTTTGCATTGTATTTTAATTACTTTTTATTGTTGTCTTTACAACACAGATGTTGAGTCACATCCCAAGGATAGCTATCACAGCATCTACTTTGCAATGCTTCTGGCTGGAGTCGGATTCCTACTGCCTTACAACAGCTTCATCACGGATGTAGATTATCTACACCAAAAATATCCAGGTACAGTTCTTACGAGGGAATGGGTGAAACATTAAGATGATTAGCGCAATTAACCCTAGGTGTAAAGTCGCCAGATATCAGGAAGGCAGATGCTTGGATCTCGTTTGATCTCAGCCAGTGGATTTCCAATAACATCATTCCTAAGGATTCCTGCTCTTAGTATCTCCTGTGGAAATTGGGGGTACAGATTTATGGGTGGGGATAAAGGAAGGATGGTCTGTCCCTATGCACCTTTAAAAACACTATTGAAGATGCAGAAGCAAACAGTGAAATTAACTGCATGCGTAGAAGCATGTGAAAGATTGAAACCTCTTAAGAGCCTCTTAAAACAGCCAGAAATGGCCAGTTGTTGCAGCTATATACCCATTTGCATTGAGCTAACTCCAAGGGTTATGTGGAGCTACCATTAGTCCAGAGTTTATTGAGTAACTCCTGTCATTACATTCTGTTGCTTCACTCTGTGAAATCTAATACTGCTGCCTCTTCTGCTGTGGGTCCCCACAATAATGACCAATTATTTTTATTGCTTAATTTTTTTTTAGCATTTTGTAAGTGATTTCAAAGCATCTTAGTATGTATATTTTACAAACTTAAATTAATTACATCAGGTTTAATTAAGAAGTTAAATTTCTTGACGGGGGTGAAGTTCCACTTCCAGCTTTGTCTTCTATCAAAGCTGTTGAGGTGTTCTAGGCTGGATCCTCGAGCCTACTCTGTTGAAGGTGTACCCACACTTGAGGCCTTGTGCCTAGCCTCTCTTGTCTCAGCCAGACACCGCTAGCCTCCATGGGCCCAGTCAAGTACACACCTGTACCAGCTTAACGCAAGAGGTGAGGGGAGCTTGGGCAGTAGTTAATCTGACAGCCCAGATCCTGCAAGGTATGGCTCATTTAATAGACTAGTTTTAATTTAAGACACTCATGGTGTAATGTTTTTGATGCCAGGGAGAAATAAACATCTCCCTCTCTCTCTCTTTCTCTGCCTTTCTTCCTTACTCTCTTTGAAATCTTAGTCTTTATTTTTCTCCGTTTAATCCAAATTATCAAATGTTTTTCTGAAGTATTATGAATAATGAAGTTTCCACACAAGGGAAACTCCGTAGTTGCTGCCTGTGCTTTTTGTTTTTGGGACATTTATTTTGGAGTTACAGCACAGAATAGGCCCTTCCGGTCCTTGGAGGCAAGCCACCAGCAACCAACCGATTTAATCCAAGCCTAATCAATTTACAACGTCCAATTAACCTGTCAATCTTTAGATTGTAGGAGGAAACTGGAGCACCTGGAGGAAACCCATGCTATCCTGGGGAGGGCATACAAGCTCCTTACAGACAACATCGGAATTGAACTCTGAACCCTGACACCCCAAGCTGTAGTAGCATCATACTAACCGCTATGCTTTGTGATGCCCTGAGCTGCAGGTGGACATTTTACAACTATATATTTTTTGTCTTGCAGGAACATCCATTGTATTTGACATGAGTCTCACCTACATCCTTGTTGCTCTGATCGCTGTGATTTTGAACAATGCATTGGTGGAGCTACTCAGTTTGCATACCCGCATTACTGTTGGTAAGTGCAGGGGTTTAAAGAACATCACAGCCTGTCAAGGATAACAAACACAAAGTATACTGCTGATGCTGTGGTCAAATCAACACACACAAACAAGCTGGATGAACTCAGCAGGTCGGGCAGCATCCGTTGAAAGGAGCAGTCTTTGGGTCTCGGCCCGAAACGTTGACTGCTCCTTTCAACGGATGCTGCCCGAGCTGCTGAGTTCATCCAGCTTTTTTGTCTGTCAAGGATAAGTTGTTTCTTATGTCTTAAACTAGAATGCAGAGGTTTGTAAGATACACTGAATAACTAACCCAGACAATGAAGAAATTACTATTAAATGGTTAATTGACACACTTTATATTAACCCCTTCCTAAGTCATTTAAGTAAAGCTGCTGGGTAGAACAGAGAGTTTATAGGTGTAGATAAGTTCAAAGCTTTCAGGGCTAGTGTGCCATTGTGCCTTTAGCTTGCTGCATAACAGAGTAATTCTCTGATACTCTCTCAGCCAGATTGATTGGCCTTGAAATTGCCTTGAGACACTTTGTTGTTTTGAGGAGCTGTGTTTGATGGTAATGCAATGCTGAAGCACAAACATTTTTAGAGTTTTAATGATATTGGTCCCAATATTTTTTTTAAAAATTACATTATCCACTTCCCGTCCCTTTGAAGATGTCCCATAACAGTACAATGACAATGAACTGTTAACAGTACAATGATTTAAGTATAGGTTCAGCTATATATGGTAGTAATTTTTTGCACAAAGCTAGATTCCATATACATCAATGTGCAGTGCTCCAGTTGGACTGAACCTCAGGAAATGACTTCACCATATGCATCCCAGGCCTGGAAATTGCTTCAGAATGTTAGAATGCCCAAATAGAACCATAAGTAGGCCATTATAACGTAGGCCTATTGTATATGGTCCAACATTCAACAACACTTTCTTGTACTAACCCCATAACCTTTAATATCCTAAGTATCAAAACATTTTTGAATACAAGCTGATTCTCCAGAACCTTTGGGCTTAATTTATCTTCTGATGTCAGATCCAGTATTCCAAGAATCAACTTTGTGAACCTCTGTTCCTTTTCCTCCGTTGCTCGTGTATCCTTGCTTGGGTAGGAACCAGAGCAGGCAGAATGCTGTAATCAGCTCATGCTACGGAAGCCAAAAATAAAGCTAGAAACAGCTCTGAGTGGTATTCTGTCAAGCTGCTGTTGTCCTTACAGAACTCTGGCTTAATCAGAGCTTCAATTGTCTTGTTGATGACAGGTTACCTGTTTGCTTTGGGTCCTCTTATGTTCGTGAGCGTCTTTGATGTTTGGCTGGAACTGTTCACTATACAGCAGGCATATGGCATCAACTTGGCAGCAGTGGGCATTGTTGCTTTTGGCTGTACAGGTAAGCGTTCCTTCCAGCCCCTGTTTGAGAGTCATACACAACATTTCTTCATCATCCTTCCCATGCATGGAAAAATTCTCCTTTTTTCTCTTTCAAACTCTTCCTCCACCCTCCTCTGCATCCTGACCTTCTCTTCCCCAATCATTACCGCCATTCATCACCAAGGCATTGTTCCTCCTCTCCTGGCCTTAGCAGAGAAGCAATGGACACTGTACAATAACTCGCCAAGGTTAAAACCACATTGAATTATTTCTTGCAATATTATTCCTCTTCCTTTTCTTTATTTATGAGTGCTTTCATTTCAGTTTTGGCTGAGACATCATGGTTTATGTGCGTGGGCGGCTCTGTGCTTGTCAATCATCGTAACCTTTACAATGTTGTGACAAAGAGATATGATATTGTCAAAGTAATTGTTGTCACCAATAATAAAATAACTAAAAAAATGGGGCCCTGAACACATGTAGTATAATTCTCAAGCATACCTTTTACTTATTTGTGCACAAGGAGAACAGCATAGACCCCTGTCACCCACACTGTTCTTTAGTCCGAACAGAAAACTGCTATTTTTATACAGAATTGGCTTGTCAGTTACGGATACTAATTACTGTAAATTGTTCATGTTTAATTACTCGCAGCATCAATGGCTGTTCACAATAGAGGTGTTAAAGTCAATCGAAACTTCAAGCAGACAGCTGATGATATTTTGAAATTAGCAAAGACAATAGAGCCTTAGTTTTTGGGTATCTTTCATATCCTTTTGTTATCTCGTCTGTCTCTGGCACCCCATGGTGTGTTGTGTTTTAGGAAGCCATTTCTGGAAAGGTCTCAGTACAGAGACTTTACTCATTTGGCTTGAGTACATACCGCTGCGGTCATCTGTAGCAAGCAGAGGTTTCTTGTGCAGTTTCACCTCAAAGGCCTCGTTTGACTAAAACTGCCCCAGGTTATCGTTGCCTTCACTACAACTTCCACAATATTTGTGCAGTGCGATTCATGTGCCACTAAACAAACCTCCGACAACCTTGCACGGGAGAGTTTTGTTCTTCAGGGACATCATTGTGGAAAAATGGAAAAATTAGAAGAAGAACAGATCAATGGCTGGACAACATTGATCTGTATTTCTACTTGTACTCAGTGCCGAGAACAGAAGCTGAGGGGCAAGGCAAAAGATGTGTGGTGGGGTCACAACTCAGCTGTCAGAAGATCTTTTATTGGATTCTTGGAAGCAGGGAGGCAGATGAGCAGATGTGTCAACAGGAAAATGAGGGAGACAGAGTAACCTTTTTACCCACCTACACTAACCACATTCATCCATATAGGGACCATTTCCCTTCATGCCTTGCCTTTTTAAGTATCTGTCTAATATCTCGTAAACATAGTAAATGCATCTGGTTCCATCGCCTCCTCTGTTATCAACCATTAACTGTGTATTAAGCACTCCTCAGATACCCTTTAAGACTCCTTCCTATTAAATCTGTGCCTTCTAATTTTTGAAATTGAAATTTTTGATATTCCAAAGATTGCAGTTTGTTAGGTTATTTGTCACCAGTGAGTACTAGGGTTTCGGGAGAGTTGAGGGGAATGTATGGAGAATAAAATGGAGTGGGTATAGGATTAGTGTAAATTGGTGCTTAATGCTCTCAGTGACATTATAAAAACAAAAAAGAGGCTGCAGATACCATAAACCTGAGACAAAAAATGGAAAATGCTGAAATCAGGTAAAGCATCATTAGTGGAAAGAGAAACAGAGTTAGCGTTCCAGGCCCGAGAACCTTTGTCAGAATTGGAAAGTGAGAAAACCAATCGGAAGAGAGAGAAAGTGACAGGCTTGGGTGGGACAAGAGGACAAGAGATCTCTTATAGGGTGATACTGAAGGAGATAGAGTCAGATTTATGTTTTCTTACCTGTCGGTCATATCCGACGATGATAAGAAACCTGCGCGGGAGCGTTTTTAAAGTGGAAAAGCGATTGCACTCTCTCGACCGCAGGAGTCTGGGACCAGTGGTACAAATAGTGTGTTGCTAATCTCAGAGCTCTGGGACATGCACAGAGAAAAAAGCAGAGCCAACATTACAGAAATATCCAGCTCTGGGAGAGGCAAAAGAAAAATGAGCAATCTGATGATGAAGTATTTGAGATTGAGTCCAAAAGGCTGCAATACATCCATAAACAAAATGTGGTGTTTTTCAATAGGCTTCAGTAGGTACATTTAATGTCAGAGAAATGTATACAATATACATCCTGAAATTCTTTTTCTTCGCAAGGTTTTTCCTCAGCCTTGCATTGGGTCTGATCATAGCAGTGAAGAGGACACAGATAGGTTGGTGTGAGAGGGAAATAAAGTGGCAGACTACTGGAAACTAGGAATGCTGGCTGGAACCAATCTGTGTTTGCTTTCTCCATTGTAAGGGAGATCACATTGTGAATATGCTATCACCTTTTGACTTGAGTTTAAATTCTCCCCTGAGTATCCCAGATTAGGTGAAAGATTTGGGCTGCATTTCTAATCTTCCATATGTGGTGCTTTGGAACCCAGTCTGTAGGATATAGAAGACTGGCTGGAGTAGCTCTTTCTCTATTTAATCCACTGCCCCAGCAAGAAGCACCCCAGCACTGACAACACGGCTTGTGAGCAAACAGATTACTTTGTTTGGCAACTAATGTTATATATTTATGTTATATATATATATCAGGATGAAGCCTTTCATTCTAGGACAAAGGAGATGTCTTCCATTTTTAAAGAAAGGGGCTTCCCTTCATCCACTATCAACTTTGCCCTCCATCGCACCTCCCGTATTTCACACACCTCTGCCCTCACCCCATCCCCCCGCCAGCCCACCAGGGATAGAGTCCCCCTGGTCCTCACCCATCACCCTACCAGCCTACAGATCCAACATATAATCCTCCGTAACTTCCGCCACCTCCTACGGGATCCCACCAGCAGACACATCTTCTCTTCCCCCCCCACTCTCGGCTTTCCGTAGGGATCGCTCCCTACGCGACTCCCTTGTCCATTCATCCCCCCCCCCATCCCTCCCCACCGACCCCCCTCCGGGCACTTATCCCTGCAAGTGGAAGAAGTGCTACACCTGCCCCCACACTTCTTCCCTCACCACCACCCTAGGCCCCAGAAAGTCCTTTCAGGTGAGGCACCACTTCACCTGCGAGTCAACTGGGGTGATACACTGTATCCGGTGCTCCCGATGTGGCCACTTATACATTGGGGAGACCCGCCGCAGACTGGGAGACCGTTTCGCTGAACACCGGCACTCAGTCCTCCAGCAGTGGCGGGATCTCCCTGTGGCCACACACTTCAATTCCACAGACCACTCCCATTCTGATATGGAGCAATACCTTATCTCCCGCCTAGGTAGCCTCCTACCTGCCGGCATGAACATTCAACTCACAGACCTCCGTTGATATCCCTGCCCCCCCCCCCTTACCCCAGCTCTATCTATAATTTTAGTCTGGTTCTCTTTCTCTCTCTTTTCCCCCCTCACTATAATCCCCCAGCCCTACCTTTCTTTCTCTTTTATTTCCCATAATTCTCCACCTTCCCCTAGCCCATTTCCCTTCAGCCTATCACTTCCCAGCTCTCTACTTCATCCCTCCCCCCACTTCTTATCCCCCCTAGACCATCCCATGTTACTTCACTCCTGATGAAGGGTTTCGGCCCGAAATGTCGTCACTACCTCCTCCCATAGATGCTGTCTGGCCTGCTGAGTTCTGCCAACATTTTGTGTTTTTAATGTTATATGTTTCCTTTCTTTTGCATGAAGTGCAGCAATCGAGTTTCTATGGCTACACGGGGATGCTACCCAAACGATACACCCAAGGGGTGATGACTGGTGAAAGTGAGTAATTGAATCTCCTGTTTTCAGTTTTGAAAGGGACCCCCACCATTTGCGGATGTTAAACATATTACTAGGAACAATACTTATTTTAAAGTAAAGCAGATTACTTTTTCTATTTCTAATACTGTCATTCCTATTTTAATATAGTGTACTCAGAATTAATAAGGTTCTATCACCATCTGTTAGGAACGCTAACACTGGTGAGATGTATCCCTGGTGTTATCTCCACATGACCATTTGCCTCCAATCCCGTTGCAGCAATCCAACACATGCCTCCTGTCCTTTGATACAGAATAAATATAACTGGTCAAAGGAAATGAAAGCACAGAGCACGGGTTTTCACATATTTCCAGCTTTACTTGTGGGTCACATGTCAAGGAGTTGAACCTTTAAATCCTGAATTCTCCACAGTGTTCCCGGAGGGTTGGCAGTCTTTGACAGTAAATCCATCAGGTTCTGTTCTGGCTGTAAAATTGCATCAATAGGAATGACAATGACCAGCCAGATGGAGAGGTTGGCTTTGTGCTATCCATGGCCAAACCAAAATTTCCCTGTTCACTGTGAACATCTTCACATACAGTGGCTTGCATTTGTGAAGAATTCTTTTTAAAGTTCTTTGGATAAATTAATTATTTCTTTAGCAAGGAAGGTTGTCAAAGAATACAGAAGGATATAGTTAGAAATTTTGGAGCAAAAATCACAAATAGAGTTTAATCTAGACAAGTGTGTGGTGATATATTTTGGGATGTCAAGTGCAAGGGAAAATACAGGACAATTTGGAGCATTAATATATGGAAGGATCTCTAAATGACATAGCTCTCTGAGTGGCAACACAAGTGGGGGGAAAAGGTGCATGGCGTTCTTGGCCCTCAATGTCCATGGTATTGGGTATAAAAGATAGGAAGTCATATTGTAGCCGTATAAAATGTTGGAGTATTTTGGTCACCACACTATAGGAAGCATGTGGAGGTTTTAGAGAAGATGCAGGAGAGGTTCATCAGAATCTTGCCTGGACTGGACTGCATTGGACTGAGTTGGATTGTTTTCTCAGGAGTGTCAGAGGCTGAGGGGTGATCTGTTAGAAGTATATAAAATAATGAAAAGATAGATAGAAACATAGAAAAACTACAGCACAATACAGGCCCTTCAGCCCACAATGCCCTGTTGAACATGTCCTTACCTTAGAAATTACATAGCATTTCCCATAGCCCTCTATTTTTCTGAGCTCCATGTACCTATCCAGGAGTCTCTTAAAACACCCTATCGTATCCGCCTCCACCACCGTTGCTGGCAGCCCATTCCAAGCACTCACCACTCTCTGCGTAAAAAAACTTAACCCTGACATCTCCTCTGTACCTACTTCTAAGCACCTTAAAACTGTGCCCTCTCGTGCTAGCTATTTCAACACTGGGAAAAAGCCTCTGACTATCCACATGATCAATGTCTCTCATCGTCTTGTACATCTGTATCAGGTCTCATCTCATCCTCCATCGCTCCAAGGATAAAAGGCCGAGTTCACTCAACCTATTCTCATAAGGCATGCTCCCCAATCCCGGCAACATCCTTGTAAATCTCCTCTGCACCCTTTCTATGGCTTCCACATACTTCCTGTAGTGAGGTGACCAGAACTGAGCACAGTACTCCAAGTGGGGTCTGACCAGGGTCCTATATAGATGCAACATTACCTCTCAGCTCCTAAACTCAATCCCACGATTGATGAAGGCGAATGCACCGTATGCGTTCTTAGCCACAGAGTCAACCTGCGCAGCTGCTTTGAGTGTCCTATGGACTCAGACCCCAAGATCCCTCTGATCCCCCACACTACCAAGAGTCTTACCATTAATACTATATTCTGCCATCATATTTGACTTACCAAAATGAACCACCTCACACTTATTTGGGTTGAACTCCATCTGCCACTTCTCAGCCCAGTTTTGCATCCTATCAATGTCCCGCTGTAACCTTTGATAGCTCTCCACACCATCCACAACACACCCAACCTTTGTGTCATCAGAAAATTTACTAACCCATCCCTCCACTTCTTCATCCAGGTCATTTATAAAAATCATGAAGAGCAGGGGTCCCAGAACAGATCCCTGAGGCACACCACTGGTCACCGACCTCCATGCAGAATATGACCAATCTACAACCACTTTGCCTTCTGTGGGCAAGCCAGTTCTGGATCCACAAAGCAACGTCCCCTTGGATTCCATGCCTCCTCGCTTTCTCAATAAGCCTTGCATGAGGTACCTTGTCAAAAGGTACCTTGCTGAAATCCATATACACTACATCTACTGCTCTACCTTCATCAATGTGTTTAGTCACATCCTCAAAAAATTCAATCAGGCTCGTACGGCACGACCTGCTTTTCACAAAGCCATGCTGACTATTCCTAGTCATATTATGCCTCTCCAAATGTTCCTAAATCCTGCCTCTTTTTCAGAATCTTTTTCTGAGGGTGGACAATGTCAACTACCAGGGGTCACTGGTTTCAGATGAGAAGTGGGAAAGTCAAAAGGGGATTTGTGAGTTACACAGAGAATGGTAGTTACCTGGAATGTGCTGCCAGGTGACGATAGTAGAAGAAGATATAATATAAAGTATTTAGGCAAATACTGTACATGTCCAAGCTGGAAATATATGGATCATGAGCAGGCAGATGGGATCAGCGCAGACATGGAGAGCTGAAGAGCCTCTTCCCGTGCTGTACAATGTTCATATTCTATGTGTGTTGCTGAGTCTTACTGACCAGTTATAGTCCTGGTTTCAATCAGGCTTTGAAGAATGAACTCATTCTATTCAAATATGTACAAAATTAAACTAAATTCTAAAGCTGTTAATACATACAGTATCTCCCTAGTCCAAGTGCGTCACCAACATCAATGAAATTATTATGAGTATGATGATATTTCCATAAAATTGTTTTTTTCTGTGTTTCTTCTTCTCAGCTCATCGATCAGTTGGTTCTGTTTCATTCTGAGATTCTTCTCTGATCTGATTCCAAGGTGTGAAAGATTAAGCATGGGACAGAAGTTAGGGAGGGAAAGTTGCTTTTGGCTGCTAGCACTAAATGAGCACAAAGCCTTCAGCAGCTGCTTGTACTCGCCCTTTGATGTAGAGTTCAATTGATGGAGGAGTGATTAAAGAAGTGCTCCTCCTCCACCATGGCCAGTGATACTGTACTTCCAGTTTTAACGTTACACATTCAAAATTAATGAGCACGATACAATTAAGTACAACTTTACACAACGTGTAAGTCATTAAAACTGTAGTGCTAGAGATTTGAAGCAGAAAAAGAAAATGGTGAAAAATCTCAGCAAGTTGGGCAGCTTCAGTGGGGAAAAAATAGTCAAAGTTTTGGGTCTGAACAGTTGCGGATCCAAAACGCAATGCAGGATTACCGAGCGAAGTTTCAACTGTTCCTCTTTCCTCAGCAGTTATCGGACTTGCTGAGTTTTTGGATCATTCTCTGCTTTAGTTTATATGGGACATACTTTTGCATGCTCACACTGATGTATGGCGAGACAATTATGCAACAAAGTAGGGCCAGTACCATGCTTCACTCGGTTGAGGTCAAGCTCTGCATTCTTTGGGAATGGGAAACATAGGAAGTTTTCTGTGGGATGTTGCAGGTTTTTTAAGGAGGTAACACAGACCTTTTGTTGGTTCTGCCACAGACATTTGTTTGTGAACAGTATATTTTCTCCAAAGTAATGGAATATTTTGAGTGACGGATGTCTACTGCTTGCAAAGAAGTGGCAAACCATTGCAATGTCACTGAACATGTTATGAGTTGGAAAAAGACTCATTACAGTTTTATGGGTGTAGGATTTTTGTTTCTGATTTATAACACTGAGAGATTATTTTTTTCTCTATTATAGGCACTGCTGGTGTCATCATATCCCTCAGCAGAATTTTTACCAAACTCCTGCTTCCAGATGAAAGAAAAAACACCATTATCTTCTTCTTCATTTCAATTGGAATGGAGTTTATGTGTTTCATCTTGCACTTGCTGGTGAAAAGAACGAAGTTTGTGCGATATTACACTGCTCATAGTAGCAAAGGCCATGAACGTCTAAAGGGCAAAGGTCATGTGGATCAGGGCCCTGGTTACCGGGTCCATCATAATGTCAATACAGAGGAAGTAAGATTTGTAAGTTTTTACTTCAGATTGCGAGAGTGAAAATGATGATAGACAGGATATCTCAAAGGGTATCCCACAACTTGAAGATTGGTTTCTGTAATTGGATCCCAGGGTTTTTTTGTCATAGGAAGTGAGAGTTTATGGCACAGAATGAAAGCAGTCAATTTATCTGTCCCTGCTAGCCATTACTGTGCTGTCTATATAAATTCCACTTCCCAGCTCTTGGTTGACAGCCCTGTGGGTTATGGGTCTTCAAATGGTCATCCAGATACTTCTTAAATATGAAGAAGTATTCTTTCTCTATCGAGTCTTCCCTTTTAGGCTTCTGACATTGTGATTGGATTCTGACAAACCTGTCTTTGTTTTGTGGATGGAAGAGAGAAACATTTCATATTTGATCCTGTGGTTCTCCTCTCGCTTTAATGGAATGTGTATTTTTAATAGGAAACATTAATAGAAGTTGTGACATTTAGTTTTGTAAAATGAATGACCCATTCAAATTGCTTACCCTAAGAAGATTTGGCTGGGATTCGAGCAACAGCATTTGCAAATAAATCACTCAGGGAAAGCACAAGTGGAATGTTCTTGTAGTGCCAGTAACATGGTATTACAGGGCCTCTGGTTAACATGCGACAGATGTAGTGTGACTGGACTTTGATGGAGAAAATTTATTGTTCTTAGTCAGAATTTCATCTTTCATCATGTTATGTAGAAATACTAATACTACTTTTCATGTTTGCCTTAGTATGAGTGATTTTCACAGGTACAAGAGTCAGGGCCGGTTTAACTGCAGGGTCTCACTTACTGCTAAATGGCCCTCTTTTGCAGGTTGTGTATAGATAAAGTTAAGAAAAACTAATGGTTGACAATAGAAGGCACACTCTGGGATGACTGGCAAGTGATCCAGAGGAAATATCAATGCAAACAGTGCTTAGGATCAGGAGTTTACTGCCCAGTATGTTAGTGGAATTAGTAAAACACTTTAAGGAGAAAAAACAATGCAAAATCTAACCGTGGGCTGAATGACCTTCTATTGCACTCAATGATCCTATGGTTATTGAATGTTTTTCTGTAAAATCTGATCAGGTAAGCCTTCCAACTAAAGCATCAATTCGGCTTTCTTCTTTAAGGGGAAGTATCAATTCCCTGCTTAACCTTGGCTGAAATGACTCTACCATCCCTTCAATACAAGTACAAAATGCTGGAAACACTTTATCCATTTTGATATTTCTTGCATTCATTATGCTTTCATGAGAATAGGGGGCAACTTTGACTAATGGCACTACCACTGTTAAGGTTCAAAATCACCAATTTAGCAGCTAAATTTCCTACTCCACGGATGTTACCTGACCTGCACTTTGTTTTCAACTTGACTCTGGCTCACTCCAGGTCCTGATTTAGACAGACAACCTCAGTCCATAAATATCTGACGTCAGGTCATCTAAAGCAAATGTGTAGAGATCTTCTGGAAATGGCTGGAATAGCACATGGAATTCCCTGCTGAGTCAAAGTACTGTTCTTAAGATGCTAAAGCTAGGAACTGTAAATAGAAAATACTGGAGTACTGAAATTCAAGCAGTACTTGTGGAGAGAGAGAAAAATGAAAATAAGAACTACTCTATTGTGTTTTATTTTTGATCCAGGGAAAGCCAGCATTTATTCTCGCAGCTGAATATCCCCTGTCTGCTCACCTGGTGCCTCAGTATATTGCGAATGGACATAATGCTACTAGTTATCTCCTGATCATTCTTACCAGCAGAGCAAAGTAACGTCCCAACACCGCTAGTGTTTATCTGTGAGAAGGATTTTCAAATCCTTGTGAATTCAATGTAGCATGAAAGCATTTGAAATTCTCTGCTCATTCTCTCTGAAAAAGCAATGGTTAAAATTCTCACAGTGCACAACATATCAGCAAACCAGTGCTGGGGCTTTGTAGTCATGCCTTTAACTGTTATACTCTCTGACAGTGAAGCTTCATGCTGGGAGTAAGGCCTCAAAATTGTCCCTCGAAATAAAAGTGTATTCAAAGAAGACATGGGACTCTGAGAGATGAAAGAGCTCAACTTGTGCTTGAGGGGGAGGGAATAGTAGAGATAATTAGCACGTAATCTTGTTCCATTTTTACAAGTACTGATGTAGGAACACCTGGGATGTAAAAGAATCACTAATGGAAATAAATTTGCGATTGGACATGGTGTTTAAAAAGCGTAATATGGCTAAAAACGAGAAATTACTGAATCAGAACATGGACAGAAGTTGGAAAGCTGAACTGCTGATAGTCAGCAGAAATGTCCAGAACTCCACGGGGGGCATTTCAGCTTGTTGCTATAGTGCAGAATAGATACTCGCAATGTCACAGCTTCCCTGAGTTTTTATTTCTAGTGAGAGTTAAGAGATGTAAAAAAATCAGAAAAGGTGGAAAATGGGCTGCTAAATTGGGAATACCTAGCGTTCCTTGGCTTGTGGAATTGGGCCGAGGAGCTGGAGAACAGGGAATATTCCACCTCTCTTCAAGAAAAGCCAAAGGCTATTAGTCTCACCATGGCCATAGAGGAGAGACTTAATGGAGATTTTCAAAATGATGAGAGGGGTAGACTGAATCTTTTCCCCTGGGTAGAAATGTCAAGCACCAGAGGATGCGCTTTTAAGGTTAGAAGGGGGAAATTGAAAGGTGGCATGAGGGGCAAGTTTTTTACACAGAGGGTGGTAGGTGCCTGGGTAGTGGAAGCAGGCAGTTTGCTGGAGTTTAAGAGGATTTTAGATAAACACATGAATATGAAATGGAGGGATATAGATGACACATTAGAAGAGTATAACTTGGCATTGAGATAGGCACATCATGGGCTGAATAGCCTGTTCCGTGCTGTACTGTTCTATGTTCTATTGTTGCAATAAACATCCAGGGAGTCATTTAAAAATAAATAGACTATTGGTGAGTTAAGGACCAATTCCCTGTGGCTTTCTGTTAATTAATACAAATTTTTCTGTAAGTGTGTGAGATTTTGTTTTGATATTGGTGCAACCTCTGCTGTCTCACTACCAGTGATAATTAGTTGAATTATGTAGTAAGTGAGATCAGTATTCCTCCTTAGCTTTCAGAATGACAGCTGCATTTCCCGCCTTTGCTCCTCTAGGAAAATGGTACAATGGAGAGTCCGCAGTCAGACGGGCTGGAGCAAGATGTCCCAGCGACTGCAGCCTACATGAGGTTTGATGCACCAAGGTCAAAGCTGAGGAGAAACTGGCCAGGTTTCAGAGGTAGGCCTAAAATTGTGTCGTATAAAGCTACGTTCCAGGAATACACTATTTAATTATTCCTCTCCCATTTGCGTTCATGTATTAATATCAAGCGAGAGAAAGAGTGACTTGTGGTGAACTAGATATACCTGTCTGACTGCTCCTGTGGCTCCTCCCAAGACCCTGCTGACTACCCCTGTGGCTCCTCCCACAGACCCCTGTATAAAGGCGACTGTGGCCTGCTGCTCTCCCTCATTTCCCCAGGATGTAGTGTTGTTCTTCAGTCAATAAAAGCCGATAACTCACCTCCTAAGTCTCGGCGTGAGTTATTGATGGTGCATCATGACTGATCCACAAGCCTCTACCAACCCCCTTCACTAACTATAGCCAGCTATGTCTGTAAGACATAAGAGCAAATTTAGGCCATTTGGCCCATTGAGTTTGCTCCTACCATCCTTTGACATTGTAGGCTGTCTGTATATTGGCTGTCCTTTGGAATTGCATGTTGCCTGCTCTCCTTAAATGTGTGTATGTTCTTTGCCTCACTATTGTTTGTGGTGCGAGTTCCATCTTTTACAGCACTCTCTAATGTTGTTCTTCATTGCCAGTTTGGTTTCTGCTCACTTACCTTATATCGCCTTTAGCTTGCCCATTCTCATGAGTGGGGTAGAGATTCATCAGCAGGTCGGGCAGCATCCTTGAAGGGAAAAGAACAGTTGATCTTTCGATACGAGCCCCTTCATCAGGACTGGTAAGAAAGAAGGTGGAAGGCAGAATAAAAAGATAGGGGGAGAGGGAGGAGCACAAGCTGGGAGATAATACGTGAGTTCAGGAGAGAAGGGGAAGGAAGGTCGGTGGGCAAGAGGAGAATCTGGGAGAGGCAAGGGGCTGAAGAAGAAGGAATCTGATAGGATACCTGCTGGCTTGTGCTCCTCCAGAATTTCGTGTGTTGCTCAAGATTTCCAGCATGTGCATAACCTCTTATGTCTCCGATGTAGAGATTTATCGGTGCCAGCACACCATTGAATGTTTTCACGGGGGTTGCCTCAAATTTAGCAATGCCCAAGGCCCTAACCGCTTGCACTTGCTGCGCTAATATGAAGTGTATGAAGCAAGGTATCAGCTAAGTCCAGGACCGGAGCAGGATCTGGAGACTTACAGGACAGAGAGGGTCGTTGGTTGGATCAGGGCCTTGGTCAGGCAGAATGGAGTTTATCTTAGAGATGTGGGTCTTAGAGATGAGAGTTGGACCTAATAGTATGGGCCACTTGGAAACTTGGGAGTCAGCCAAGGTGAGGAGTGTTTAGGCCAAATTCAGACATCATTTGGGAGTTTCTGAAGGGACAAAATTTAACCCAGAGATCATCACAACTACATTTCATTCTAGAGAAAAAAATGGTATCTTCATTAAAGTCAAATTGAAAAGAAAAACAAGTGTTTGAATTTCTAGATCTTTTTTAGTCAAATCTATTAGTGTTTTCATAATGTTAACAGCCCAGTCTGTTCCTCTTTCACCACCATCCACATAAAGTCCAATTTGCACCTGATCCATTCGTTTTGTATCCCTTAAGAATGTAGCAGGCTGAACACAATACTGTTCTGCAAATGTGGCCTAACCACAGTCTGATGTGAGTTTAATGAACCCTTATATCTCCCTGTTCTGAAGCGCTGTATTTATTTCCTTGTGTTTGGTTGTTTTGTTTTAAGTGGCCTCACTGTGCTGCTACTTTTAGTGATTTATACATTTGTGCATCAAATCCTTTTGCTTCCCTAACTCACTTACTTTCCAAGCAATATCTGACCTCCTTGTTTCTCTTAACAAAATATCTCAAACTTAACTTTGTTGAAATTCATTTCCCAATTACGTCTAGTTCACTGCCATCATCTTCAATATTCATCATCCCTTCTCCTCCCATCTCACCATATAAAATGTGTTTTTTATACCAAAATTCAATAACTTATATTGCTGACAGCAGTGGTTGCAATATTGATCTTTGTGGAACTCCATTTTAATCTCCTGCCACTTTGATTGCATTTGCTTTCCGTCCTGAAGCCAGCCGAGTGCTCTTTCTGGTAGTGTTCTCTAACTCTGGGTGATTTTCCCTGTTCACTAGCCAATTATATGTTATTGTATGAAGTGTTCTTTGGACATCTAAGTATACTGTACTATTGGGATACTGCCATATATGGAGGCTCCTCTGGTGCCAGAATGTTTGTGTTGGTATGAGTACCTTCAATTTGATTGGCCACTCTTGTGAGGTAATTGATCCTTTTACCAAAACTATGAGGTGCAGCTTACTTTTATGCCTCCTTCTTTCCATTAAAGACATCTTCAGGTGGGATTTCCATTCTTTGTTGTCTATTGGAAATGCCCCTCATGATTTAATTAGCTGCAGACTTGTAAAGGTAATGTTACCCAAATTCCAGAAGTGAGAAGCTAATAAAAAAGCAGAGGTTTATCTTCCAGTTTCCGATTTATGAGAATTCTGTCGGGAAATGCATGAAATAAAATAACACAGGATTTATAGGACAGGTATTTGTTTACGTTACTGTTAATGCTGTGCTCTCACACTCCACCACGCCCTACCATAAGCCAGTCCTCGAGAGATGAATCAACAACGCCAGCAGGTAATATTTTGGTCATTGCTAAGAAAAATATTACCTTCAATGTTTTTGATCTAAATATCACGGTGGCCATCCAGATATTTAATTTAGCGAGAATAGGACCCATGAACTACAATCATCAGTTTACACGTAGAGTGCAATCCATCTTGTTGCCACCTTTTCATTGTTTGCATCTGTCGATTTAGACGCATTTTAACAATTATTTGAGTAATTTCAAGTTATTGGGGAGTGGAATTCAAAATGCACCTGATCAAATGGAAATTGTTGCCAATGATGCTTTAACAGAGATCAATGGACTGAAAAAAAGCAATTTAACCTGGTTGCTAGCGGCCCCAGTTCTCCAGGGCACCAGGTTGCAAAGCAGTTCATAAATGATAAAGTGCAGTGAGGATTGAGATTTACAGCCTGTTTTCAGAAGTCCATGCAGGTATTTTGAAAAATGGAACAGTAGCATCTAATAAATAAATGAACAAAACAAATTGCGGAAATGTAAGTCACCTACAAGGATCAACACCTGTCCTTGCCTCGATGAGTTATGAATGATTAAAGTGACTAACATCATTTTGGGTCTCACTTGTGCAATTCAGAAGAAATCATGAGGCTATAAAATGTAATACAGAATCAGAACCAAGGATAACATGAAATTATAGAGTCCGCATATCTATAAAGATGAGTGATTAAACATTTTGGAATATGTTAGAGTGGGAATTGCATTATAAATGAGCATTAGTTTAATTAAATTGTTATGGAAAATTTGGAAACCAACTACTTTTACTTCTGCTTTACCTTTAATCATTGTCAAAGACTTGGGGCTGAATGTGAATCTGGATCATGGTTTACCTGTTGATTTAATGAAGCACAGCAACAATTTCTGGGTTTCATTTATTGCTATACATCATTCCTTTCCTCTGTAAGTGTCTTGGAATAAGGACAAATTGACCTGCTGCCTTTGGCAATTTATTGGCGAGCGAGCTGAGAAAGGACGTTTAGCTCATTCCCTCGCAGAAATTTATGGTAAACGTTTTTCTCCCAGAGTAAGATTCCTGCTTGACCTTATGTTACTGTTGGAACCTCAGCTCAGTTTCATAGTTTGGGATTTGCTATTATGCACTTGAACTGGAGGTATGTCTGTTGCCAAGAGGGAGATTATCGTCAAATCCCAACCTCATGGGAGGTGGCAAAGAATGAAGAAGTGCAAGGAGTTAAGATCAGCATTGTAGCATTCCATAGCAGGCCAGAGTATTTCAGACGTGATTTGCTTTGAAATTGATCTTCTACTATTTTGTCTGGTTGTTCAGGAGCCACGTACTGTAATGTCAGATCAAGTGCAGCTCTCCCATCTGCAATTAGTATTGACTGCTATTTTGACTACTTTATATTGCACTCAGAATCTGACCCATTTTATTTTGACCAGAAATAGCAGTAGCTCCAATTCTGAATATTCCAGGGAAAGCTCCAGTCTTATACTGTATAACTCCCTAAGTTGATATGAAACCAATTTCTTGTCCACCGCCAGGTACGTTCTCACTCGCCTCCAGGTTTTACTTATCTTCAGGTTGGCTGCAATCTTTCACATTACTTTTCCTGGAATTTTGGACATCCTGGCCTAGAAGCGCAGTTTAGATACAATGACATGTAACAGTAACATGAGATTCAGCACTAAACACGATCGATGCCAAGCAGAATGCAAAGTGCCTAATGCAACTGGAATACAGTATGTGATTGTCTGAGAGATGTACCTGAAACAGGCCAAGATGAGGCCACCCTCAGAGTGGAGGAGCAACAGCTTATATTCTATCTGGGTACCCTCCAACCTAATGGCATGAATATTGATTTCTCCTTCTGGAGAATAAATTCCTCCCCCCCCCCCACCTTTCAAGTCTTCTCACCTGCATATTACTTCCCCCAGATCCTCTCCTTCCGCCCTTTTTCCTATTGTCCACTCTCTTCTCCCAGTAGATTCTTCCTTCTCCAGCCCTTGACCTTTCCCACCCACCTGTCTTCACCTATCACTTTCCAGCTAGCCTCTTTCCCCTCCCCCCCCCCACCTCTTTCATTCTGATATCTTCCTCCTTCCTTCTCAGTCTTGAAGAAGAGTCTTGGCCGGAAACATCGGCTGCTTCCTCTTTTCCATAGATGTTGATTTCCTCCAGCGTTTTGTGCATGTTGCTTTGAGCACATGTTTGACAATGCTGCTACCATGTTACAACAAAGAGACAGTGGGGCAATGTACCAAATATCAAACCCTAACAGAAGGAAACATCTCCCTTAAGCTCTTTCCCCCATTTGCTGGGAATTCCATTAGAGCAGACACTGATGTGGTCTGCTGAATTGCAAGGATAAATCCACCTCTTGTTGAGAAATGACCTCGGTGAATTCCACCCTCACTCAGGATCTCTACCTCAGCTAAGGTGATTCCTGAAGAAATGAGGTGCCCTCTGTTATGTCCGTCTCATCAACCAGTTCATCTTAAGCTGTCCAAAGCCCTACCACAGCCTCTATAGTTCACCACCACAATTTTGACACCATTATTATGTCAATGCTGTGTGTATGCTATATGCCCTACTGTGTCCAGTACTTGAGATTACCTGCAATTAATGTATATGGCTGTGAGAAAAGATAGCAAATCACGCCATTTCTCTGCTCAAAACCACAACACTGTGTACAAAAATCTTTCTGTAATAATGGTGGCATAAACATGTGAAGTATTTCATGTACCATCTTCTTATATTTTCATGAATGTACAAATTTCTTCCCCATTAAATACAGCGCGGAGCTTTCCGGACTCCACTTAGGGTGCCGCTCTTCAAAACATCAAAGGCATTGAGATACAAACAAAAATTGCTGGAAATTATGAAGAGAGATTCATTTTAGTTTGACAAGCTATTATCAGAACTGTCTCTTCTGAAATGAAATTTGTCTACACTGAGTTCGGGGAGGTAATGTTGAAATGAGTGTTTGGTGATATATTTTGTTCTTTGGTTACTAATATAAAGTTAATAGGCTTGAGATTGCTGGAATTTGATTTATATCCTTTCTCGCAAAATTTAATATCGTAAAGCCTGGATTCCAATCTAAGGACACCTCCTGTCTGTGAATCCAGGGAATCTTCCCTCTGTCAAACCAGGGAGACCTCCCTTCTGTCATAACCGTCCAATAATATGGATTTTAGCCCTCATGTTACTTATCAACCTCCACATATGCAAATAACCTTTGTAAGGTCTGAGCCTTGACCTGAAGATACCAGAACATAACAATTTGTTGATAGTAAAATGCTGAGCAGTCAAGTACAAAGTAGTAAATTCTGCCCAGTGAGTTTTATGATTGAGCCTAACTTGTCAGCTCAAAGTTCAAAGTAATCTTATTATCAAAGTACGTAAATGTCACTGTATACTACCCTGAAATTTGCCTTCTTGTGGGTATCCATGGTAGAACAAAGAACTGCAATGGAAGCAATGAAAAACTACACACAAAGACTGACAAACAACCAATGCCAAAAAAAAAAAAATTATTATTTATTTCATTTTGGAGATACAGCACAGTAACTCGCCCTTCCAGCCCAACAAGTCCGACCTGCCCTATTGCACCTCTGCAGCCAAGTAACCCACTAACCTGGAGATCTTTGGGATGTGGGTGGAAGCCACAGGGAAACTGTAAAAACCCCTTACAGACGGTGCTGGGATTGAAGCCCAGGTGGCTAGAGCTGTAAAGCATTATACTAACCACTATGCTACCACGCCACCCCAAACGATAATAATAACAATACAAACTCATAAATGAAATCACACTTTACTGTAACTACAAGCCAGATCCAGTTTTAGAGTCAGAATACCACAAATTATACTATGACCAATCAGTTGTTACAGATAGGACCATAATAACCGTCTGGATATAATACTACAGGATAAACAAGCAACAACAACTTATTCAATAGATACAGCCATTCCAAACACACATAACTTACCGAAATCAGTAAGTGAAAAACACCGGAAATATTGCTGAAGTAAAAGAGGAAATTGAAAGACTTTGGAACATGAACAGGGTATGCATTGTCCCAATGGTAATTTCTACAACTGGTATCATCCCAAAGGCACTACACAATAGCATTAAACAATTAGGGCTACACAGTGACATCTATGTAAATCTTCAGAAAGCCACAATACTAAACACCACTAGAATAGTCTGTAGGTTCCTAGCAATTGGCAAATGAGTGTGCTTGACTAAGCTTGTACCTCTGGTTTTACCGGCTTGAGCTGAGAAAAAGTACCATTTTTGGTAGGATTTTCCATTCAAGGGCATTGGTGTTTCCATACCAGGCTTTGATGCAGCCAGTCAATACAATCTCCACTGTACATATATAGAAGTTTGTCAAAGTTTTAGATGTCATGCTGAATCTCTGCAAACTCCTAAGGAAGTAGAGGCACTGCCATGCTTTCTTCATAATTGCATTAGTGTGCTGGGCCCTGGACAGGTCCCCTGAAATAATAACACCTAAGAATTTAAAGTTGCTATTCCCCTCCACCTCTGATGAGGACTGACTCATGGACCTCTGGTTTCCTTCTCCTGAGGTCTATAATCAGCTCATTAGTCTTGCTGACATTGAGTAAGAGGTTGTTGTTATGACAACACTCAACTGGAGTTTCAACCTCCCCCCCCCCCCCCCCCTTCATGCCGAGTTATCACCACCTTTGATCTGGTCTACAACAGTGATGTCATCAGCAAACTTGAACATGACAGTGGAGCTGTGCTTAGCCACGGAGTCGTAAGTGTTACGCGAGTAGAGCAGGGGGCTAAGCACACAGCCTTGTGGTGCACCTGTGCTGATGGTGATTGTGGAGGAGCTGTTGTTGCCAATTCGAACTGACTGGGGTCTCTCAATGAGGAAATGCAGGATCCAATTGCACAAGGAGGTGTTCAGGCCCAGGTCTTGGAGCTTATTGATTAGTTTTGAGGGGATGATGATATTGAATGCTGAGCTGTAGTCGATGAAGAGCATCCTGATATATACATCTTTACTGTCCGGATGTTCCAGGGTTGTGTGAAGAGTTAATGAGATGGCATCTGCTGTAGACCTGTAGGCAGTTGGAGCAGATCCATGTCACTTCTCAGGCAGGAGTTGATATATTTCATCAACAACCTCTCAAAACACATAACTATGGACCTAAGTGTTACTGGATGATAATCATTGAGGCAGGTCACTACACTGTTCTTGGGCACCGGTATAATTGAAGCTTGCTGGAGGAGGTGGGTCCCACACACTGCTAAGCAAGAAGTTAAAGTTATCAGTGAACATACCAGCCTCAGTGACTGATGGGAAATAATAAAGTAGTGGTGGAGTTAGTGGGTGGAGGTGTTGATGAGCCTTACTACTTGGGAAAGTAACTGTTTTGGAGTCTATTGGTCTTGGTGTTGATGCTATGTAGCCTCCTCCTGGATAAGAGTGGGACTAACAGTCCATGAGCAGAGTGTGTGAGATCTTTCGTGATATTACTGGCCCTTTTCTGGCACCTTTCTGTATAAATGTCCTTGATGGCGGGTAGGCCGGTGTCGGTGATGTGTTGGGCAGTTTTGACTATCCGTTGCAGAGCCTTCCTGTCCACTGCAGTGCAGTTTCCGTACCAAGCAATGATGCAGCTTGTTAGGATGCTCTCTACTGTGCATCTGTAGGATGACGTGAGTATGGATGTGTGAAGTCCAGCTCTCTTCAGCCTCCTCAGAAAGCAGAGGCATTGTTGAGCTTTCTTGTCCGTGTAGGATGTGTTCTGGGACCATGAGACTTTGGGTGTGGTGTGCACTCCCAGGAGTTTGAAACTGCTTGCAGTTTCCACTGTTGTGCCGCTGTTGTAAAGGGACGGGAGTGGTGTGAGGTCTCCTGAAGTCAATAACCATCTCCTTTGTCTTGCTGACATTGAGGAAGAGGTTATTTGCCCAGCACCAGGCCTCAAGCTCTTCCACCTCCACTCTGTAGGCAGCCTCATCATTGTTGGTGATGAGCCCCACCACTGTTAAACTTGGTGATGTCATTACTCTGATGTTTGGCTGTACAGTCATGTGTCAGGCTCCTGTACCTCCTTTCCTACAGCATGGTCTGGTTGATGGGGGATCCTTGAAGGTGGATGCTGCTTTCCTTTGGCAGCCCTCCTTGTAGATGTTATCAATGGCGGGCAGGGCTTTTCCTGGGATGGACTGGGCTGTATCCACCATCTTTTGTAGGCTTCTCTGTTTTTGAATGAGAGCCAACCATTGAATGAAATACGAGCTACTTCTGTTTATCCTCCATGTTTTCTATCTGCTTTGTATTCTGTGTTGTGTGTCTATTTTGTTTATTATGGTAGTTAGTCACATGGGTGGGGTGTGGTAGAAGTGAAGAGTTTTATTTACCTGTTCTTGTTTCTTAGAGTAATTCTGGTTAGTTTCAAACGAGGAGGTAGGTCAGGTGATATGTTTTTGTTGGCAATTGTTTAACCACTTGCATTTAACTTCATTTAACTCCACTTAATTCCACTTAAGTACATTTAATATTGCTAGTTTTAGTTTCATTATCACTTCAAGGTCGTTGGTTTTGCTAGTTTCTTAATAAAGGATCGAATGCAGGTCTTCGACTTTGACCAGGATTAACCCCCCTTTCCCCAGTCTAATCTCTAATTAGTGTTGGTTGTTCACATAGTTTCTACACTCAGTTCTTGGACTGCATCTGCGCACGGATGGGGTCCCAATTCTCCCTTCATTCATATCCTCTTATATAATCAGAATCAGGTTTATTATCACCGGCATGTGTCATGAAATTTGTTAAGAAGGTTTTGCATCTAGCCTTTGTAACTATGCTTCCCTTTTGCCCTTCTGATTGCCATTTCACACCTTAGCAATGTCCTTCATTTTTCTCCCCTAAGACTTTGTCAACTTTATATTTCATTGATTTTTCTTTGCATTATCTTAATCCTTTTAGGGCCTTGAAATCCTGCAATTACTACTCTACACTATTATTATTACTGGTTCTGCAAGAAGACCTTTAGGTCTCTGTCTAGAATATTATTGGGTCATGAAAGCCTGAGGGTGGTGTTTCTCTTTTTGTGGAAGGCACAGTCAGATTGGGGGCAGGGATGGGTGCTCAGTTGTTAATGGGGGGGAACATTCGATCAGGTAATCAGTAAAGGGGGCTTAGTTGAATGATTGATAGGCTGAGATGATCAAGAGAGTTGGTGGGTGGGAAGGTCCAGCTGAGGGTTGTGAGCTAAGTGCGGAGGTTAGTACAGTGAAAATACAGGTGTTATTAGCACACCTGTGGCACAGTGAGGTAAATAATTTAAAGGGAACCTCTTGAATTGGGTCCCCAATGCCAAGCAGGGACATTCTGGAGAAGGCCTCTTAACTCTGCAGAGCTCACAGCACGTATTTGTTAGGAGCAATCAACAAAAGGCATTTTTGATGAACAAAATCTAATTTCTTCCTGCAGCATTGCAGCAATCATTCCACCAGGACAGGAGTGAAGTTATGTATGCTTGGCAGAGAAATGCCTTATCAGCACAAGCATGATTTGCAATGAGAATAACCCCACTGAATTTGCAAAATGGGATAATTAGGCTCAGGAAAACATATTCTATTCATATTCGGCTGAAATATTCAGATTTCCAAGCACATAGCTATGATAAAGGTCTTGCTATATGACTGAATTTCTAAGCATTCATTTCTTTTTCAGCTGTTATTTTGTCAGTTTTAGTAAAGCCTTCTGTTAATTTCATTCCGTCTTCTATTTAGGCTACTTAGGATCATCAGGCCGAAATGTGGGTTACCTTTTGTAGCTTTCCAAAGATCAGAAGGTGGATGTCAAATATATTCACTAATTCCCTTCTTACAATATTTCACTGAAAGTCCCTCACATGTCATCCTCGTGTTTACACTAAAATTCTTTGTAGAGTAACCCACATTTCAGCTCACTTGGATTCAATGGTCAATATTACTCACACCAAGACAGACCCTATCATTGGAAATCCAGTTGGTAGTCATTTTTCACTTTCTGGTGTCTCTGACATATACATCTCCTCCATTTCTTTTACCATATGGCCATATTTTTTCAGAGCAAAAAACTTAACTTTGAATCTTTGAAATCCATGCAAATACCTCAATTCTTCCTTTGCGTCCTCCAATGCGGTATAGACTATCAATAGAGTCTATGTTAGGAGAAACCTACCTATTTGAGCAACTTCCACTGTATAGCATTTGATTTTCTGTTCTTCCAGAAATCCAAAACATCTCTCCCATAATTAACTCAAGAGATTCTGCAGGTGCTGGAAATCCAGAGAAATATGCTCAAAATGCTGGA
Source organism: Hemitrygon akajei (assembly GCF_048418815.1). Lineage (NCBI taxonomy): Eukaryota > Metazoa > Chordata > Chondrichthyes > Myliobatiformes > Dasyatidae > Hemitrygon > Hemitrygon akajei. The sequence goes on along the minus strand of NC_133134.1, from coordinate 41,311,729 downwards.
GGAATTCAGCAGGTCAGGCAGCACCTAGGGAAATGAATAGACAGTCGTCATTTTGGGATGAGACTCTTCATCCAGTCCTGATGAACAGTCTTGGCCCATCATTATGTGATTCCACCAGCCATGTCTTCACACATCTAACTTGTTTCTTCCTGACTGCATCAGTGTGAGCCATCCTGACTTAATTTGCTGACGTGATTTTGATTTTCAGTCTTGAAGCAAACTCCGTTTGCAGGCACTTTGAACTACTCATTCCTTCATTAGTGGATTAATTGAAGGAATCAACTTCTGCATTATTTATAGGCTTTTATTTACTTCATTTTAACAAGTGCTTTCCATCACCCTGGCACCAGAGAGACAGCGCTCCAAATCACGCAATCAGTCCCTGTTAATTATGGAATCCCACTCCGCTGAAGATCCTCTTCTTACAAGAATCATCACTCGTGTTCTTGTTGTTAGTTGCTTGCTCTGTGATAAGTGCAGCAATTCAGTATTGACTTACATTAATTACTTTGGAATAAGGAAATGTGAGGCAAAAGAATCCGGAAGTATAAGCATTCTGATCAACTTGCAGATTTGCTTTGAAGGATTAGGAGACTTAAGGCAGAGTGACGGTTTTCCACTAGCTTTGAGAAGTTTGGGTGGCCATGCATATTCATAAATAGTCATGGTGAATTCTGATTTAATCTTTCAATGCTAATTGTTCAGAAACAGTAAGCATTATTTGCAGATCTATCTCGCTCTGTTCAAAGGTTGTCAAGGAACTGATGCTAGATCAATACTAGATTATCACAGAGTTGACCTACATTTCAACCATGAACATTGGATGCAATAGTTTCCGCTCTTACAGTCATGCATCTGACTTATCCCTCCTGCAGGGGTTCACCTCTACTGGTACCAAATGATTCTTTTTTTTATCTTGCTCAACCATGTGTATCACAAGGACATTTGGCTGGAGGGGACTACTTCTGAGTTTTAATCTATTCTGATATCAGTTCAAGCACAGAAATTAATGGTTCGATATCAGGAATTAAAACTAAATTTACCCCTTACTCCATGGAGGGTGGAGGGGCAGTGATATGTCTCTACCAAAGGAAGTGTGAGGCCCTCCTTCCTTCCTGTAGCCTGCAGGGCACCCTTGGGCAAAGTGTAGCTCCTGCTTAGCCCCTGATCAGGGTCACGTGAAGTGATAGGAGCAGGTGGTGGATGGCTGTGTGAGCAGCTGGTGCATATCACAAGTCCTGGTTATGCGACCACTGACGCCAGGCAGACATTCTCTGCAGAGTATTGATAATGGCTGGGGTCGCCTGTCATTGTTAAGACACTGCCCAGAAGAAGGCAAAGGCAAACAACTTTTGTAGATAAATTTGCCATGAACAACCATGGAGAGGGAAAGACCATGATCGCCTACATCAAACAACACGTAACGCAATGAGCGGAAGAACCGCATGCATGCTCCAGTCAAATGTAGCATCTAATTTATTTTATTGTTGCTGCCTCCATCAGTGCTTGTACATGGGATCTTCTTGATCAGTGCCGTCATAATGCTCACCTACTGAGAGAGCCAAGCAATGCCGAATCTGTAAACCTCCAGCATGATTAGCAATGTGATTACCAATGGCCAGAATGAATTAACTACAGTGGCTTCTCCAAATCTGTATGCATAGTAGCTCTACTGGAGATGCATAGATATTTACAACCAGAAGTAATCCACATGAATATTTTTAAATTCATTCATCTTGGCTGTAATCTGGCAGTCCTGGACTTGGACTTTGGTTGTGTATCGATTATAAATGGCAAACTTACCACTTAAGGGCATTGAAGTGTTTCCTATCGTGGCAGCATTTTTCTAAAAGGGTGTTGTTTTGCCATCTGTCCTTTTGCAGACATCATTCTACACCGGTATATCGTGGCTGGCGTGATATGGCCGTACATGCTTTCCATCGCTCTAACGTATTTCATCACTCTCTGCCTCTTTCCTGGCCTGGAGTCTGAAATTCGGAACTGCACTCTAGGAGAATGGCTGCCAATTCTCATCATGGCCATCTTTAACCTCTCTGATTTTGTGGGAAAGGTAAGGCCCTAACCCTAACCCTAAGCCTCACAGTAACTATTTTCCATTAATATTAATCAGTTAACACCACTATTGGCCGGTATAATACATAATACATTAGAGATGGCTGAGTTCCTCTTCATGCACCTCCTGGATTTATAATATTGCACCAGTGACTGTATTTTGAATGTGAAGTGTGTTTGCTCATCTCAAGGTTGTGAAATGTTCTAAGTGAAAGTCTTTTTGTCATTCTTTTTCACTGCCCTGAGAAGGCAACCTCTTCAGTGCAAATATTAACAGAGTAATGGCTCTAAATTTTCAGTCAATGTCATTTTAAAAACATCCATTAGCCACTGAAGCTTTGCATGCCCTCATATGTGATTTCACCTCTTTGAAAATTACAGCTTATTATTCTTTATTGATCATAGGTAGTTCTGATAATCAATCTGTCGACTCTTTCCAAAGCAATGAAATCCTTAATGCCTAACAGTGCAATTCCCATTGATTACCTTGGAGTCCATGAACTTCCACTCAATTAGAATGCTGTAAATATTTTACATGGTTGGAAATATGCGCAAAATTTTACGTGAACACAGATGTAAAGATTTCAGGATTTAAAGGCTATTGATAAGCCTCTGGAGATTTATTCTCAGTGTTTCCAATATATTTTAATTATTCATCTGTTTACTGTGCCTTCAGTGCACTAGTGATTGCACTTTGACAATGTCTTTCTGAGAGTGAAACTTGATATATTCTAAGAAGCCTGGAGAACATGGAGATGGGGATAAAACGTGTTTTCTACACGATACACAATTAGCACTCAGTATCATCCAACTGGCTAACAAGAGGCACTTTCCTTTCCAGTTGTGTGCAAGGATCAATATCCTCGATTGAAAAGTGGGAACAGGGCAGTTGGAGGCAGGGGTACATTCAAGCAGAGTTGGCAGTGTTAGAATCCAAATGAAATGATTATGGGAACTCACCCAGAATTGGATCCAACAGCTTTACACAGACATCTGTCCGAGTCAATAGGTAGCTTCCCCATCAAGTCTGGAGTCTGGGAGAGTGTCCCAGTTTCGTCTGTCTTGTTTGTGTGCTGTATAGACCCCTCTGCCAAAACCATCAGGAAGGATGAGAGCATTAGAGGGGTGATGCTGCCGGGGAGTGGAGGGACCCAAGTGAAACCCACGCCTCCCTATCCCAACCGTGCATGAACAATGCCACCATCTTCAGCTCAGTTTGCCACTATTGATCAGCGTCTGCAACCAGCATAAGGGGTCAGGGTTAACTGCACGTAGAGCGAGGCCATATACTCTTCAGCAACTGACCTGGCCGATCCAGTGTCCCTATCAGAAATGATTATCTAAAGGTGCTGGGATCTGGTTCAGAGGGGCCGAGGCGTACAACAAGAATTGGCTGGAGCAGACTGGGAAGCTAAAACAGAAATCGGGACAGTGGGGAGGGCACTCCCTATCGATAACTGGGCAGAGCCTAGTCTTCAGGTGTGAGGTGCCCTCAGGGCTGCTGAATGGCCCAGCCCCCACTCCTCCAGTTTGGGGATCGCCTGAGTTGTCTTCAGGTCCATCTGGAGATCCAGGATGGAGCAGGTCATACGAATCACAACGCACAAGTCCCTGGACAACGGGAGCAAAGTTGCCCCCACCCTGATGACCACTTTTGTGTGTGGCTGCATCAGGCCATGTGTGTGGAACCTAAATACGTGGGCACCAAGTGCCACCATGTGCCAAGGTTCTATCTGCCCATGGTGTTGCGAAGGATGGGTCTGCCCTCAGCTGGACATTCTCAGAATACCTGTCCTTCATTGAAAAGTTCTTCCAGACCAACACCTTTGACCACGTGTCCTGCAGACACTGCTGGAGAAGGACTCAGTGGGGTGGTTCCTGGGGCAGACTGTCCAGACTCTCTGACAAAATGCCTCATTGCCAGGCCTCACCAATAAGCACCAAGACCTTGCCTGGCAGTCTGTGGAGAAGGGCCCTCCCAGTCAGATCCTTTCAGCATAACTGGAGCATCACTCTCTCCTCCCGCTGATCACGGGAAGACCATAGCTGCCAAGAGACAGCAGCTCGCCTCTTTGTGGACTGTGGGTTTGCAAAGAGGGTCTGGGGCAAGATGCAGAAGGCCTGCATCGAGTTTCATCTTGAGCAGCTGTGTAACAGAAGACTACCTGCTCTGCGGGCTGGTCCTAGGGACACACACGGAGACAAACACTGCACGCTGCTGGCAGATCATCAGCTCGGTGCAAGGTGCTCTGTGGCCTGCCTGAGTCTTGTTGGTCCACCAGCATGTCGAGCTGTCCGTGGAAGACTGGCACTTCTCGGGCTGCTGGAGCACGTGCCGAGGGATGCACTGAAGCTTGGTGCAGCTCACTGCGGATGGACCATGGTGTAGGGATCTTCCCCTACCGGGGAGAGAGGGGATAGATGGAAGGAGAATTATTGTAATAGTTAGAATACCAGCCCAGAGAGACACATGAGTGGCAGCAGTGTTATTAATGTGTATAGATCAATATGGAAAACATTGACCATGCATGTAAAGGATGAAAAGGCATTGAACCATTTATTCTTGTAATCTTTTTAAAATTATGTATAGTTTATTTTGCTCAATTAAAAAAAAACCTCAAACCCCTCTCCTCCACTGCCACCCTGCCCCATCTGTATATATTCTGTACACTGTTGTGAATGAGATTGTAATTGACTTAATAAAGGCCTGGATTAGTCAGTACTGATGCGTCCTTTTACCGTCTCTTGAGCATTATGAAGTTCGGATGAAAGGAGTCTTCCTTTGCATCAGAGGGTGAAGTTACATAGAACATAGAACATAGAATAGTACAGCACATTACAGGCCCTTCAGCCCACAATGTTGTGCCGACCCTCAAACCCTGCCTCCCATATAACCCCCCACCTTAAATTCTTCCATATACCTGTCTAGGAGTCTCTTAAACTTCACTAGTGTATCTGCCTCCACCACTGACTCAGGCAGTGCATTCCACGCACCAACCACTCTCTGAGTGAAAAACCTTCCTGTAATATCCCCCTTGAACTTGCCTCCCCTTACCTTAAAGCCATGTCCTCTTGTACTGAGCAGTGGTGCCCTGGGGAAGAGGTGCTGGCTGTCCACTCTGTCTATTCCTCTTAATATCTTGTACACCTCTATCATGTCTCCTCTCATCCTCCTTCTCTCCAAAGAGTAAAGCCCTAGCTCCCTTAATCTCTGATCATAATCCATACTCTCTAAACCAGGCAGCATCCTGGTAAATCTCCTCTGTACCCTTTCCAATGCTTCCACATCGTTATGTTCTAACCCTTTTTCATTAGCCCGTTGGTTTCTCTTACAGATCCTTGCAGCTTTACCATACGACTGGAAAGGACTTCACCTCCTGGCCTGCTCCTGCACCCGAGTTATATACATCCCACTCTTTTTGCTGTGTGTGCTCCCAAGTGACCGGCCGGTTTTCAGCCACCCAGCCTGGCCGTGTGTCTTTTCTTTGCTAATGGGGATTTCAAACGGCTATTTTGGGAGTGTGCCCATGATCTTGGCAGCTGGCAAAGTCAGCCCGGAGCAGAGAGAGCTGGCAGGTAAGCTGTAGCTGTTTCACTTGCCTCTGCTTTCTCAGAGTCACTGATAAAAGAAAATCGATTTTACCATGGCAACCACCATGCCTGCTATTAGAAGCAGCCACTTCAATGTAGAAGAAAAACACTATTACAATTGGATCTCAGGTGGATTTGTGCTGCTCTAAACTTGAAAGGTCATCAATTTATTGATTGTTGTTCCTGGCAATCTTAAATGATTCACTCTGTTCTGCTTGGTCCAGAACCAGCCTGCTCATTTCCTCTGTTTCATATACAGGACCACCATTACAACAAGGCTCAACTATAGAGTGAAATTAAAGTTGCAAGCACATCTTAGAACATTTCAAACAAACATTGCTGTTATGGTATAATATTCAAAAATGTATTAGGACAGAAAACCAAAAGCCTGGTCAAAGAGGTGGTCTTATACGAGGAAAAAGATACTTCAGAGAGGCAGAGAAGTTTAGGAAAGTAATTCCAGGACTTAAGGGTATAGCAGCTGAAAGCCCTGCAGTCCATGGTGGAGCTGTTAAATCCAGGGATTAGCTAAAAACACAGATATAGAGGAGCATGGATTCTTGGAGGATCAATGGTATGGAGATTACAGAGGAAGAGAAGACCATGGAAGAATTTTATAAGAATGATAACAAATTAAAAATTGATGTACAGCTTGACTAGAAGCCAAAGTAGATCTGTTTTAATAAGGGCTATAGATGAATGGAACAGTGTGAGCTAGGACAAGCTGAACAATGATTTAGATTATCTCAAGTTTATCGAGGGAGGGACAAGAGTAAACAGCCAGCAGCTCACTTGAGGAGTCCTATCTACAGACAGCTGCTGAATTACAGATGACTTGTGGTAGAGGTAGAGTTGGGTTATGTTTCATGGGCTGCCATGCTCCTCACAGTGGAAGGAAGAGTTGAAGGAACATTTCCATTTGCAGCATCATTAAACATCCACTCGAAGATTTTGTAGTTAGTTATGTGTTTATAAGTTTGACCAGAATAAAAACCTTTCAAATCTGTTGTCTGACCTAGTTGAGCTGTTGCAGTTCCCATCTCTCGTCAAGTTTATTGTCATATGCACAGGCCCAATGAAAATCTTACTTGTAACACAGCTTCAAAAGCACATTGCATCATACAACCAGCATTCTCAAGAAAACATAAATTAAGCATAACCTGTACACATTTTTTCAAGAAAAAAACATAATTAGCAGAAAAAGAAAGTCAGTTTTAGTGTAAAGTGATGATAGTGTTGCTAAACTACATTGGTTAAGTTTTTGTCAGTTGGTTCAAGAACCAAATGAGCGAAGAGAAGTTCAGTAGATGCTCTTGAACCTGTTGTTGTTGGACCTCAGGCTTTTGTACCTCCCGACCAACAGTAGCTGTAAAAAAATGACATGGCCTGGATGGTAGGGATATTTGATGATGGATGCTATCTTCTTGAGGCAGCATCTCCTATAGATATTACCACTAGCGCTAGACCACTAGGATGTGGTCGTGATGTTTTGGGCTGAGTCTGTTGTTGCTTGAATGAAATCATCGGAGGAAAGTACCGGGAGATAGAAAGCAGCTTCTTTATTCGATGAAACAAGGTACAGTGGACATCTTTTGGAGAAGCTTTTGGTCAAATGGTCTGCTGGCCCAACGTGGGGCTTGATATTTGATGTGGTGAACATCAAAGAGCAACTCCATATTTACAATATATGGACCACACTTTCTTTGAAATTACACACACACATCACATTTCCCGATTCGCACGTACACCACAGACATCCAAGTGAATTTTAATCAGCATTGTCTGTCCTGGGATTGACAGCTTTTCGGAACCCATTGTTCAGAGCTGCACTCCAACTTAAGTCCCTAATACATATTCAGATGTGAAGACTAGTGGCCAAAGTCATTTGCTAAATGTAAATATGCTAATCCCAAAAATCCGCTCCAACAGAATCCACAACTCCCTCAGCTGTGTACTTGAGTTGTCATACCAGACCATGACACAACCAGTAGGGATATTTTTAACAGTACACATGTTGTGAAGGTTGTTGGAGTTTTCACAGACAAGCCAAACCTCCAGAGAAAGTGAAGACACTAATGTGCTTTTCCTTCGGATTGGATCTATGCGCTGGATCTAGGACAGGTCATCCAATGCAATAAACCCCAGGAATTTAAATCAGCTGATTCTCTCCATTGCTGATCCCCCAGTGTTGTTCCATTGATGGTAAAGAGGCACATGCTCTCAAAACTTATTATTGAGATACTCATATCTGAAGAGTCAGAGACCGCTGAGTCCCAGATTAAGTACTCCCAATGCAAGGTCCTCCATCACGATGTTGTTAATGATGAAATGATTTGATGTGGCTAAAGAATTGTAGGTAACGTATCTACACCAAACTAGAAACTCAATGGCAGTGTGCAACACTCTTTGCACTTTTAAAGAAATATATTTTTGGATGGAATAGGGTATGCAAAAGGTAGCAGACCCAACCCCATGAATTATCACAGACTGGCTGGTCATCTATTGCAATTCTGGTTTGGGGAGTTTGCTGTGTTCAATCGATTGTTGCGTTTACAGCATTACAATAATGTCTACACTTAAAGCATGATTTGGGACATATATAGAGCTCATACAAGACGCCAAAGAAACTCAAGTCTTCCCTTCAATTTCCTTCCTTTGTAAGTTCACACAGTCTGTTCTGTGTGTTAATCCTAGTGGCCTGGATGTTGTGATCAGTATTGAGAAAATATTGCTTTCTACAAAGCTTCGGTGGAGCTCTAGTGAATTGGATTTTCCCATCCCCTTGTCACTCACTTTTGCCAACTCTCTCACTTAGTGAATCTGCGGCATCAGGCAGGGTTCTTCCTGATTTGTCCCACCCATTGACCCTCAGCTAAAAGCATGCTGTTGTTGAGTGTGGGTGATTTGAAAGCATTTAGTTTGTGTTTGATACTTCTAGGAGTCAAAGAACCCCTCACCATTCATTCTCAAGGCTTACAAAGAAAAAACATATTTTCATTTAGTAGGCCATCTATTTTGATAGCTCTCAAGTTCCATCTAAATCTGAGCCCACAGTTCTTTCAGGGTCAGAGCTCTGTGCTTGGGCAATAACAACTGCAGGTCAACACCACTCAAAGCAGTGGAAACCCTTGGTCAGATACCCAACTTTCCTTCAGCCGCATTAACGTGCTTTGAAGATTCAGCATGACATCTAAAACCTTGACAAACATCATCTATAGGTGTGTGGTGGAGAGTGTCCTGACTGGCTGCATGGAAACACCAATGTCTTTGACTGGAAAATCCTACAAAAGAATAGTGGATTTGGCCCAGTACATCACGAGTAAAGCCCACCCAACCACTGAACACATCGACATGTAACACTGTCATAGGAAAGCAGCATTCATCATCAGAGATCCGCACCACCCAAGCCATGCTGTCTTCTCGCTGCTGCCATCAGGTAGAAGGTACAAGATCCTCAAGACTCATGCCACCAGATTCAAGAATGGTTACTACCCCTCAACCAACAGGCCCTCGAGTACAAGGGGATAACTGCACTCAACTTCACTTGCTCCAACGTTGAAATGTTCCCGCAACAAATGATCTCACTTTCAAGGACTTTATCTCATTATCTCATGTTCTCATTTTTTATTACTAATTATTTATACTGACATTTGCTCAGTTTGTTGTCTTCTGCACTCTGGTTGGTCTTTCATTGGTCCTTTATGGCTACTTTTCTACAGATTTGCTGACTATGCCCACAAGAAAATGAATCTCGGGGTTGTACATGGTCACATGCTTGTACTTTGATAATAAAATCTACTTTGAACTTTTCATCTGAGAAATGCAATAGAAGCATTGACAGGTTAAGCAGAATATCTGTTTCCAAGACAGAATAAACAAAAATAAGAGGTAGTTAAAGGTTAAGTTACCTCTGTGTAAAAAAAGGAGTTGAAATTAGATTAATAAGCCTAATGGTCTCTTTCTGTGGTATAATATTCCGTGATTCTCTTCTATCCCTTAGACTTGTGGCTGTAGCAATAGCTCCAGAGTGTCCAGTGCAGAGTAAACCTAACCTAAGCACCTGCCTCCAAGTGGATCATATGCCTGCAGAAGATTTGTGTTGCAAATTCCAGTGATGCAAAGATTGGCATGTTGTCAGAATTGTCATTTATGTTCAGCTAGCATGAAGCAGATTGCAAAGCTGTACATAAATATTCAGACCAAGCTTATTCTGAGAATGATTTCCATGAAATAATTACATCAGCATGAGTGATGGTTGAGTGACACTCTCCAGGTGGGATTGATATGGGGAGTGAAAAACTGACTTTAACTGAAGTTTAACTGATAGCTGTTCTCTTTTCTGGAAGCTTAGACAAGACCGGTTTGATGGATTTCATCCAAAAAGAATCCAAAACAGACATTCTTAAGTTTGCAGTTTCACTTATTTTCTTAGCCATTCTACCATTTTATTGTGAATGCAAGAAAGCAGTGTTTCAAACACTTATACTGTGATTTCTTGAAGCCCAGAGACCCAGGCACTTCAGTTTAATCTATTCTGCAGTTGATAAATATTTTAAATGGGCTACAACAAACCAGTATGGGTGGCTATCTTGTACCTTGGGGTGACTGCCTCCACAGTGTGAAGTACCTTGAATATTTCTAGAGGTGTCTCCCAACCCACACCAGCGTCTGATACAGAGATAATGCTTCTTCAGGACTAATGAGCTCCAACTCGTGTTGGCCATTCAGGTTCCATCCCAGAATCTTTTGTCATAGTCAACTAAAGTGCCAAACATTTTAAACTCTGGGCACATTCATCTAATGGGATTGGCAATTGTGTGCTTGAGTGCAGCTTCAGAACTGCAGGCACCCAGAGATCTCTGTTAGCTGTAGGGAAAGTAATGCCAGAAATTGACCAGAAACCAAGAATAAGTTCCTCCCCTCATCTTTCCTCTATTCCCAGTCTGACCTTTTGCCTCGTCTCACGTGTCTATTACTTACCCCTGGGTCCCCTCCTCCTGTCCTTTCTCCTATGGTCCACTCTCCTTTCCTATCAGATCCTTTCTTCTCCAGCCTTTGACCTTTCCCACCCACCTGGCCTTCACCTATCACCTTCCACCTAGCTTCCTTCCTCTCCCCCCACCTTCTATTCTGGTGCCTTCCCCCTTCCTTCTTAGTCCTGAAGAAATGACTCTGCCTGACTATTTATTCATTTTCATGCATGATTCCTGACCTGCTGAGTTCCTCCAGCATTTTGTGTGTGTTGCTATGAATTTTAAAAAGTGAATACAATGCTGAACCAGAGGTGTGGTAGGTTAACCAAAACAGAATGTTCTGAGCTGGATGAGACTAGTGAAGGATATTGAATGAGATCAGGTTTGTGTGCTGTAGTGACCTGCTGGAAAACATTCATTGTCCCTTCCATTTTTTACAGGTAACACCATGACTGTGTCCTACATGTCTGGACTAACTCTAGGATCGGCAGTGGCCTACGTCACGTTCAGCTTGACCAGTATGTCTCACACTTCATGTATTCACACTGAAACAATCAACAGTTCTTTCACCACAAGACTCTAAACAAAGGCTCTCTTCACAATCTGAATAGGGGTGAGCAAATGTATAGAATTTCAGTTCCATTGGCTGTGTGGCTTGGATAAAGACCATAAGACCATAAGGTATAGGAGCAGAGTTTGACCATTTGGTCCATCGAGTCTGCTCTGCCATTTCGTCATGGCTGATCCGTTTTCCATCTCAGCCTAAATCTCCTGCCTTCTCCCTGTATCACTTCATGCCCTGACCAATCAAGAATCTTATCAACCTCTGCATTACATATACCCAATGACTTGGCCTCCACAGCCACCGGTGGCAACAAATTCCGCAGATGCACCACCCTCTGGCTAAAGAAATTTCTCCTCATCTTCATTCTGAAAGGACACCCCTCGATTCTGAGGCTGTCTCCTCTGGTCTTAGACTCACCCACCATCCTCTCCACATCCACTCTATTGAGTCCTTTCAACATTCAATAGATTTCTATGAGGTCACCCATCATTCTTCTGAATTCCAGTGAATACAGGCCCAGAGCCATCAAATGCTCCTCATATGACAAGCCTTTTAATCCCAGAAACCTCCTTTGAACCCCCCGCCAATGTCAGCACATCTTTTCTTAGATAAGGCGCCCAGAACTGCTCACAATGCTCCAAGTGAGGCCTCACCAGTGCTTTATAAAGCCTGAACATTACATCCTTGTTTTTATATTCTAGTCCTCTTCGAGTGAACATTGGTCTTGCCTTCCTCACTACCGACTCAAACTGCAATTTAACCGTTAGGGAATCCTGTGCAAGGATTCCCAAGTCCCTTTGCACCTCAGACTTTTGAATTTTCTCTCCATTTAGAATTTAGTTTACTCTTTCATTTCTTCTGCCAAAGTGCATGACCCAACACTTCCCAACACTATATTCCATTTGCCACTTCTTTTCTCAATCTCCTATTCTATCTAAGTCCTTTTGTAGCCTCTCTACTTCCTTAAAACTATTTGCCCCTCCACCTATCTTCGTATTGTCTGCAAACTTGGCCACAAAACCATCAATTCTGTCATCCAAGTAATTGACCGCTTAAAAGAAGCAGTCCCAACACAATTCCCTGTAGAACAGCACTGGTCACTGGCTGCCAACCAGAAAGTGCTTCCTTCATTCCCACTTCTTGCCTCCTGCCAATCAGACAGTGTGCTATCCATGCTAATATCTCTCCAGTAATATCATGGGCTATTAACTTGTTTAGCAGCCTCATGTGTAGCACCTTGTCAAAGGTTTCTGAAAATCTACATACATAATATCCACAGATTCTCTTTTGTCTGTCCTGCTTGTTATTTCTTCAAAGAATTTCAACCGTTTTATCAAGCAAGATTTTCCCTTAAGGAAACCATGCTGACTATGGCCTATTTTATTATGTGCTTCTAAGTACCCTGAAACCACATCCTTTACAATTGACTCCAACATCTTCCCAGACATCGAGGTCAGACTAACTGGCCTATAATTTCCTTTCTTCTGCCTCTCTCCCTTCTTGAAGAGTGGAGTGACAATTGTGGTTTTTCATTCCACCAGAACCATGCCAGAGTCAACTGATTCTTGAAAGATCATTACTAATGCCGCCACAATCTCTTCAGCCTCCTCTTTCATAACCCTAGATGTATACTGTCTGGTCCAGGTGACTTATCTGCCTTCAGACCTTTCAGTTTCCCAAGAAATTTCACTCTAGTTATGGCAATTTCACCCACTTCTGTCCCTTTACACTCTCAAACTTCTCGCATACTGCTAGTGTCTTCCACAGTGAAGACTGATGCAACCATTTCCTTGTCCCCCCATTACTACCTCTCCAGCATCATTTTCCAGCCATCTGATATCTACTCTCACCTCTCTTTTACACTTTATGTATCAGAGGAAACTTTCATTCTCTTCTTTAATATTATTGGCTATAAAGCTTTGAAGTCCTTACCCAGCCCAAACCAAGCTGATCCCCTCCACCTTGGAGAGGCTTTTGCAATGTCACTTCCTGTGCAACATGAGCTTTTGCAGCCTTGGTGTCTGACTTTGTGCTTTCCTGCTCAGTTATTTCTTGGGTTTCACTGATCAGCTCAATACTTGGTCTTCCGACCTCTGATTAAGACTTTCCAGTTGAGCCACGAGACTGAATGCAAAAAACCCTCCAGTTCACTGTTTCCACAAGGTTTATGTTCATGCTAATTATGTTGATTTGTTCTTACATAACATTTAAGGCAAAGTAAGGGAGAGCAGTGTTTGCTGCCAACAAAGGGAGCACGTGGGCTCCTTGCAGACAATGGTGGAAATCGAACCCCGATCGGTAATCACTGGTGCTATCAAGCAATCTGTGGTGAACAGAGATGGGGAGGGATCGCTTTAGCCAGAGGGTGGTAAACCTGTGGGATTCACTGCCACAGATGGTTGTGGAAGCCAAGTCATACTGAAAACGGAGGTTGACAAGTTTTTAATTAGAAAGAGCATCAAAGTTTGTGGGGAGGAGGTAGGAGAATGGAGTTGCTTAGGAAAATAAATCAGCCATGATCAAATGGCAGAGCAGACTTGATGGGCTGAATGGCTTAATTCTTCTCCTATGTCCTAAGGTCTTATGGTCTTCATATCACTCAGGCCAGTTTCAGTCCTAATCTGAGATTCAGCATTGACCACAATAAATGTAGCTATCTAGGTTCAAAACTATGAAAGACTTTGGAAAAGTCAATTAGCAGAAACTACTTCCCACAGCATTAGGATAGTTGTCCAACGAAGCAGAGATGGCATGAGGAAAAGCAGTGACACAGTGAGGTGTTACAATCTGGTGTTCACTGCCTGTTACGGTGCAGAAGCAAATTAACTCATAACATGCCAGGGGGAATTAGAGGAATTCATGAAAGATAAGATTTGCAGCACCATTGGGGAAAGGGAGGGAGAGTCAGACACATTGGATTGTTCTTATAAAGAGCCGACACCAGCACAATGCCTCTCTGCCTTCTGTTCCATTTCATTTTGTGCTTTTATGTCTTTAGATTTCAGAGATTAGTGCAAAACCATTCTAAAATATTCATGATTTAGAACTTTACTAACTTAAAATTATCTGTTATGTCACTTCAACAAACAATATACTTTTATCAATTATTCAGTGTGTCTTCCCATAGTCCATCCAGATATGCAAAATCATATTCTCTGAAGAGAAATGTCTCTGAAATCCTTTCTCTCTCTCCCACTCCTTCTCCCCTGAAGGTGCTGGTGGGCAGCTCCATTCTCCTGAGAAATAGGTATCTGTTAGTCTCGAGAGACCATGGATTTGCGCCTTGGAAGGTTTCCAGGGCGCAGGCCTGGGCAGGGTTGTACGGGAGACCGGCAGTTGCCCATGCTGCAAGTCTCCCCTCTCCACGCCACCGATGTTGTCCAAGGGAAGGGCACTAGGACCCAAGCAGCTTGGCACCGGTGTCATCGCAGAGCAATGTGTTGTTAAGTGCCTTGCTCAAGGACACAAACACGCTGCCTCAGCTGATGCTCGAACTAGTGACCTTCAGATCGCTAGACTGATGCCTTATCCACTAGGCCACGCGCCAACACTCTCCTGAGAGTTGTCAATCTGTTTTGAATGCCTTTCAGGAGGTTTTATCACAAGACCTCCTGTTTAAAAATCATCTCTGCCCACCCACATTCTCCATATTGGATATCTAAACCGCCATCATCAGATAGCATCATGTCAGCTAGTTGTAAGATACTCGACTCCTTTCCTGATGTTATGATTCTTGATTATCAAAATCATAATGTATTTACTCAGGGGTCTTTAATGAATCTATTGTACTACCCGTTAAACTCAATACCCAAAGACATATGCCGTTTAAATAACAAGCTAATAAGTTGAACACAAGGCAGAGCAAGACATATGCCAAACTGTTTTATAGATAAAACAGTGACAATTTAAATAGTGTGTCTACAAACAACAGGTACAGAATTCTTTCTAAATCAGGGTGTGTGTTGGAAAGTTTCATTTTCATTCTCAATCTTTTTTTTATTGATTTAAAAAAAATTAAACTTTTTTTGTGCTGGGAAGTTCCACATGTACTGTCCCAGCTACTAGATGTGTGTTTGTTCATCTGATATTTAGATGCAAATTCAACTCTTACTTTCAAAAGGTAATTTGATCAAAATGTGAAGAAAAATTTGGAAGAGGATAAGGGATACATTTAAATGGTTGGCATAATAGCACAGGGATTGTGGGCCTGTTCCAGTGCCGAACTCTTCCATATTCTATTAGAAAGCTTTAGGAATGTCCAAGACTGGCACGATATGCTAAATGGCTACCTTCCATATTGTATTTCTGACTGAGCATAACCTAAAAAGATATATGACCATCCCTTCATTTATTAAAACTATGCCATGATATCTTATTGTGTATTCAGTAAATGATGGAATTGTCCATAATGAAAATGATGTGTAGATTCAACCAGAAAGAAATTATAATAATTTATGTGCAAGGATTCTCCTGTGACTGGTGTGAATTAAGGTGTCGTTATTTTCCCTTGCAGGGTAAATGAAGAAATACTACGGGGTATTTAATTCATCCTACAGAAACATTGCTTGTTGCGTGCCATCTCAGACACATAGACTGCTTTCCCCAATCTGTCTGGAACTTCGTTTCGGGTGTGCTTGTCCTCTAGCATTAGATGGGATCTTCAGCGAGGACAAGAAGAGTTTGAAGATGCCTCAGGAAGAAAGGTCACTCATTGAAATCACGGATAGTCTTTTCAGCATCCTAAAACTTTATCTTAGAGTGCCTGATTGTTACCACTTTACCATCTTTTTTGTCTGTAAGCATCAATTATTTTACAGTTTGTATGTCCACCTATGGAAGAACTCTTCTTCTTGGTAACTGAATGCAGCTTTTGTGACTAGCCTGGAAGAAGTGAGAGAGAAAGTTGTAATTTTGCGATATAATATTCGATGGTATTTTCCATAGGAGGTTAATTGGCTTAAACAGCAAGTCTTTTGATCCATTGTGATTTTTTGATGACTGTGTTAGTATATTTGCACAGTATTTCTAAAAAAAAAATCACCAAAATTAAGCTCTGTATATTCATCAGATGCATTTACATATGGTTTTATTTTGTTCTATAATATCTGAGTGGAGATTGCCAATCATGATTATGGACATAGTGAGACTCCCATTGTTCATTTTCCTTTACAGTGTAGCTAAACTCTTACCTGGTAACAGTAAACATACAAGTTTTAATGCTTCATTATTCAATGAATGATGGGGTATACCCCCATATGAAACAGGAGGAATACCTGTCATT
Organism: Hemitrygon akajei; assembly: GCF_048418815.1. Lineage (NCBI taxonomy): Eukaryota > Metazoa > Chordata > Chondrichthyes > Myliobatiformes > Dasyatidae > Hemitrygon > Hemitrygon akajei. The sequence goes on along the minus strand of NC_133134.1, from coordinate 41,295,246 downwards.
CTTTCTCAGCCCATTAAATATACTTATTTAAAGACTTTTAAAGACAATTCATCCTCAAGGAGTTCGGTCCCAGGTTAGTAAGCTTTGAAGACCACAACGTCACATTAAAGTCCTACCTTCTTTCATTGAAGCTAAATGCATGCATGAAAGAAAATGCAGCTTATGCTGTGAGAAAGATAAATTAAGACTACACCAGTCAGTGATGCTCCCTTACAGCTCCAGAACCAGTAAGCTGGGATCAGTCCTGACCCCAGACGTTGTCTGTATGGAGTTTGCTCATTCACCCTGTGGCCAGATGAGTGTTCCTTCGGTGTTTTGGTGTTCTCTCACATCCCAAACATGTTGGTAGATTCACCTCTGCATGTAGGAAAGTGACAGAAAGAATCAAAGCATAGTTGGTGGGAGCAAGTTGCAGGAATCCTGGGAAATAAGAAGGGACTTGGATGGGAATGATGGGATTGCTCTGCCAGGAGCCTATTATGGGCCTGATGGACTAAATGGCCTCTTTCTGTGTCATAATGAGTAAGAGATTTTGTCCCTTAGATAGTGCTGCATTGCACAAGGGGGGCTCCTCACAGCAACAATTGCCTTGTGTAAGGAGACCACTGGAGGGGCCTTGGTATAATCATTGGTTGCATTTTCAAATGGGTGCGGAAGTACCAGCCGCCTACTGTCCTCCCTCACTTGTGTTTAACTCCATTAACTTTAATGGCGCCAATGACCAAGATAAATTTGTACCCCCTTTAAAATTGTTAGTACATGGGGGGGGGTTACTATTCTGTGTCAAATCTTGTTGTGTGTCATCTTGCCTTGTGCCTTGAGGTAAAAGACATAATATATAGTGCCAGAATTGGAGTGACATTTAACATACTAGTGTTGATATGGGTTTCAGATTTTACGTATGGGGGAAAATGGCATTGGGGCATTTGAGGGTTACATGAGGGAAATGTGAATGCAATAGAGTGAAGTGAAGTATGCTCTTGCAGAGCATGAACACCAGCATAGACCACTTGTGCCAATTGGCCTTTTTCTATGCTGCAAGCTAATAGTATTTGTGTTTACAATAAATATAGAAGTACTGTGTTATATTGATTTTAGTTTCAGCTAAGTATTCGCCAATTCTGATTATACAGTTCCATTGTGAGCAAAAGAGGCCATCTACTTGTGACTGGATCATGAAATGTAAGTGCTTGCCCTTGACTAAGCACGTAGTGATCACCACAGCAAAGTCACTGTAGCACATAGGAGCAGAATTAGGCCATTCGGCCCATCCAGTCTGCTCCGCCATTCCATCATGGCTGATTTACTATCCCTCTCAACCCCATTCTCCTGTACCCTTTGAAATATTTAAGGGGACAGAGAATCCATCTACTGCCTGGGCCTGGATGTTCAGTTTTACTGGAGATGAAGCCAAAATGACTTTTTCTTCTCGTTGTTAAATTATTCGTAGATACACTTAAAACTAACACAGGCAGAAAACATTAGATTAATCTTCTGTGATACTAGCATCAATATTTATTTGACATTTGAAAAACTTAGTAGTGGTATTCTAGCTGATTCTACTACTGAGGTAATTCGAGTTACGTTTATTAGTTAGTAGTAGTGAGTGATTGTTGCTGTCTTTAGAATAAGTGTGCCTTGTACTTTATTATGAAGTATTAACAAAAGGGGGAGTTTAGAGGAGATGGTTGTTGATGCTTATGCTGCTTTGCTACTGAGTAGATACTAGGCTGCATAGAACACCCGGATATATACCCCAGTCAATAAAATGCTCCTATTATGCCTCTTGCAGGTCTCAGATGCCCATGTCCCTGGTACCCTTCCTGGTGAGACTTCTCACGTTTCCAATCCTTTGTCTTTCACACTTTGTCTCCACACCAGTACTAACAAAATGTCCAGTTCATGAGAGCTGAGCATCAGAGCTCCATGTTGCTATTGTCACCAACCCCAAGTGTTTTGGGATCATTGACTTTGCCCTGCCATTTAAAATTAAGTGCGATGCAAAGGCAGCATTGAAATCTTTCCAATGGTTAATATCCATATTGCACTTGCAAAGATTGGTGACCCTTCAGTCTAATGGCAAACCACTAAAGGCCTCTGAAAGAAAACACTTACATATTCAATAGTTCAGTAGTTCCATTTAATATCAGCGAATGTATACAATATACAACCTGAATTTTTTTATTCTTCGCAGACATCCACAAAAACTGAAGAGTGCCCCAAAGAATGAGTGACAGTAAAAATGTTAGAACCCCAAAGCCTCCCTACTCCCCCCCACACACAAGCAGCAGCAAAGTAACAAACCTCCCCCACCCCCATTTACTTCAGCAAAAAGCATCAGCCTTCACCCACCAAACAAGCAATTGCAAAGCCTCCAAGAAAGACCACGATCTGCAGTTCCACAAAAATTAATTGTTCATCTGATAATTCGATATACCACGGGCTCTCTCTCTCTCTCTCTCCCTGATAAAGTTCAATTCAATTTGACCACTAACAATCAGTATTTCCACATGCATTTTCCCAGCAGTCAGTTTATGCCTCGGTTTTGCATTCTTCAGGCTAATTGTGAAGCCAGTGTTCTGAATCCAAATTGCACCAGCTGATTTTCATTTTAGTTTTATGCAACAATGAGAAGAAATTTAAGAGAGGTTTGGATAAATACATGAATGGGAACGGCATGGAGGGCGACGGTCCAGGTGTGGTTCGATGGTACTAGGCAGAATATCAGTTTGGCTCTATGACTGATGAAATACGCAAGTTATACCTTAACGTTTCTAGAGATGACCAAAGCTTGTAACCAAAGTAGGTCACACAGTTTACTTTTATTTGAATTTGCTTTACAGTCTACAAGGTATACATTACAACATCAAGTAGAACAGAATCTATTACATATTCTTATTTCCAGACATTCAAATTCATTTGTACATCATGTTGTTATTACACCCTTTGCTACCTGCTGACACTTCCCAATTCCTGGCCTCTTGAATTTGTGTCAGAATGAGCAAGAACTTCTCTGGATGACTATATCTTGCCGATTGGTTTCCAAACTGCTTGAATGCATCAACCAAAAATGTAATTATATTCAATTAATTATCTTCAACCCTATAGAACTTTCCTACAAATCTAATAATCGTTTTGCTTTGTTTTCATGTTTTCAGAGATCCTTTTGTAGTTTTACTTCAGATTTGAATAATTAAGAAAGTGGGAATTTGAACGAAGTGTTACTCACTATTTTTCTAGGGAGTATTAAATCCACAGAAGTTCAGAGGCAACCCTTTTTCTGATTTATGTAAAATTTTTCTTGGCAACCTTGTTAAGAAATTGACACAATCTATTTGGGTTTTTTTGGGCGCCTCCTCCTTGCTGTGAGAGACAGTGCTAACAGGACAAAAGACGAATAAAATGTTCTTATTGAGAAGCATCTGTAATATGCAATCGCTTGTGTTTGGAAAAGAACTTGTGTGTCTGGAACTCACTGGGTTTCTAAGCTTCAAGTCTGTATCTGTTGTGGACAAAATGATTGAGATCAGACAGCCACAGTACTATCAGTATATTATGCGACCATTAAAAAGTGTCTTGGTGTTTTTTCTCCCTATGATCCCTGCTTACCTGACAGGATCTCCTGGCCTTGCAATCAAATCCATAGTTTCTATGCAAATAGAAGAATTGTATCAGTAATTCTTTCAGCCTCTATACCAATAGGCACCTTCATGGTGTTGTATTCTTATTGAGTGAAACGTGTTGGAGAACTTTTCATGTTTGAATAAACTTTATTGATGTTATTTACTTTTGTTAATGTATGATGGAATGGAAAAGTGGGGTCAATGGAGGTTTATGTGAAGATGGAGGCAGGTTTTTGTAGAGAAACATTGTCCCTTTGTTAATGTTCATTCTGTTCAAAATGGCAATATTTTCTTAATGAGCGAAAAGTAAACTGGTGGAAGGACTCAACACTTTAAGCAACATCTGTAAAGGCAAAGGGATGTTTTGGGTCAAGAACTTGCATCAGGACTGATAAAAAGATTTTGATCCAAATTGTCAATCATCCCTTTGCTTTCACAGATGTTGTGTGGCCTGCTATTTCTCCCTCTGGTTTATCTTTTCTTCTGGCCAGTTTCCAGCATCTTCAGTCTCCTGTGACTCCAGTATTTTTCAATACTTCTTCCTGGCTTACACTGGGAAAGAACGCCAGCGACACCTAGTGGCTCCAATAAAAACACCAACAACAAACATATTACATATTCCAAAGCCAGTTGTATTTCAAAGAAGTATATAATAGTTGTTTTGCTCCAGTAAGCTAATGCCTGGTGAGTGGAATTTCTTCAGGTTGAAATTTATTCAGTTTAGGATATTTAAAAAAACAATTCAAACCTACAGTGCTAAAGGGGTTAATAGGAACCCAACAGTGCTGTTGAATTTGTGAGATTTGTTTCTGTACTTCTGTGCATTCTTTTCCTGATAATAAACACAGAGCAATGTTGGAAAAACTAGATTTACTTGCAGCTTAATTGTCATATTACAATCACAATTTTGGTTCTACAGGAAATGATCTCATCACTGTACTGGCCTACAAACACTGTTAATTGATGAAGGTTGATTGAAACTAATTGTCTTAATGACTGTTGCAATCCTTTGACGTTTGTGGCTTTTCTGTCTATTGTCATAGCAACCAGTGCATGTGCATTATTAAGCCACAAGAGTAATTCAATTGCTTGCCATCTAAGAAATAAAAAGCCCATGTACTGTTCTCATTTGAACTTCAGTTTACTTGCAAAGTTTTATACCAGGCAATCACCCAGCACCAAGCGAAAACAGAGTAACACACACAAAATGTTGGAGGGACTCAGCATGTCATGCAGCATCCAGTGAAAGGACTAAACAGCTGTTGTTTCGGGCCAAGATCCTTCATCAGGACAGATTGAAACAGATTTGTTGCCACAATAATCAAGTTGCTTTCCCATGGCAACATCTTTCGATCCCACTAAGTACTGATTTCCTGGTGCGCTGCTGGCGTTTAGGGTAGCGATGAAGGTCCTCCAACTCTGGTGGAGTTCAGGGCTTCCTTCACTGTGTCAGTAGCTTCCTCAGTTTTCACTATTGTCAGTCGTGTAAGTCCTGGGTGGGCACTCAGATGTAGGAGGATTCCCCATTGCTGTTTCCATAACAATTTTGTTTTACCTGTCGGGGTTGTTAGCCCTGAGCTGAACTCCCCAAAACCTGGAGGACCTGTGGACAACTCTTAGTCTGGCCTCTAACCTTTGACCTGCTTGGCATGGATGACCCTCCCAAGAGCCAAAGCATAAAGTCCTGACTCCAGCCAACATAGCTCTCCGGATCATCGAGGCACACAAGCCTCCAAGTTCATGGTCATCTTGGAGGACTAAATATTGACAAGAATATTAAATGTCAGATGTTCCAAAATATAAACGTGCTAAAACCTTTCTTAAAATAATGTTAAAAACCAAACACTAAGCGTCTGAGCTAAAGTGGGGGGAAAGTCCAGGCCATTTAGTCTCTCCATTGCAAATGCAGAAGCTGTTCGGAGATGAAATCTAAGGAAGTAAGAGCACAGGCAAGATAATGAAATGAGAAGGAAGCTTGCTGGAACATTATGAAGTGTACGAGAACCAATTAGAAGTGACAAATGGACGAGGTAATACAATTTCATTTCATCAAATTAAATGTCACTCCTACCTCATTGCTGTCAACTTGCAGGCTGGAGCACTCTCGTGACAGCTCCATTTCATGTCTGAAGGATGACGTCATCTAATGCAACACAAAGCTGATTCTATTATCTTGCAAAAGCAAGCTGAAAAATAAAGGGATTGACTAAAACTGGCTTCCTATCATATGATATTGGAAACTACAAATTAAATTGCTTTTTTAAAGGGGTTTCACAATAAACAGCTGTGTCTACAGCGTTTTAAAATTCAGGGTACACATTCTCAATCAGTCTGTTGATTTTTAACTCCCTCTTTTCTGGTAGGGAAAGAAAGGATTTACCTTCTATTTTCACAGTGACGGTCTGCTGACCCTGTTCGAGTATACTGGCTGTCGCATCGAAGTATTTCAAAGTTCAATGTTCAATGTGAAGTTCAAAGTAAATCTATTATCAAAGTATGTATATGTTACCAGACACTACCCTGAGATTCATTTTCTTTCAAACATTTACAGGAAAAATGAAGTACAATAGAATTACAATACAATACATAAGCAAAAACTGACAAACACCAATGTGCAAAGGACAAACTGTGCAAATAAAAATAATATGGAGAAGAAGTTTTAAAGAGTTCTTGAGAAGTATTGAACTTCATTACAGCTGTACCGCTGGTTAATGGTTGTGTGTGTGGTGATTGGTTACCCAGTCAACCAGTTCAGATGCTTGGCATGCCAGGTTCAAGATTCAAGTACATTTATTATCAAAAAATGTGTAAATTATACAACCTTGAGAGTTGCTTGCTCACAGGTAGCCACAAAGCAAGCAACCTGAAAGAACCCAATTAAATAAAAGAATAAAAATAGAAGACCAACACTCGATACAAGAGAGAAAGAAAAAAAAATGAAAGTCATGCGAACAATTGAAGTGAACAACAGCATTCCGAACCAAAATTGATTCCTCCGATCTAATTCCTGGAACAGCCCGGAATAGGTTCAAGGCCTCGGTGATCTGTTCATCATATTAGCGGGCACAGAGCATAGCATCTGGGGCCAGTCGTCATAGCCTCATGCCATGGAGATGACCATGGAGGAGAATGAGCAAAATCGGCTCCCAGGGCTATCCAACCTTGCAGCCGGGCCCCTTGTACAGGCACTGAATATCCTCAGCCCAGGCCCCCACTTCTTCTCTCGGTGCCCAGAACGATCCAGCCTCACTCCCGGGCCAGCGGTACAGGCATTGGAACTCCAGCTGCAGCACACCATCTTGGCTCATGCCCCGAACTTGCCTCGTCATCGCTCACCTCTTCACTGTTTGTGGCAATAACTTAACACAATTTACCTCAGAAAAGATATTTTAGTAATGTTTTTAGTCATATTTCTTTGCTTTTTGGCATTTGCTAGCACCATCTTAACTGGATGATTTGCTCTTTTTGCACAATAAATGTGATGCTGGGATGATGAACCCCAACTGCAATCAGTTTTGTACAGAATACATTCCTTCTACATCTCTTCTATTTACGCTCTCTCCTTACTGCAGCTGCCTGTAATGCTCTTCCTACAGTCCAGTCACCCTTACTAATGCATAGGGACTGGTATTTAAATCACGAGAGATCTTCCACAGATTAGTCAAGAAAGTTCCTGACAGTCATTCTCATAGAATCCAAGTTGGCAAATAACATACCAGACTTACCAATCATAACTCCCAGACATGCCCTGTCTTCTTACCATGACAGGTCAACCAGAGGCTATGCCAGACTGAGGCATGGGCCGAAGGAAATTAAATCCACTAAATTTAAGCCAAAAGACCATAAGACCATGAGACATCTAGTGATTCGTGAAAGATCTCTACTAACGCCTGCACAGTTTCTTCAGCTACCTCCTTCAGAACACTGGGGTGTAGTCCATCTGGTCCAGGTGACTGATCTGCCTTCAGATCTTGCAGTTTCCCAAAATCTTTCTCCTTGGTAAGAGCAACTACACTCACATCTGCCCCCTGACACGCTTGAATTTTTGGCATACTGCTGGTGACTTCCACGGTGAAGCAAATCATCCCTCTTAGTGTACGCTTCCAATCAACTTCGGCCAACTCCTCTCTCATGCCCCTTTACTGCACTGTAATACTGATATATCTGATCTTAGTTTCTCCCTCTCTTCTGATCCTATGGCTCTTCTTTCTAGGGATTTAATTTCATTTTTTACCAACAGAGCCACCCCACTTCCTCTACCTACCTGCCAGTCCTTTCAATACAATGCGTATCCCTGAACATGAAGTTCCCAACTGTGATCTTCCTTCAGCCATGACTCAATGATACCCACAATGTCCTACCTGCTAATCTCTAACTGCATTAAAGATCATCTACCTTATTTTGTATACTGTGTGCATTCAAATATAACATCTTCAGTACTGTATTCATCAACTTTTTAATTTCAAATTCTTATCCCTTTCTAAACTACACATTGCATCTACCTGTATATAGAAACTGTGCTATGCTCTGCCCTATTGCCCTGGTTCACATGCCCCTGGCAAATTAGTTTAAACTCTTCACCCCTCCCCACCATCCCCCCCAACAACTCTAGCAAACCTGTCCACATAGAAGTTGGTTCCCCTCGAGTTCCGGTGTTATCTGTCCTTTTCTTCCCCAGAAGAGATCCCAATAATCCAGAAATCTGAAACCCTCGCCCCTGCACCAATTCCTCAAACCCTTTGAAGTCTTGTCACATCAGGGCATACATGGACAACAAAACTTTCTCCTGATTAACCTTTCCCTCAATCCTTCATATTGAGTGAGAATTGGAAGAAAGACCGAACGTAGCAAAGGAACAGAATGTATTCTGGTTCAGAACATAGAATGATACAGCACATTAATGGGCTCTTCGGCCCATGATGTTGTGCCGATCTATATGAACCTGGTCCACGCTCAGTCTAGCTCTTCCCTGCCTCATAACCCATAGCCCTCCATTTGTATTTATCCATGTGCATATCTAAGAGTCTTTTAAATGTCCTTGGATGTTAAGCTCCCAACTATGATCTTCTTTCATAGGTCAAATCTTAAAAATTGGAGCCCAGCATCCTCTGTAGAAGAGGCAGTGAGAGGTTCGACCTGCTGTGGATGCTGAGTCAAACAGAATTTTCAAGATTAACATTTGCATTGGGAAATGACATTGACAGTCATGGGACTAAGGTAGCTACATTAATTAATGTTTAGAGATGAGCAATGATCTAATAATACAGAAAGAATGTCACAGCCTGGCAATCTGGGGCTTTCTGGCCAGTTACTGAATGAGTCCAGGCATTGCATCAGGGTTGGGTTTCTTTGGCTAATGATCTGAGCTAGATCACAGGTTGTTTTCTCTCTTTACAGTGCTTTTCTTTTTTTCCTTTTAATCATTGCTGTCTTCTTTGAATGAAGCTGTGAATTTCAGAAGTATTGCTAATTTAAAAGACTTGTTATAAATGAATAAATCCATGGAGCCCACAGCTTGATCATTCATAAAGAACATGGTGTCTCTTCAATACATTCCACTGTGGTTCAAGATTATTTGCCTTTCTCACACTCATTCCATGTATAGACTCTTTTATTCACATCCAACATTTTAACTAAGGCGAGTCTCGGTGCCTCTTGACAGGATGTAGAACTCTGAAGACAACTGAAACACCTCAAATTTACAGAATACCTTTAACACAGTACAATATTATAATTTTTAATAACAGGGGCGTCACAAAAGCATAACGGTTAGCACAATACTTAACAGTACAGGTGACCCAGGTTCAATTCCCACTGCTGCCTGTAAGGAGTTTGCACGTTCTCCCCGTGACTACGTGGGTTTCCTCTGGGTGCTCTGCTTTCCTCCCGCAGTTCAAAGATTTACCGGTTAGTAGGTTAATTGGTCATTGTAAGTTGTCCTGTGATTAGGCTTGGGTTAATTGGTGGGATTGCTGGGCGATACAGCTTGAAGGCACAGGCTGTATCTCAACAAAAATAAAATAGTTCATTTCACAGGAGTCACATAAAGAGATATTAACTTGCCAAAACCTGGTCAAGGAGGTAGAACAGAAAGGCTGGAGACACTCCGCAGGTGGATGGCTCTCTCTCTCTCTCACTCACTCACACACACACACACACACATCCTCCCTCTTCCCTCCCCATCCCCCTCCCTCATTCCCATCCTCCTCTGCCTCACCTCCCCCTCGCCTTGTCTCTTTTATATCATACATGCACATGCCTAGATATGCCCGTGCCTCCCACACACACGTAGTGTTACACATATGCTTTTACTTGCTCCTTTCCCATCCCACCTCATCCACCAAACTTAATCAGCTCCTTCCTTTGGTCTAATAGTACCATAGTGAAGGAAGAGATTACAGAGTTAAGGAGCGATCTGGTCATACAAGGATTCTTCTTTTTCTGATGTGGATCTTCCAAGGTTGCAAATTCTTCTATTGGCATGCACAATACAATTGGTTTACGCGGTGAAATGTGGCATTCAAATCATCGATCAGAAAGACTCTTAGAATTACATATGGGCAGAATTTCAATTCCAGTCATTCGAAATAAATGTACCATTTTGTGGCCATGCTGAATTCTACTCCACTTCTGAAATTCGGTTCCACTAAAGTCAATAATAATAATAATAATAATAATAATAATTACAATAATATTTGATGAATGAATTAATAAGTTTTACTCCCAATCTGTTCTTTTTTTTTCTACTGCCAGCTTCCAATACCTTAGCAAAAAAAAGGCTGATTCCTTTACTAAATCTTTGATAGATCTTCATACTGATCTAAGCCACGTCATCTTAAAACAAAAGTGTGTTTGTGCCTTCAGGAGAACAGGCATTGATTGGTGTGTGAAGCAGCTGCAATAGTAGAGATGAAAGGACAAACACAGACTGTGTTTGCAAAGTTCTAACAAGCAAGTAATGCTTTCAGCTTTTTCTTGCTGCTCCTGCATAATTCATTTGAAACCAAATTGAGAATCTACTACTAATGCACGAATTTACCTGGCATTGTCTGTGCACTGTCCTTCTTATTGAATAGGGTGAGGATGTTAGTAATATAGAATGGACTGTTTCTCCAGCCAAAGTTCAATGTTTGACATCGTTTAGTTTGGTATTGCACAAGCGGGTTGTTCTGATGTCCGAAAATGTATCCAAACTCCAAGTTCAGAAGAACAAACTTACTTCACCAGCTTCACAGTTCAGTTTCCCCTATTCTCGAGGTATGTTTTCCTCAATTTCTATTTAATACTTAAAATTGGAATGTAAGTTTGTAATACCAATGTACAATGTATGTAAGGCAGCTCCTCGATGTTCCCAGATGATCTTATTGTTACAGTTCCTTCTCGAGTTTTGCCAGGACCCTCTGCTGATGCCACACGCTGATTAACAGAATCTATTACAAAGACTGAAATATTGTGAGAATTATAATTTTCTGTTGAAAAAGAACAGTCCCCCAGTGGAGCTTGTTCTACTATGTCTCCAAGAGAAACTGGTTTGTGTGCTTGCCCAAAGTTGCTTTCCATTTTTATCAAGATACCTTTCAGACAACATATTTTGTAGATTGCTTTCAAGTGTCTTATAGTCACAATCTGATAAATCCAGAAATGTCTGTTTAAAACATATTTACATTCATCCACTTTTTTGGTTGGAAAATATATTGGCTCATTAAAACCACACAAGCTTCCAGAAAACTACTAAGTTGTTTTAACTGGATGTCATGAATTGACACCATCCTACTAACTTTATCCCCACTGACGTGATTTGAAGCTGCTGGGCTCAGTTAATAAAGATCCTGAAAGTTCTGTTCCATGGAACATAATTTTCTGTGTGTCCCCTGCTAGAATCTTGGCAAAAACCTCACTGTCAGATACACACACATGGACCACCAGGCATATAAATTAATGCCAAACACTGAGTAACGTATTTTGATATTGCTGACGCACATGAACAACTAAGGTTTCCACGGTGAAGGAGGCCACAACAGAGAGGCAGAGAGATGCACTGGCAATAATTAAAGGGATGCAGACCTCTCCGACCTGCTATCGTGGAGCCCCAAATACTCACTTCCTTTCAACTAGCTTCTGCTTTGAATATTTTTACTGGTGTTCACTCCCACAAACCTTTCGCTCAAAGTCAATGTCCTTTAGTTCCTTGACTGTGTGCCTGATTTATGTTGATATTTTCACCATAGACCTTACCTTAGCCCCCTCCATCCTCTCCCCAAATGAAACCCCACCATTCGCTCTATTCCTCTTCCTGACTTATACCAGAATCAGAATTTGATTTACTATCACTGGCATATGTCATGAAAATTGTTATATGGCAGCACTAGATTGCAATACATAACAACAGCAAATGTAAATTACAGTAAGGGGTATTTGATTGATGGCATCCGTTAGTCTCGCAAGACCATGGATCTGTGCCTGGATTTTCTCCAGGGCGCAGGCCTGGGCAGGGTTGTATAGGAGACCAGCAGTTGCCCAAGCTGCAAGTCTCCCCTCTCCACGACACCGATGTTGTCCAAGGGAAGGGCAAGAGCCGATACAATTTGGCACCAGTGACGTCGCAGGAGTTGCCAGAACGAGGTTGAAGGTAACATCGGACTGCCTTAGGGACTCCAGCTCTGGATTTCTCCTCCAAAGCCTTTCCCGTAAGTGGGTATGGCCGCAAGGCAGCGGAGGTTTGAAATCAGAGCTTATATATGGTTAAATTAAATAAGCAGTGCAAAAAGAGAGGGAAAAAAAGTGGTGAGGTAGTGTTCATGGGTTCAATGTCCATTCAGAAATCTGATGGCGGAGGAGAATCCATTCCTGAATCACTGAGTGTGCATCTTCAGGCTCCTGTACCTCCTCCCTGATGGTAGCAATGAGAAGAGGGCATGGACTGGGTGATGGGGTCCTTCACAATGGATGCCTCCTTTTTGAGCTTTCGCTCCTTGGAGGTGCCCTGGCTGTTGAGGAGACTTGTGCCCACGATGGAGCCGACTGAGTTTACAACTTTCTGCAACTTATTTTGATCCCCTGCAGTGCACCCCCACCCCGACGCCCCCCACCCCACCCCCCGTCCCAGATGGTGATGCAGCCAGTTAGAATATTTGACATGGTACATCTGTAGAAATTTGCAAGTGTCTTTGGTGACGTACTGACTCTCCTCAAACTCCAAATGAAATACCAACCATACCAACAACTCCAATCCTCTCCCCACTCCTCCATTCTAATTCAATTAATCTCTATTAACATCACCCGTTTTGTGATCTTCTCTAATAACACTGTGCCGTCATCTGTTCCGCCCAGCCTTTCCTGCTGACCACGATGCCTATCGATGTTAATGCCATCTGCCCTCATTCGGTCCTTATTCTTTCAGTAATCTCCTAATCAAATACCTGTACAAAGAAACATCCCGATGAATCTTCTGCAGTCTGTCTAATGCTACCACATCTTCCTGTAACGTAGCAACTAGAAGAGTACACGACACCCCAGTTGTACCCTGATCAATGTTTTGTGCAGGTGTGACATTGACATCCCAATGCCTTGGTCTATAAAGGCAGGCGTGCCATATTCTTATGCATATCAGGCCTGTTCAATTGCTGTAATAAGCACAAGGAACTCAGCAGGTCAGGTAGCACCAATGGATGGAAATGAACAGTCGATGTTTCGGCCGAGACTTTTCATCAGGACAGTGGATGAAGGGTCTCGGCCCCAAACATTGATTGTTTATTCCCATCCATGGGTTCAGCCTGACCTGCTAATCTCCTCCAGCACATTGTGTGTTTTGCTTCAGATTTCCAGCATCTGCAGCACCTCTTGTGTCTGTGTTCAATTGGGGTGATGCCCTGGGTTTTATTAACTCTCAGTGCCAGAGTCCATGAAGTCGTTGTCAGAAGTTCATCTGGGAAGCTGATGCTGTGTTTGCAGATGATATTACTGAGACCCAAAAAGAAGAGGAGATATGGAGGAGGTAGGAATGAGGGGGTGGGGGAAATGCTGGAGGGGAGACGAGGGGGAAAGCACCAGTACCATGCAGATGCCGAGAGAGAAGCCATTAGTGGAAACGCCCAGGCTGTGGGAAGAATATAAACACGAGTGTGCTCACATCTAAACCTGAATATTGTAGTTGGCCAGCAGCCGGTCTTGACGTGCACAACTATTGCTCACCACTGGAGAGCAAAATTAATTTCATCCCCTTATATTTCTCAGCAGACATTTGAGCCAATCCTGGACATAATTTGTTCCAGTTCACTTCCTTCAGCTGCCTTCACTCAACATTGGAAAAATTTCTGATCATAAATATAATGACCTCAGGGTAAAACCCCTCACCATTTCTCCAGGTGGTAGTAGCATGGTGAAGGCTGAAGAATGCCAGGTATTATCTTGTAATGTGCTGAAGTAATCTTTAGTCATTCATGAAGCTGCAAGGCAGGATATTCAGTTACGGAACTTCACAGTTACCTAGAGATATTCCTAAATAGCAGCCAGGTTGGGGAATCCAGACAGCTCCTTTTCCTAATACAGACATTTGATCATATAATCCAGATGACTCATCAGTGTCAACCTGCTACACATTTATAGATGTTAATGTCAGATACTGTCGCTGCAAAGAGTAGTGGATATGGCCTAATTCAACGTAGCTAGAGCCCTCCCCACTGCTGACCATACCTGCATGGAATGTTGATGCAAGAAGGCAGCGTCCAACATCAGGGACCCCCAACACCCAGGTCATGCTCTCTTCTCACTGCTGCCATCGAGGAGAAGGTACGAGAGCCTCAGGACTCATGTCAACAGGCTCAGGAATGGTTATTACTCCTGAAACATCAGGCTCTTGAACCAGAGGGGATAACTTCACTCAACTTCACTGGTCCTATCACTGAACTGTTCCCTCAACGTACGGACTCAATTGATCTCATGGTCTTGGTCTTTATTGTTTATTTATTATTATTATTTCTTTTTGTATTTGCAGTTTGTTGTTGTTTGTACTCTACCCTGTTGGTGCAGTCTTTCATTGATTCTATTATGGTTATTGGATTTATTGGGAACGCCTGCAAAAAAAATTGATCTCAGCGTTGTATATGGTGACATGTATGTACTTTGATAATAAACTTATTTTGTACTTTGTACTTCGAACATTAAATCTCGGTTCTTTCAGTCTAATAAGTTTATTGTAAAATAGCCCGCCTCACTATCAAAGAAATGCAGAAGTATTTTAATGTTCTGGTTAAAATGTATCTCTCAACCAATATGACTAATAAGAAAAGATCATCTTGCTATTTATGGGAGCTTGCTGTGCCTGATGGGTTGGCAGAGAGTTGATGGTTTTAAATTGATCTGTAACAGACAGGAAAGAAGCTATAAAAACAGAAAAACATTCATTTTATGCTTTCTTTTTCTAAAGCTTGGTTATTTGTAGAATGTCTACCAAAAATTCCCTCTCTCAGCTACTGAACCGAGAAGCCAACTTAATTTCATCAAGTCTAATATGGAGGTACATTTTCTGCATGGGGTGCATGGAAAGGGGGTCAGGCAGTGGCGTCAGTTCACCTGTAACTTGGTGAGCTTATGCATAGGTGCACAACATCAAGGAAACAAAAACATACCACTCCAAAAACAGGCTCTTTAGGAATCTTATGCATTTGCCTGCATGTACGGGAAGAACATCAGCCCTTTCCCTTTTGAAGCTTAGGGCTGTTCTTGTGAAAGATGTTTGTAAAATGGCTCTGTATGCCAATAGGGTCAACATAGAGCCAAGATTTGATGAAAGGCTGTTCCAGTATCAAGTTCTGATCATTCTCAGGACAAAAAGTTGGCAGCTCCATTCGGCATTGATGGAAGAATGAAACTGACACAGAACATACCATTGATTGTGATCATTGTGTCATTGAGGAGTTTAAATACATTAAGTAATGTTTTTGAGGTTTCCTTACTAACACCATAACATAAAATTTCTTTGAATAAATAACAAGTAGGACAGACAAAAGAGAATCAGTTGATACTGTGCACTTGGATTTTCAGAAGGCCTTTGAAAAGGTGCCACACATGAGACTGTTTAACAAGCTACAAGCCCATGGTATTACAGGAAAGATTCTAGCATGGATAAGCCAGTGGCTGATTTGTAGGAGGCAGAGAGTGGGAATAAATGGAGCCTTTTCTGGCTGGTTGCCGGTGACCAGTGGTGTTCCACAGAGGGCTGTGTTGGGACTGATTCGTTTTACATTATATGTCAATGATTTGGATGATGGAATCGATGGCTTTGTTGCAAAGTTTGCAGAAGATATGTAGAGTGGCTGGTAGTTTTGAGGAAGTAGAGAGGCTACAGAAGGACATACAGATTAGGAAAATGGTAAAAGAAATGGCAGATGGAATATAGTGTTAGGAAATGTTTAATCATGCACTTTGGTAGAAGAAATGAAAGGATTGACTATTTTCTAAGTGGAATGAAAATACAAAATGTTGAGGTGCATAGGGACTTGGGAGTCCTTGTGCAGGATTCCCTAAAGGTTCATTTGCAGGTTGAGTCTGTGGTAAGGTAGGAAAATGCAATGTTAGCATACATTTCAAGAGGACTAGATGTAAAAGCAAGGATATAATGTTGAGACTTAATAAGGCACTGGTGAGCCCTCACTTGGAGTATTGTGAGCAGTTTTGGTCCCTTTATCTTAGAAGGGATGTGCTGAAATTGGAGAAGGTTCAAAGAATGTTCACGAAAATGATTCCAGGATTGAATGGCTTGTCATATGAAGAGCGTTTGATGGCTCTGGACCTGTATTCACTGGAATACAGAAGAATGAGGGGTGACCTCATTGAAACCTATTGAATGCTGAAAGGCCTCAGTGGAGTGAATGTGGAGAGGATGTTTCTTATGGTGGGAGAGTTTAAGACCAGCGGTCACAGCCTCAGGATAGAGGGCCAACCTTTTAGAATGGAGATGAGGAGGAATTTCTTTAGCCAGAGAGTGTTGAATCTGTGGAATTCTTTGCCACAGGCAGCTGTGGAGGCCAAGTGGATATTTAAGGCAGAGGTTGATAGATTCTTGATTAGTCAGGGCATGAAGGGATACAGGGAGAAGGCATGAGATTGGGGTTGAGAGGAATATTGGGTCAGCAATGATGAAATGGCAGAAAAGACTTGCTGGACCAAATGGCCGAATTCTGCTCGTGATTTTATGGTCTAAAATAGAGACTGCTGACATACGGTATTTTCAACATATTTATGATAAGTTGCATTTTATACATATCTCAAGATGTGTTGTACAACACTGATACCAAGAAGCTCTGATCATGGACATGTGTCAAGAACATTAAATAAGAATTCTACAAAACTGGAGTTTAGGGAAGATTGTCCAGGATTCTGTCCCTGATGGCAGAAGGTACAATAATTAATGGTGGAATGGAGGAAGGGGGTGTTTACATATGGATTGAAGTCATGCATACTTCTTGAAGAATTGTATGGCTGGAGGAGGTTTCAGAAAAAAAATAATTTGCTGGGAACTTAGTGTGAGGAGGAGAATGTTTTAAGAAGGTTGATAGGCAGAGAGCCAAAGTAGGAGAGGGAACCCAGTCATCATGTAAGTAACGGCAGGGGCCTTCTGGCTGGATGGCAGAGCTTTGTGCAATGAAGAGTCAGCAAGTGACAAATAAAGGACTGGAAGGAAAGTGACAATCAGGAGCCAGCCCTGCATTGATTATTACTTAAATAAATGACTTACCTCTTTAAATGCTGCTGCAGTGTGCTGTTGCTGCCAGTGCAGCTCTCCGTTCCAAAACCGCAGCCTCGGCTTCTCACCCGCAATGTTACTGGTTTAGTGGGCTGGTTAGCAACTGAAAATAAGCCTTAGGCCAGCAAACCTTGGCATTTTGTTTAACAGTTATTTTCTGTGCTTACAAATTTCAATAAATATTTATAATGGTTGTCCAGTATGTAATAAGCACAAGGGATTTTACGGATGCTGAAATCCAGAGTAACACGCTCAAAATGCTGCAGGAACTCAGCAGGTCAGGCAGCATCTATACAAAGGAATGGAGTCAACATTTCAGGCCACAATCCTTTATTAGGACCGGCCGTTGTGACTGGACCCTCAACAATCCCTAATGAAGAGTCTCGGCCCAAAATGCTGACTCTTTATTCATTTCCATTGATGCTGCCTGACCTGTTGAGGTCCTGCAGAATTTTGTGTGTGCAGTATGCATGAATATATGCCCTTAATAACTGTGTGTTTCGTGATACAGCTTTTGATATACTGCTGTAGCAGACACTGCTGTTGACGACACTCAATAAAGGATGTTTCGTTAATAGATTTATCTTTGTTACTTGCTTTAGTGGATGGCAGTACCAAAGAGCCAATGGACTGTAAATTGTATCCATAAAATCCTGGCTAAAATGCTCAGTAAATGATAGCCACATCTCTGATTACCATTTGAGACATGTACAAAACAGTTGGTTGAGAGTTTTTGTTTAATATATGACACAACTTTAAAGACACTACCTGAAACTGAGAATGAGTTATTAGCATCGTACTCAGATGTGGTATAACTTGCACCATTGCCTGTGCATCGATTTTTGGATAATAATGTAAATAAGCTTATTATTTCAAAAGTGCATTTTGAGGAAAAATCATTGGGTCTCATTGTAGATTTTCCACATAAAATGGGATTTTACTCATATTTGCTCCACTAAACCGATGCTTACACCAGATGAGGGACATACAAAAAATACAAAAATTAAGAAATCTACCTTTAAATAAAAATCAGTGGCTGATGCATTAAATTGTGACTCTCACAGATGCCTGTAGAGATTGCAGCTGCTACTTGGATTCATCGAGCACAGGTTACAGACTACGTGAACTCGATCCATGGTTTTGACAGTGTAGTGGCGTAAAAAGGTCACACGGGAAAATGCAGACATGTGAACTCTGTAGGCGTAGGGCAACCCCACCCCAAACTCCATTATAATCATCTTTATAGAGACCTGTGTCACACATGCCTCGCCATTTAGCCAGAAAACACAACATAGACAGCGCTAGACAGCGACTTCTTCGAGCTCCTCTGCAGAAACAGCTTATTTCTACCTTTAGTGTCTCTCTTTTTCCTTTTTAAGGTGGATGGGGTTCTGTCGAAGACCCTGACCTAGCCCTGCACTCAAACTTCTGTTCTTTATGACGATGGTTCCCGCTGCTGGGGGCTCACCGACCGGCCATTTTTTTATTGACACCCTGGAGTGCGCCTTCAAAGTTCTGAGGCTTCACGGCCCTGAGGTTGAGCCAATTCTATGCTGGTACCGCTGAGTGAAGCGTCGCAGGAGAAAACAGAATATCGGGAATAGCAGGTCAGCTGTCGGGCCTCTGTACTCAGATCGCCTCTCTCTTCCTCTCTCACTGGTTGCTGATTCTCGTCTCAGAACAGAAAACAGAGACATGGCAGACTCTAACACTTTAAATCAGCGAGCTGTTTTGTCTATGTCTCCCCTCTCGTAGAGTGACACCTCAGAGACACCTCCCTCTCCCCTTATGAGGGATAGAGAGAGCCCGTGGCATATCCAATTGTTGGGCGAAGGATTCGTCTTTGTTGTTCTGAAGATCATGGTCTTTCTCGGGGGCTTGGCTATTGCTTGCTTAATAGGTGGAGTATGCTGATGCTTTTTGTTGAAGTAACTGGGGGAGGGGGAAGGTCAGTGCTCAGCTACTGCTTGTGTGTGGGAGGTGGAAGTGGGGGGGGCCTTGTTCTAATGTTTATACTGTCATTCATTCTTTGGGCACTCCTCTGTTTCTGTGGATGTCCGTGAAGAACAAGAATTTCAGGTTGTATATAGTATACATTCTCTAATATTAAATGGAATGATTGAACTATTGAACTATATCTGTTATGTACATGACCTCAAGTTTGCAATAAGCACCATGACACACATTTCACAAAAATTGAACTCTTTAACAGAAACAGACGGACAGCAACTCATCGATGTCCCAGTCAAGATCTTTTCATTCATATTGTCCATGACTTACTCTATGTTGTGCTAGGAATTAAGATCACACTATTGCTCCAATTTCTGCGGCAAGACAGAAATGAGAGTTGGGTGCAAGTGCATAAATGATGCTGGAAGAAAAGCCAACATCACTGGAGTGAGCGTTGAACAAAGCTCTCAATGGGTGGCACTTCCAACGGAAATTGTTGCTATCACATTGCAACATGTGCAAAAAAACTTCTTGTGCGTGTTTAATACATGAAGTACAAGTGGTATCTGCTCCACGGTGCCTAGCTGCTGTTCATCAACTCTGCACTGTGTGGTAGCCTGAGCTTCTCTAATGCACACTTTCACTTACGGTACCTCTTGATTCATGTTTTGCTGATAAGAAGAATAGTGTCAGTCGCCGTCATTCAAATTCAATCTGGGGTTTTCCAATTTCATTTCAATGTGTTGGGAAACTTCTTCATATCTGGGTCCCAATTCTCTGTGTGTGTACTTTGCCTTTGTTGTTTTCATCCTTTGTCTGCTAAAACATAAATACCTTCATTCCGGTCCTTTCACAAAGTTCTCTTCCCCATGATGAAGGGGTACTCAATATCTAAACAGGCAATTCCTCATGCTCGGATCTTCTTTGTTGATGTCGTTGTTGTACATTTTTCAACCCCTTGAATGCAGGTTTGTTTGCACTCTCCACTCCACTTGAAGAGATTGATTAAGGTCCTGTGCATGGGGGCGGGCAGGAAAGATACGAGAATGTTAGGTTACTGTCAGAGGTGGCTTGCCAAATTCCAGACTTCACTCGCCTGGATGTATAGTAGAGAGTGCAGAACAAGGGGATGCTTCCTCAAAATTAAATCTAATCCGGTCAAGAGTAATATGGAATATTCCTTACAGAGCTTCAATCAACACTTCCAAAGAAAGATTACATAATTGGGTTTCTTGAGTTTTTTTTTAATCATAGGAATATAGGAGCAATAGAGGACCTATACCCTGCATGACTATTCAGTATGATTGTCCAGATTCAATACTCTGTTCCAGCTTTCCCCCCAAATCCCTTGATCACTCTTGTCCTAACTAAAATGTCCTGACTCCCTCTTGAGCAATTTGGCCTCAATCACTTTCTGCAGCAGAGAATTCCATAGGTTCACCCCTCTATGGAAGAAGAAGTTTCTCCCCATTCCAGCGTTAAATGGCTTTCCTCTTATCCTTGGACTGTGACTGCTAGAAAAGCTTATTAATAAGAACAGACTCTTGAGGGTAGATAGGTTAACAAGAATAGAAATAGTACAAGCTCCTCACTGATGATTAAGCTCCTATTTATCCGCACAAAATGCGTACTGCACTTATAGCAAATTATTCTGTCATTCTTTTCTTCTTAAAATTTTTCAGGGATAAATTACTTTTATGTACATAAGTTAACCCTAACCCAGTAGTAGTGGCAGTCCACTATGGCATTGATTACCCTGTGTTTTTAGTGATAATGATGTCTCACATATGAATAACAGTGATTGACTAAAGGGCACTTGGTAACTAGGGAGCTGTACACGGGAACCAGTCTGGTCATTCGATTGGACATTTTAGTACATCTACATAATTGAGGAAATGCAGCAAACTGGATAAGGAAGACAAGTTTCCATGATGCACCTAACCCATGGAAGTTAGACAATGAATTTGATTATCTTTGAGAAGCCATTAGACCATAAGGAATAGGAGAAGAATTTGGCCATTTTGCCCTGAGTCCATTCTATCATTTGCTTATGGCTGATCTATCTTCCCTCTCAACCCCACTCTCTTGCCATCCCCCCATAACTTTTGATTCCCTTTTTAATCAAGAACCTATAAACCTTTGCTTTACAGTAAATATACTCATTGACTTGGCCTCCACGGTTATCTGTGGCAAATAATTCCACAAATTCACCAGCCTCATCTCTGTTCTAAAGGGACATTCTTCTATTTTGAGGCTGGATTTCTCTAGTCCTAGAGTCTTCTGCTATTGGAAACATCCTCTCCATGTCCACTCTATCCGGGCCTTTCAATATTTGGTAGGTTTCAATGACATCCCCCCTCATTCTTCTAAACTGCAGCGAGTACAGGCCCAGAGCCATCAAACTCATGTGTTACCCTTTTATTCTCAGGATCATTCTTGTAAACCTCTTCTCAATCCATTCCCATGCCAGCCCATCCTTTCTTAGGTATAGGGCCCAAAACTGCTCACAATACGCCAAACCTCTGGATATCGGATTCCGGTGGAGGCTGACAGGAGGGTGAGCACAGACAGATGTTGACCAACTGATGTCATTTTGGCTTTTAGAAAGGATTGAAAAAAACTTTGGGAATCAAGTGCAACACCCACAGAATGCTGAGGAACTCAGCAAATCAGGCAGAACCACTGGAGATGAAGATAGGAAGCAGGTGATGGGTTATACTGTGCAGGTTTGAAGAACATTGTCAAGCAATTCTGACTGAACACCAGTTTGTTATTGTGCAGTGCAAACTTTATGGTTCAATTGCAACTATGACCTGAGCAGTCCATGGAGCAGGTGGCAAACTTTACTTTCCTTAACACATGATAACTGGTGTATTCAAACAAACATCTGCCATCCATTTAGACTGAAATCCACACTTGCACTTTGGCCCTGATTCATTTCATCTAAATTGCTCGAGCAAGTTACAGCTCTGTAACATAATCTCATCCATTTGACACTGTTTATGTACCATAGTTAATTCAGAACTTTAAACACCTGGAGAATATATCTTGTCTGAGGTACAGCATTACAGCTTTTGTAAAAATCCTCCTGAATCTCTGCTGTAGTGGCAAAACGTAAGTTCAGGGGCAGCTCAGTCTTCATAATATATATAATTTACCTGGCTGAGAAACTCTACCCCAGTTTTCAGACCATGGTTGAATGTCCCAGCTGGAAACATTAACTGGTCATTTGGAAAATGGATTAACAAGAAAATTGTACTTGTTTTTAAATTAAAATGGGAATGTTTTGGTGAATGGACGTAGGACAGGAACTGAATGTTCCAGACTTCTATGTGGTCTAATAGTCAAACCTCTGTACACATCTGAACTCCATAACCACTTCAAAGTTCTACTCAATAAAGTTCTATTAATTTTTATCATAGAAATTCTCATATTACAATTGAAATATATTATGGAACATAAGCACTTTAATGTTATTTTATAAATAATACCTGATCCAATAATTTGTAACATTGATTGAGCACTCCAATGATAAATAATAATTTTAGTCTTTGGCAGATGGAATCTAGAGATAAACAAGCTGGGACCATTCTCTATAGAAGTCCTCATTATGTCATCAAGTTCATCAATAATTAGATGATTGCTCTAAGACAGTAAGGTTGGGAGGTCACCTAATATAAGTAATATAAAGGCATTGTCAGCAACAGGAGTCTGGAGAACTAATTGCCCATGAGGTTCAGTGCCTTCAGGAAAAATAGGTTGTCCCTTTTTTCTCCAGATCTGTTTCATTTTCCATTATTTATCTCTTTGGCCATCCTATTCTGAGCTGTGGGCATGGACCCACTGGAGTAGTTAAGCGTTAATTGGAGCTAATCTTTGTGGGGTCTAGCCTCATTGTCTATTCACTGAGCACCTTGACTCTTCAAACTGGAAGGTGTGTAATGACTTGGGAAGGAGCTGATCTTGTGTATGGTTATAAAATCCTAATGATTATAATGTGGAACCACAAGCCAGAGGCCATGAGCCCAACTGTGGCTGGTTGCAAATGAAATTTTGCTATTGGTCATCAGCAGTGGAAAATTACTTTGAAAGTTGTAGAACTTAAACATTAGTTCAGTCACTACGAAGTCTGGCTGAGATATAAATACAATTTGAAGCTGTGTGATTGGATATAAATGTCAGTAGAGCACACATGGGTGCACAATAAATTCAACATCACACAATGTGCTGGAAGAACTTATCAGGTTTCAACTCAAAATGCCGACGACTTCTGTCATCCAATAGATGCTGCATGACCAGCTGAGTTTCTCTAGTACATTGCTTGTTGCTCCAGACTCGAGCATCTGCAATTTCTTGTGTCTCCAATAAATACAGCTTTGCTAGTAATGCCCGAAGATCATTTCAAGTATTCTCTTTCAACAGATGCTGCCCAAACTGTTGAGTACTTCCAACATTTTCTGTTTTCATCTGCAACTTCTAAAATTTTCTTTTAAATGGCTCTGTAATTTGAGTCAGGCAGCAGTTTGGATTATTTTGCAGTATATAGTGATGGGGCTTCCAAAAGTCACAACTTCTCAACATCTGGAGTTTTTCATTTAAACTTGTGTTTACTAATTGATTTTACAGAAAAACCTCCATATGGAACCACCACGAAAAGCTGAACAGTTATCTTACCTGCAGTCATGTTTGTTAGTTTTATACCTCTCGTTCCTTCAGCCACAATGGATTTACGAACTGGTTGCAGCAACAATTCAGATGTGGTAAAATCAGACATACTGGATGTACGGATGAACAGGAACACGATTCCCACTCCCAAAATTATCTGTAAGACCAGGTTATAATTAAGGCACATTGATATCTGATCAAGTACTTCAAACTGAACATTGATTTCAGATTTCCATGACTTTTCTTTTCAAAACTATGCACTGCACTGAGCTTGAGGATATTGTTTCAGAGTACAGTCCGTAAATATTGAAGCATTGAACAGATTATGCCATTACTGAGGCAAGTTAAAACATTTCTACTCTGGATATTAGGATATTAAATGAGATGCATTTTCTTGTCAAGTGAAATTTTCAGCCCACCAGTCACCCCTGAGTATTCTGCTGTGTTTTCCTGTCTAGTAGAGGATTTTGGAGAAGCATGTTACACTTCACTATAAGTATGCTGCACTATATTACATGCACACATCACAGATTCTAACCTCGCAGCCTATCAGGTCTACACCACTGGTAATGCCCTGCAAAGTCTCCTATCAATATATATTATCAACGCTAGAAGTATTCTAGGATTATTCAAAGTCTAATATTGCATACATTTTACTATTTGGAGAGATTGCATGAAGGAATCATCATGCTGGGACATCAGGGTATGTTCTTTGAGTTTGGGGTTAACTATCTTCCCCATATTTTTTGCATGCAATATCTGAGCTGGTGCAAACATGAGGGCCTTTCCCCAGTGTGAACTTTCTTTTCCAATGAACATAAACCTCACAACAAATACCAAGTACACTAACATTTACCGCACTTGTCATTATTTGACTGCCACGAACATAACTGAAGGGAAAATCTCTCTTCATTCCATTTACAAACAATCGGTAAGGAATCCCACTGTCTTTGATACATCCACAATCTTCACCTTGAATGACACGTTGTTCTCTTCAAAAGGTATCTTCCATTGTCCAAGCAGTAGATTGCCCTCAGAAACTTCCACTTTTGTGTCCATTCAGTGTCAGACATCTCCATTGCCGCCTTCTTTTGCTACCTTCATGTTATAACTTCGGGAATGCTGAAAGATGGTATATTTGCTGTGTTCATCTTCACTCATAGGTCAGCTCTGGGAAACATGAACTGAGCATAGTGCACAATTTCACCTTGCCTCTTTGCTCGCCTTCTCAGACTCTCCACTATCTTTGTTCTATCAAAATGCCTTTGTAATATCTCGTCTTAAAACGTAATGTCTGATATAACAGTTTTGAGTCTGGAATTCATTAAATTCAACTTCATTACCCAACCTGGTTGAGTGAGACTGCTTACAACTTCACTTATCATAGAGTTACAGAGTTAGGAATCTTGTACCAACACTGATCAGTGGAGACCCTTTCAACTCCAAGCTTAAGCGATTCAAGTACTTATCTAGACACTTGTCAAACAGTGCCAGTGACCCGATTTAACCACTCACTCAGACAGTGCATTCCAAAACTTTTCCACTCTCTAGGTGTAGAAAGTGCTTTTATATTTCATCTCAATCTCTTCCCCTTTACCCAAATGCACAAGCCCTGGTTTTATCTTCTGATATGGGGAAGTTTTCTACACACTACCCATAATTTTACACACAGGCAACTCCTGTGTTATAGGCACTTGCGTAACAAAATTTCACCCTTACATAATTCACACAGGGCGCATGACAGCACAGAGGTTAGCATTACGGTATTACAGCTTGCATAATCAGAGATTGGAGTTCAATTCTGGAAGAAGTTTGGATGATCTTCCTGCTGATCTCTCTGGGTTCTCTGGTTTCCTCACACGTAACAGTTAGCAGATCAATTGATCATTGTAAATTACCCTGTGATGAGCCTAGAGTTAAATAGGTGGGTGGTGGGATGGTGCAGTTCATAGGACTGGTAAGCCCTTTTCCACTCTGTATCTCTAAATAATCCACAAGTCGTTCCCAAAATATTTGGGATAGAGAATAAAAGTCACCAACACAGAAATTACATGAAAAAACAGTAAATAAATGCAACAATATTAATTATTACTCAACAACACAAATACAAGAGCTTCTGCGGGTGTTGGAGATCTTGAGTAACATACATGAAATGCTGGAGGAACTTCAATAAATCATGCAGCATCTATGGAAGGGAATAAACAGCTGACATTTCGGGCTGAGACCTTTCATCGGGACTGGAACTGAAGGGGGCAGAAGCCAGAGTAAGAGGGTGGGGAGAGGGAGAGGAATCCAAGCTGGCAGACCAGGTGAGGGGGAAGGTGGGTAGGTAGGGGAGGGGGGGGATGAAATAAGAAGCTGGGAGGTGATAGGTAGAAGGGGCAAAGAGCTAAAGAAGAAAGAATCAAAGAAAGAGGCAAAGGGCTAAAGAAGAAGCTCACCATGGAAGAAAAGGAAGGAGGAAGGGAGGTGATGAGCAAGTGAGGAGAAGAGAAGGGGCGAGAGTGAAGTCAGAACGGGGAATAGAAAAAGAGAGAAGGAATGAAGGGGGAGAAATTGCCGGAAGTTGCAGAAATCGATGTTCATGCCATCAGGTTGGAAGCTCCCAGTTGAAATATGAGGCATTGCTCCTCCAACCTGAGCTTAGCCTTATCACGGCAGTAGAGGAGGCCATGGACTGACATGTCGGAATGGGAATGGGAAGCTGAATTTAAATAAGTAGCCTCCAATAATGTTTTTCAACTCATATTTCTTGATGCATGTGCAAATGATGTCACTTCACGTTATGGAAAATCATGATACTGACTGTTCTTGACAAACACAGTACCCCTGTAACACATTGATCAGGTCCTCCCTTAACTTTCGACATTCCAGCAGGAACAGTCCGAGAGACTTCATTCTCTCTTCAGAACTAAATTGCACCATCCATGTAACGTCCTGGAGAATCTCCTCTCAACCCTTTCCAGTGTTACAATGTCCTTCCTATAACGTAGTGACTCAAACTGCAATGCACTTAGTACTCCAGCTGAGCCTTGACCAAGGTTTTATAAATTTGGAGCATAACCTCCCTGTTTCTGTATCCTATATGCCTTTCCAACCAGATTATTTACTTATGTTGCCATCTTCTAGGATCTATGCACTTATACTGCAAGGTCCCTCTGTTCCTTAATATTCCCAAGGACTCTGCCATACATTATTCCTAGCCTCATTATTATTCCCAAAATACATCAGATTTGTCTGGATTAAATTTCATCATTACATTTACCTTTTCTCAGCCCATTTTACCAACATCTTGACAAATCTCTGCAGCCTACGACTGCTTTCTGTATGATCTACAACTTGGCTAATCTTCATGTCATCCACAAACTTACTGATCTTGCCTCATATTTCCAAGACCAGGTCATTCACATTCATTACAAACAGCAAAGGCCCCAGCAACAATGCTTGCAGAACATTTGTTTGGCCATGAGCTGTACTTTTGAGTCCATGTCCTTTCTACTCTAATAGACATATGACTTTCTTGCCATGGTTCTGGTTGGCTGTTCCCCTTTAACGCTCCTTTCTCCCTGATTATGCCCTAATTTCAGTCATTAGAGTTCCAATTGCTGCTAGTTTACTTAATTACAGTATACCTAGTTTTCATCAGAGACTGCAAAATAAGTACGATGGTGTTGATAGCACAGGTTGCCAGTTTGTTGGTCTATTCTCGTGTGATACTTCATTCCCTTGTCCGATTAGAATCGTTAGTTCTAAGTTCAGCTCCAGTTTCAAGATAGTCCCTGTAAATCCCGTCTCCTTGTCAAGATTCCTCCAGTTTGCAGTTCTACATTCACATCTACACCAGCATCCCCAACTCAATCGACGTGCCGGTGTCCTACACTTGGGTTCTCCTTAGTCGCCCCGTGCAACATTTCTATTCCAAGCTTTCCTATCTAGCTTACCATCTTGCATCATTCACAAGCTTTAGCTCATCTGAAAGTTTCTTTCTTATATCTATTCTGCAATCTCCCATTCACCCATCATTCTAGGCTTTGCTGATCTACAGAGGTTCCCAGTGAGCTGATGGTGCTGAATTAAAGCTTATTTCCTTGACCTTAGGATTATCCATGACTTCAGCCAAGATCCATTTTCATTCACTCCTTCTCTTCTTACCTCCTGTAACCTCACTCTGGTTTCCCTCCCCTTTCCCTTGCTTCCGTGGCCCATTGATCTTTTCTATTAGATTCTTTCTTCTTCAGCCTCTTCCACCTATCCCCTTCCAGCTTCTTACTTCATCCCACCTCCCCCTTCACCTGGTCTCACCCATCACCTACCAGCTTGTTCTTCTCTCTCTCTCACTCAACCTTCCTTCCAATCCCTCATCCTCTTGCCCTAATCTTTAATGGTAATTCCTTTTCCTTTATCCTTTCTCTCCCTCCCTCCCTCCTTCAATCTTACTCTCTTTATCTCTGCTCACTAGATTCCATTCTCAATCTTTGCAACTTTCTTACTACAAATTGAAAAATAGAAGTGATAGAGAACATTGTAGGACTGCCAAAGGTTATGGCCGTGTCTTAAATGGTTTTCTTGGAAAAGAGCTGTAATTACATTTTTACTGAACAGTTGCTGAAAGTCTGAAGGCCAGCCCCTAGAACTCTAGAGGTAATCTGAGTTTTCAAGCAGAGCCTCTGAGATATGAAGTGCCATACACTTCAATATAAAGAAACTTGGAGAATGCTGAGCTGTTGAAGATGTTGTGCTCCGCATGAGATGTGAAATGAAGTGTTGATCTGCTCGCTTAGGTGAATATAAAAGATTCCAGGCCACTATTATGCAGAGAAACTGTGGAGTTTTGGTTAAGACATGAAAAAACATATGCTTTGGTCATTGTTATCAATGGGAACTGCCGTTTGCAATCTAGCTTCAATGTTCCTACATTGGAACCTCAATAAGTGATGTGAAGTGTACTAAGAGGTGGGCAAAGCAACCTAGCCAAAAGCTGATTAATGCTCATAAACTCCCTCCACTTCCCAAGAGGTCTGGAAGGATTGGGGCTTCCTTGATCTGCCTTCCATCTTCTGTCAGTATGCCCCAGTCATGAAGAACTGTTGCATAGTTGCGCTTACAGATAGGAAAAGCAAGAACTCACCTTTATGATATATAAACCTATATTTAAATATCATTCACATCCTTATATGGAAGTTCCATTTTTATGCCACTGAAGATGTATGGGGTGAATTGTTAAAGGACATAAACTGCATGTCCCCTCTTCCTTTCCCTTTTTAGGCATAATTTGCCTCTCTGACTACCTATGGACCTCCAACAGAAGCTCTGCTAAAGTAAATATGAACTATTACCGAAGGAAAAAAGACCATACTTACTCTTCCTCTGAAGGTGTCTTTATGTAGTTTTGCATAAATCGCAGATGGACAAATAAAACAGATGATACTCCCCATGGTGGTTCCCGTTACTGCCAGCACAATCTGCACTGAAACACCGAACAGAAACCATAATCAGGGGAATGCGCAGAAATCTATCAGTAGCCAACAGGCTGGAGATTACTCTCGCTCCTGACCTTCCTGCTGCCTGTGATATAATTTCAAGCTTTGTTGGCCCAGCTTCACAAGGACGGAAAAGGAAGGGCCGTTATCACACGTTGGACTTCAACAGAATCAGAAGACAGGGAAGGATAACAAACAGTCCATTGTGCCAATGCCAGCTGGATGAAATCAGTTAGTCCCACAGCTCTTCTCTTTTATCATTATTTAATTATCCACTTCACTTTTTAAAGTTATTATTTGCTTCCTATGTTTTTTTCAGTCAAATCATTCCTGACCATGGCAAATAACTTGATGAAAAAAACAAAAGTATTTCATCCCCCCCCCTTGTCATATTTCTCTTGCATTGAGGATCAAAGACAACTCCCACCACTGAGGCCTTGAACAACAAATTATTATTGTACATATGCATTGCCAATTGGAGTGCAGCCTAAGGAACAGACATAAATCCTTGCCATTTCAAGGTTCTAGACTTGGCACAAGTTAAGTCATGATCTCCGTGACTTTCAAAAGTGACACAACACATACCAGCAGCTCATGAGGTAGATCATTTGCCAAAGGACACAGTAAATCAATAACAATGAAACATGCAACACACACTAAATGCTGGAGGAACTCAGCAGGCCACACAGCATTTGTGGAAAAGAGTATAGTCAGTGTTTCGGGCCAAAAACCTTCATCATGAAGTTCCTCCTGCATTTTGTGTGCATTGCTTGGATTTCCAGCATCTGCAGATTTTCTCTTGTTTGACAATGAAGCACGCAACATTTTTCCTTATTTTGAAAAGCCACCTCTACCTCCCTTATTTATCCTCTGCCACACTCAACTGGGACCAGTGCTTATGACAAAATGTATATATGAGGTTTATCAGGGGATCTGCAGCTCCTAATAATCCAGCTGCAGTAAAATTCAGCCTCTACAACCAATTACCGCACTTAATCACTCTAATGTTCCGGTGCTGTTGTGAGGGAATGCAACACCCTCAGAGCCCTTTCTGTTGAGGCATTGAACCAAGAGTCTCTCTGATCTATCAGAAACATCCAAAAGATCCCTTAGAAGAAATGTATAGGAATTATCCCTAGTCTCCCTGCCTACAGCTAAGTCCCTCAATGAACATTACAGGAAACAGATTATCTGGTAGCTGCCTTTTTTGTTTGGTTCACTCTCCACACTCTAGTCTGATATTTTTTTCAATACAGCTGGCTCTGCCTTTAAATCTGACCTTACAAACCCCTAACCCCTCCAGTACTTCAATATTCCTGAGAGAAGAAATCACAAAAATAATGTAGAAAGGAATGGCATTGCAAAGCTTTTTCTGGTACTCCATAGCCCCAGCTCTCTTGAATGCCGTCACTGGTGTAATAAAGGAAGTGTATCAGTCAATGTACATAGAGCAAGTATTACAAACATCAATTTAATGGTATCATAACAAGGTCATTTGTTTGTGTGGTATTGATTGAGTAATAAATATTGATCTGGACTCCAGAGATAACGCCTCTACTCTTCTTCAAAATAATTCCATGTGATTTTCATCTACATTTACCTAAAGAGTTAAAATGACTCAATTTAATACTGTATCCAAAAGACAGTGTGCCCAACAGCACTGCACCCTCCTGGAGCACCAGCTTATAACCGTGTGTGAAAACCTCTGAAGTGAGTTTTGAACTAAACACCTGTTAATATTACCATGTGAGCCATAGCTAACGACAAGAAGCAAAGATGTACAGGAGGAGAGAGATTGCCTTTAAAAGGGGGAAAAAAAACCATAAAACTTACTTCTACTAATGGCTTTAGCTTTCACACTACTGCAATACATACCATTTGGCACCAGGACACCCATTATCATTGTGCAGTAAATAATCAGCACTGTAATTATGACATGTCGATGAAAGGTCATTTCACCACTCACTGAAAATATGCCATCCTCCTTCTGTAAAATATGTAAAGATATCATTAATAATTACCTTTGTTAACAAAAATATTTGGCAAAATTTCTAACACATTCAGAAGCTGAATAAAGCACGACACATGTAGATAATATCTAGGACATGTGTTCCTCATGGGACGTTGTTCACAACCCAATCCTCGTAGAGGGATTAGAATCAGAGAGAGTGAGCCATTTCAAACTGCTGGTTGTCAATACAATATCTCTTAGAACCTAACCTGACTGCAACATATTGATACAGCAATAAAGAAAGCAAGACAATGGTTATATTCCGTTATGAGTTTTTGGAGATCTAGTTTGTCACCTAAAACACTTGAAAACTTCTACAGATGTTCTGTGAAAAGTATTCTAACTGGCTATATCACCATATGATATTGGAGGGCTACTGCACAGGATTGACGTGCAGATTTTAATATTTTTAACCTTCTTTAATCATCTGTAAAAGAAATGAAATGTTTTGATGAAGTTGTGTTTTGTGTCTACAGGATAAGAAGGAAGGTGCAGCTTTGGTTTCTGTCAAGGTCTTTTTTCAGCAGTTCTGCATGGGGAACATATCCTGGCCCATCACATGATGCAATTTATACCTGGAAGGACAGGTTAATGGTTTCTACAAGACAGATTTTCCATTGAGGTGAGTGTGGACCTAACAAGTAGGGAGCTGATGAAAGCAAGAGCCTCACTACAGCCTGGAGATTCTCAGCTATCAGTTCAGGCAACCACAACTTTTGTTGAACTCATTGAACAAATTCATCATTATTTTATATTCAATGTTATTTTTTAAAATACATATTTATGTGAATTGTTTTTAATCTACACAGAATTACTGTCATTTTCTTTTCTACTTAGTGTGTAGCCTGGCAGTTGAAATGATTTCCAGTGCAATCTCTATCCATATCCATGCTGACATGTCAAGGAGAGTTAATTAGTGGGAATATTTGCTTGCCTTCATTTTTGTACCAGATTACTGAAGGTCTATTTCCACTTATACTGATACCCCAGAGCACCTTCTTGAAGCAATCCTCTTTTGGTTTGTGAGAACTTTCAGCATAAGTAGGTTTGAGTGTAGGGTATCAGAGCCCAGTGGCAAGCAAGCGCGCGCGTGCACACACACACACACACACACACACACACACACACACACACACACACACACACACACACACAGAGTCAGGAGCAGGCATAATTGCTCTATACTTCATATTTCTTCCAGACACAGAAGCACGTTGTGCTATTTCCACCTGGAAGTCAATCAGTCCTGAATAAGGCAGGTCCGATAAGTCTGGTCAAGCTCCACATTTATAAAATATTTTTTACAAATTCAGCCATTTGACTAATTTCAGTGAAAGCACTGGCTTTGTTTTTCAGCTACAAGGTAGCATCAATTAAGTCAAAGTTATAGTTTATTCAAAAAGTGTCTGATTGGATTGCCTTTTTGTTATTTGTGACTATTGTAATGATGTTTTGGTTTGTGATGGCTTAAGTCTGATTAAGGTTAGAATGGTTGTGCATTTAATATTCCAGTGATATTTGAGTTATGTTGTAAATATATTGTTGGATGAAGCATTCTTGTTTAAATTATTCATTATGAGTTGCATGTAAAAGTATGTAAATGGCATATGTTATCATGCCACCAAGTATTATATATGCACGGGCATCACTTAAAGTAAAAACAAAGTTAGCCTCACATTCCCAGCTTCATGTTTCCTTTCAATAAGTTTTTATGTGTAACAGTGGCGACAAGAAAGTTTTAAATATACCCGAGAAGACTCCCTACCTATTGAAGCACAGTGAGATGTTAGAGTTTTAAAAAAAAGCACAGTGAGACATTCAAGCTAAAAAAAATGCAGTGCAGCATGTGTTTCTACAGAAGGAGGCATGAGGTACAGTCAATTTTTTTTAAAGGCAGAAAACAGAAGAATTCATGGATTCATAAACAGTGAGCATTGGGTGATAATAATCACTTTCTAAAAAGAGCAGGAAAGGCTATCTACATTGGAAAGATTGATGTGTTTGATCACACAACAGATAACTGGAAATTGTACATGGAACTGATTGAGAAGTACTTTAAAAAAAATGTAATAGCCAATGAGAAACAAATACCAACTTTTCTGGTTGCGTTGGATTTAAAGGCATTCAGTTTGCTCAGAAGTTTGGCTGTTCCAAGAAAACCAGCTGAAATGAGCTTTGCTGTTATCATGAAAGTAATGCAGGAACATTTAGAACAGAGTCCTGCTGAAAGGTTTCGGCCTGAAACGTCGACTGCACATTTTTCCTTTGATGCTGCCTGGTCTGCTGAGTTCCTCCAGCAACTTATGTGTGTTGCTTGGATTTCCAACATCTGCAGATTTTCTCTTGGTTGTGATTTAGAACTAAAACCATACTTTACTGCCAAACACTATAGGTTTCAAAAACAGAATCAAAAGAGTGAGGGGCCAATTTCAGCTTACGTGGCTGAACTGAAGTTAGTTCAAAAAGGGGCTTAATGGTGCACTGAAATCACACAAAAAAAACATTAAAAATGGCTCTTAGATGACGCACAACTTACATTTAAAAGAGCAGTTAAAATAGCTGTATCAGTGGAGACAGCAGACAGAGACACAGTTGCGTTGCAGCCAGGACTGAAAGTGAGTGCAATGCCTGGGTAGCCTTAAGATTTACAATGTAAAAATTAACAATAGTCAAGCAATATGGTTTACACCAGAAGTGAACGGTAGATTAATTAAAATGGAATTTCTACACTGGCTCAGCTGTTTCTGTCATTCCACAAAATGAGTTTGAATGGCACGTCAAAGATACTACACTGAAACCTGTAGATATCTAAGAACTTATACTGGAGAAAAGATAACTCCTGCGGGAATGACATTCATAACAGTGAACTACAACAACCAACAAGACACAATGGAGTTGTCTGTGGTGAAAACAGAAGGGCTGCGAATGGATGAGACAACTACAAATTGATTTGAGATCCATCCGCAAACTGCATGCACATCCCCTGCAATTGAGTCAACCGAAAGCTAATTAAGGTACTGGATGATGCCACAACTGTCTCCATGCTGTACACTGTGAACCATTCCCCAACAGAGGGCAAACAGGTGTTGGTGCAAACCTCTGTGCCTCAAGTTGGAAAGCTTATTGGACCAAGGAAGGACCAAGCTTCTCAGAGGAAGCATGAAAGTGATGAAAGCAGTGGTCTGGCTACAGCAGTTTTTTTCAGGCAAAATACCTGAGAAAGCTTCTGATATGTTAATCAGGCAACTTGCAAAATGTAGCTTGGTTTTAAGCTGGAAGAGAGTTTGAGGAGCTTCAGGAAAGTTGTAAGTATTTGGCTTTTTTTAAGTATAAAGAACCAAAATCTACACTGTGTGCATTAAAGTTACTGCATGAACAGCAAGTGGGGACAAAGAGCTACTTGAAAAAGTAGATGCAAAGAGCAAAACGAGCTGGATGAATAGTAGGCCAAAAAGAAAAGAGTCAATGGAAAATGCAGAATTTGTTAGATGATGTTGTGGATGAGGAAACCAAGAGGAGAGATCAGATTGTAAAGGGAGGAATAGAAGACAAGAACATAAGATTACAGCATGCTGTTCTGGTCTCCTTACTTGAGGAAGGATATACTGACTTTGGAGGTGGTGCAGAGGAGGTTCACCAAGTTGATTCCAGAGATGACGTGGTTAGACTATGAGGAGAGATTGAGTCAACTGTGACTGTACTCGCTGGAATCTATACTGCATTCTGTACTGAGCTGGAGTTTATAGCTAAGCAGGGAGGAAAGTTGTGGGCTTAATATTTCAGTAATATTTGAGAAATTTTGTGCATATATATTATTTCAAGTAAGCATTCTTGGTCATTTAAATAATTCATTATGTATAAATATGTGAATTGCATACATCATAACACTGCTACGTGACACGTGTGCACCTTGCTTAAAGTAAACCCGAAGTTAGACCCACTTCCCCAGACTCCCATGACTTCAATGAATTAGTTTAATGTTTTGAAGTTACAAAATATAACAACATGGTCTGGGCTTCTTTCTCTCTCATTACCACTCTTTTCCTCTATTGAGTATGTGTATCCTGATCTCGAGAAGGTGCATTTAGTTCACTGGAATATTCTCTGATTAATCCTTCTATTGCTCCCTTTACAATCTGATCTCTCCTCTTGGTTTCCTCATCCACAACATCATCTGACAAATCCTCTGTTTTCAGATCTCCATTGACTCCTTTGTTTTTGGTCTTTGAACTCAAAAGCCTCACTGTGCTTCAGCAGGTCAGTAAACCATCTCAGATTCATTTAAAATATTGCATCCTCATCACCAATATTATGTTTTGTAACTTCAAAATGTTGAACTAATTCAAAGGAAGTCACAGGACTCCGGGAGTGCGGGTCTAACTTTGGGTTTACTTCAAGTGAGATGCACACATCACAATGTGATGACGTACGTAATTCACATCTTTATATATATATAACCCATGATAAATTATTTCAATGAGCAAGAATGCTGAATCAAACAATATATGTATATACACACAAGGTTTTCAAAAGTTACTGAAATACTAAATACACAACACAAGTGAGAAACAAGGATCAAAGTAGATCCAGAGAGAAAAGCTGAGGAAAGGAGAAGATGTCTAGCACTGTCAGAACCATTTCCTGCAGTCTTAGAGTCAACTCCTACAAACACCATGGAAGAGCTCCCAGAACCTGAGATTGTTTTCACAGCCACAAGTCTCACCTGCCAAGCAGAGTGACCTCACCTGTCAGGAGAGATGTTATCCTGCAAGAGTAAGAAATTCTCCAGTGTAATCAAACCTTTATGTCTGAATGGGACTATTTAAAATTTACTATGCTATGATTGTCTTGATAGTAGTTGCATTATATAGTACAATATATCTGTTGAGATGCATTCTATATTGTGTTGGTGTTTATAAACTAAGCAGGGAGGAATGTTGTGTATTTCATATTTCAATAATATTAGAGTAATAATGTAAATATATTGTTTAAGCATTCTTGTTCATTTAAATAATTCATTATAGATTATTTGTAAAAGTACGTAAATGGCATACGTCATCACACCACCACATCATATACAGTATATGCATGAGACTTGCTTAAAGTAAAAACTAAGTTAGACTTACAGTCCCAGCTCCTTTATTTGCTTTCAAGTAACTTTCATGCTTTGAAGTTACTAAACATAGAAATGGTGATAATTTCTTTCAGTGTATTGGAACTGAAAATCAGTGAGATGTAAGAAAAACTAATGAGCTAGATTGCGTTGGTGTTTGGATTCATCAGCCAACTCTAGCACATTCCAAATACACTTTATATCTAATTCTTCAGCTTGCATCCACCACAACTAGTGTATCTAGCACAGTCCCATTTATCTGTATAACAGTGGTGGCCTTTGTTAAAAAGGCAACTGAAAGAAAGCATTTTAAATACTTGATTTTCATAAATATTCATATACTAGTTACTTACCAGAAGTTAATTGTGTTCTACATAAATTTATTAAATTATTTTACTTTTCCATCAATGGGCTGGTGCCCTCTCATGGTCCAATTCCCTCTTTAGAACCGTCTGTGTACCACGGATTCAAGTTTTTTGGGAGATGCGTGGCTCTAAATGGTTAGGGGAATTGGGATGGGGTATCACATGGGACAGGGAGGTCTAATAGCTTTATATTGAGTACTGTGTTCAGGCAGTGGGGGTTTTGCTACTTTGGAATTGAGAGGAAATACTTTGGGCATCTTATGAGCATTATAGTACCTTACACTATACTGCTATAAGTACGTTCATTTATTTAGAATCAATATCTTCCATCAGAAATAGGCCTGGGTAGCATGGGATAAAAGCCAGTGACGCAAGTTTGATCCTGAACTCAGGTGCTATCTGTGAGGAGTGTGCAGGCATTCTTCCCGTGACCCTATAGTTTTTCCTTTGGGTACTCCAGTTTCCTTCCACAACCTGAAAACATGTAGATTGGTACATTAACTGACCAATGTAAATTGCCCCTAATGAATTGGTGGGTAGTAGAATCTAAGGTGTAGTCTCGTAGAACGTAGGAATACTGTGTAAGCATAAACTTGATGGGCTGAAGGGCCTGTTTCTCTTCTGTGTCACTCTATGACTCTACTCCAAGCTAAGTCAGTTTTCCCAAAATGAAATGATAGCTTAAATTTATGCATAATATCATTAGCATAAGCCTGAATATAAAATCTCCCATTAATCAGTGCAATCAAGCAGTGCAATCTAATGTTGAATGTAATCAATTTGTGGTTGGAACTGTTCCAGTTCACTCTCAAGGTGCTTGGGTAGGAATGTGTGAATAAATTGCACTTCAGGGCGGTGGTGACTGCCACTTTACCCTTTGTTTGAATTAGTCCGCAGTAACAGGATAGACAAATAGGTTCATCTAGCTCCTGCCCTTTATTACAGAAGGTTAGGTGATTAATACTGGATTCTTGAGATCAAAATTGTCTTATGCCCAATATTCCTTACATCTAATTTATCCCCTTCATTAGAATAAAGGGCTCTGTAAGATCACCCCTCACTCTTCTCCTGAGTTTTAATCTACGGTATTAATCTTTTTCATTCTTTTTCCATTTGAATAAAACACTGACCTTATCTTCGAAAAGGAGCATGTTTATGGCTTGACGACACGGTAAAATGACCAGTGGGAAGTTCGATGTGAGGGACATCAAAAAAATGGCACGTATACCATCTGTTACAAGACTTGGAGACAGAGCAGCAAGGATGTTTCCTGGTACAGATCCAGCGTAGGGCAGGTAGCCGCTTAATCCAACCTGAAATTTTTAAAATAGGGAATAAAGTAATGTGAAGAACTAGCCTCAGTTTGTCTCAAGATTTAGCCCGAATGCTTTTTATAGTGAACAATGAGAATACATGAAACAAAGTTTCATACTATACTCAAAGTTTATCAAGTAAGTTTTTCTTCTTTAACTTGAAAGGTAAGCCTGTTTTTAATTATTTTTACAACTTAATTGATTTTACTGCTTCTTAATTTTTAAAATTTCATTCAGCACACCTTTCAAATCTTTGATCTCCGCTGGACAAACAGATGATTATGACAACATTCTTGCAGGCAGATTTACCAGAGCTGCTGGGAGTGGTTTAAACTAATATGGCAGGGAGATGGGAACAGCATGACAGAACTGAGGGTGAGTCAGTAGATTTACAAGCAGATGATAGATGTAACATGAATGTAAGGAAGGACAAGCCAATGACTGGGTACAAATGCAGATAGAGCAAAGAGTTAAATTGTACCACGGAAGCAAAATTCAAAAAGGCGAAGATGTAGGACTGAAGGTGCTGTATTTAAATGCGCGTAGCATTCAGATTAAGGTGGACGAACTTGTGGCGCAACTGGAGATTGGTCAGTAGACGTTGTGGGCATCACTGCGTAGTGGCTGAGGGAAAGCTTCAGTTGGGAGCTTAACATCAAAGGATATACTTTGTATCAAAAGGACAGGCAAGAAGGCATAGGCAGTAGTGTGGCTCTGTTGGTAAGATATGGAATTACATCTGTAGGGTCAGAGAATGTTGAATCTTTGTGGGTGGAGTTAAGAAACTGCAAGAGTAAAAAAACCATTATGGGAATCATATATAAGCCTCCAAATAGTAGCCAAGATGTGGAGTTAAGATTGCAAAGGGAGCTGGAAAAGGCATCTTATAAGAGTGATGACACATTTGTAATGGGGGACTTCTATATGCAAGGGGATTGGGAAAATCAGGCTGGCGTCGGATCACAAGGGAGGGAATTTGTTGAATGCCTATGAGATGGCCTTTTTAGTGCAGCCTGTGCTTGAGCCTACTCAGAGCAAGGCAATCTTAGATTGGGTATTGTGTAATGTTAGGGTTAATGTTAGGGTTAATTCGAGACCGCCATTACAGGTCAGGAGTGGCTCACGTAATAGTAGGAGGCCGGAATGCGAGGGAGGGGGGAGCGAAACTGGGGACCCCGCTACACCGAAACTACTAGTGTCACACGATTCAGTAAACAAAAGAAACAGGTAACTCGTGAGCATATGGCTGCGGGCCAATAAGATGGACACAAGTGCCCGATATTACCTAATATGTAGCGGGGGGTTGTGCTGGGGGGAAAAAGGGATATAA
Source organism: Hemitrygon akajei (assembly GCF_048418815.1). NCBI lineage: Eukaryota > Metazoa > Chordata > Chondrichthyes > Myliobatiformes > Dasyatidae > Hemitrygon > Hemitrygon akajei. The sequence goes on along the minus strand of NC_133134.1, from coordinate 41,255,652 downwards.
ATAAGAGCAGATTGTAAGGGGAAGTTGGAAAAGCGCGCCTTCTCCAGCGACTCCGTCGATACGCTGTGCCAGTTACGATTCTGCCAATAAAGCCACGTTTTGCTATATTCCGATGTTGGTTGTCTCTCTTCCAAACGAACACAGGGCATAACTTGAGCCCAACATTTGGTGACCCCGACGTGGGGAGGGAGAGACAACACAGGCTGGCGAGTCCGACGGCAGACAACTTGCGGCCGCGTCTTGAATAAGGTAAGGAAGTGCCTGTTATATCTAAGACTTCCACTAGATAGTTAAATTACTGAGTTAGATCTTGTCTGCTGACGGAACCTCACCAACCCCAAATTACCTCGTGAAAGTTCATTCCAGGTGCGGAATCGTGACTGGTAAGTACTTATTTTTCTTATCCATTTTAGCAGGATCCTCCGCCCGTGGAAAAGTCTTCTGAGTGAGGGGAGTTGAGAAACCCGCCGCCCAAAAGGGCATAAAAGTCTCAGAAGTGAGGAGGAGAAAATGTTCCGCGGTACACCTTAGTGCACGGGGATATTGACGGCGCCTACCTTAGACTGGTTGTTAAGAGGAGAAATCTCCCACGCGAAGGTCAGGTTTTGAAAGGCGACTGTCCCACATTTGATCCTCTCTGTGCACTAGGGAGCCATGGAACACTTCAACTTTAAGTTACCAAAACTCAGACACCTGCGTGTTGAACACCCCGGTGTCTCGTGGTGGCGACTGAGCCTAAACCACGGCACTAATCTTACATCGCAGCTATTGTTAGATAATGCCATTATGGACCCCAACAATGTACTTCAGGTACTAGACAAGGCACCCCACCAGAAAGACCACCTTCTAAGTGAGGTTCGACGCACCCTTGTAGACCCCGTTCACATGACTAAAATTTTGGATAACCTGGCAGCGAATCCCCAAGCATCTGCCAGAACAGTGATAAAGTTAGGTAATCCGCCCCCTACCTGGGAGGGAATTAAGGCCCCGCCACACAAATGGAAGACGGAGCTCACAATGAGTCTGACCCCAAAGTGGGAGTTGCGGGATTGGCCTGAGAAGGGATCAATGCAATCAAACTTTCCGCGTGGCATTGGACCTTTAAAAACCGTGCCCCTATTGGGCACCGCCCGTCCGGCAAGTACAACCGCGGAACTGGGGTTTGTGGCGGTCCACCTCACGTATCCCCGATTCAGACTTCACCCAAAAGGAGTCCGCGACTGTGGCCCCCGCCACTGTTGCTGCAAATAGACCACGCACTGGAGAGGTGCTCCAGAGCGTCAGACACTCGATCTCCCATAACAATACAGTAAAGGAGGGAGAAAAGAAATTACACATGTTAGAAAAAAGCCTTCAGGCGTGGAGAGACAAAGGATGGTTCCCAGCCGATGACCAACCATTTCTGACCCTCTCCTTGCTGGCTGAATTTCAACTTCGTGTCCTCGATTATCTGGAAAACAGACGAGGGGAGGCAAAATGAAAGTTATTTGGAAAATCCAAGTCCGTAGCCAAATTAGAGGATGAGGATGTGTATCTCAAGGAATTCCTGTCCCGGTTCCAGGCGCATGCGGACAAACTGCCGGGGAACTCCAAGCTCCCGCGCCCCACCCCAAGGGAGTCAGCCACATGTCCAGACCCCGAGATTGACCCCGCAGACCCAGAGTGGATCATAGACCACCAGCCTCTTTACCCACCGTTTCCCTCCGGATGGTCTAATGCCTCTCACGCCCCGCATCACATTATCCCAGCATATGCGGAGCCCCCCCCAGCCACCCAAAGCAGACCTAGCACCATCAGTCCCGTCAGCCCCACAGGAGAATGTCCAAGCTCCTATGATGGAAATAAAAGGTGGTATTATTGACGTAAAGGACCCCATCCGAGAACATATGCTCACCCTGCTGACGCAGCACAGCCAGCAACTAAAAGAACTCACTGCCCTGACAGAGGAGGAGGCGAGGACTCTCAAGGCCCATGTCGCCCTCCCGAGGGAAGGGGAGGACTGGCCGGACTGGTGCCTGCCCTCCGAACCTCCCCACTCAGAGTCATTCCAGCGTGTCGCCCAGGCTGGCCGACATGCCGCCCTCACGATTCTAGGTGGCAAGGGAGACCCTGAGCTGAGGCGACAGACCGAGCCTCAAGGGCCTCCAGAGGAGGACACGGTAGTAGTCACAGGGTATGGACTGCATGCCACACTGGTAAAGGCAGCCCGTCCATAGATCAGACCAACGAACCCGACCCCTCGGAGGATAGGGATAGCATGGACGCGGTTAGCACGCCGGGGGATGGTGTCTCCTGGCCGGGTCTACAGGGCCCCTTACTGGCCACACATGGGGGAGGAGTAAAGTATGTCCCCTGGGCCCACGTTAATAAAAAAGCTGCCGCCACTAACAAATGGGGCGGCGGCGTGGATACGGACCTTTGAAAGGGAGACCTGCCAGGATCGCTTAGCCCTAGCCGATATACGTACCATATGGCTGAAGGTCCGGGCGGAAGAGGCACTGAGCCGAGCACAGAAGCTGGCAAAGTGCACCCGCGCAGATGAGTCATCCCTATTTGACCTGTTTAGGAACCGGTTTTGGGACTCCCTCCCTAAAATCTCCCCACTATCCCCACTAAAATCTGCACAGACAATGGCACCCACTTTAAAAACGAACACTTGGCCAGAGTAGAGGGCGTTCTAGGGATAACCCATCGGTTCGGCAGTGTCTACCACCCAGAAAGCCAGGGTCTAGTGGAAAGAGCAAATCGAACCATAAAAGACAAAATTGCAAAAGTAATGGCGGGTACCCAGCTCACTTGGGTGGAGTCTCTCCCCCTGGCTCTGATGTCCATGCGGCAAGAAAAGAATGAGGAAACTTTTCTAACACCACACGAGATACTAACGGGGCGCTCCATGCCGGGACCGCGCACATCGCCACGGTGGGAGGAAAACTGGGAGACAATGAATCAGGACATGACCCAATACATGAGAGTCCTGGGCCAGATGGTGAGGCTCATAGCTAAACAAGTCAGGAATGCCCACCCTGAGGATGCAGCCCCCGAGCTGCCGCTAAAAATAGGAGATGAGGTCTACCTGCGGCAACCAGGGCGTTCCTCCTGGAGCGAGCAGCGATGGCATGGCCCGTACCCTGTTACAGAAATTTCAAACAATACACTCAAGGTGGGAAGGGAGGGGGACAATAACTGGCACCATTTCTCGCACTGCTCCAGGACAAAGAAAGGAAGACCGATTGATCCCGACTCCGACATAGAGGAGGAGGAAGCCGAGGAGGATGATGCCATGGAAAACCCTGATATGGGTAGGAGTGATGCTCCTAGGTAAGGCGCCGATGGCCAAAGCGAACAATACAGGCCCAGACGGATCACTGACCAAGGGTTTGACTAAATTGCGGTCCCTGGCCAATGAGCTAAAGCAACAATCGGGAGTCAATAACCCAGTGCTGGATTGGTTGAACCGTACGAGTGGGAAATGGGGGGTCCTACTTGGACAGTTGGCTCTAGGACTGTCTATTTCAATTGCTATCTTTATCACGTGTGGTTGTTGTTGCATACCCTGTATCAGGACCCTAGTTGTCCGAACTATAGATCGAGCCTTGACTGGAAAGGATGGACCTCCACCGGCGTACCAGGCACCCTTGTTCCCGGTGGAAGGGGAGATCGAGGCCCTCCCGAAAGCGGACGCACTATGGGAGAACACGGACTGGAATGGGCCATGCCAAGGAGGAAATTGAGAGTTGCTTTTGAATAAGTCTTCTGAAATGTTGCATGCTACTTGTATAAATTGCGTATGTTTAAGGAACCCCTACCCATATTTTGTGACCCTAGGTCGGACAAATCAGGATATGCAAAGAGGGAGGACATGCCAAAGAGTGCCGGGGGGCGCTCACCTCCCTGCCTGATCCCGACAGCCGCAGAAAAGCTTGTAAGGGTTGTGGCCTCTGGGAGGCCAAGGGAGGGAGTGTTAGGGTTAATTCGAGACCGCCATTACAGGTCAGGAGTGGCTCACGTAATAGTAGGAGGCCGGAATGCGAGGGAGGGGGGAGCGAAACTGGGGACCCCGCTACACCGAAACTACTAGTGTCACGCGATTCAGTAAACAAAAGAAACAGGTAACTCGTGAGCATATGGCTGCGGGCCAATAAGATGGACACAAGTGCCCGATATTACCTAATATGTAGCGGGGGGTTGTACTGGGGGGAAAAAGGGATATAAATAAGAGCAGATTGTAAGGGGAAGTTGGAAAAGCGCGCCTTCTCCAGCGACTCCGTCGATTCGCTGTGCCAGTTACGATTCTGCCAATAAAGCCACGTTTTGCTATATTCCAATGTTGGTTGTTTCTCTTCCAAACGAACACAGGGCATAACTTGAGCCCAACAGTAATAACCCAGATCTTATTAGGGAGCTTAACGTAAAGGAACCCTTAGGAGACAGTGATCATAATAGGATTGAAATCATACTGCAGTTTGAGAGGGAGAAGCAAAACTCAAATGGATCAGTATCACAATGGAATAAAGGGAATTACGGAGGCATGGGAGAGGAGCTTGCCCAGGTGGATTGGAGGAGGATACTGGCAGGAATGACAGCAGAGCAGAGATGGCTGAAGTTTCTGGGAATAGTTCACTAGGCGCAGGATAGATATATCCCACAGAGGAAAAAGTTCTCAAATGGCAGGGGTAGGCAACCATGGCTGACAAGGGACATTAAGGACTGCATAAAAGCCAAGGAAAGAGCATATAAGGTAGTAAAAATGAGTGGGAAGTTGGATGATTGGGAAGCTTTTAAAATCCCACAAAAGGCAACTAAAACAATTATAAGAAGGGAAAGATGCGGGCAGCCTAGCCAATAATATAAAGCAGGATAGCAAACGTTTTTTTTTTCAGTTATATAAAGAGTAAAAGGGAAGTGAGAGTTGATATTAGACCACTGGAAAATGTTGCTGGTAAGTTAATGAGGGACAAAGAACTGGCAGATGAACTTAATGGGTAATTTGCATCTGTCTTCTCTGTGGAAGACACTAGCATTGTGTCAGAGGTCCATGAGCAGGAATGAGTGCCATTGCTATTACAAAGGAAAAAGTGCTAGGCAAACTCAAAGGTCTTAAGGTGGAGAAGTCACCTGGACCAGATGGACTACATCCCAGAGTCCCGAGAGAGGTTGCTGAAGAGACGACAGATACATTGGTCATGATCTTTCAAGAATCACTTTGATTCTGGCATGGTTCTGAAGGACTGGAAGATTGAAAATGTCAGCCCACTCTTTAAAAAGGGTGGAAGGCAAAAGAAAGGAAACTATAGGCCAGTTAGCCTAACCTCAATGGTTGGGAAAATGTTGGAGTCTATTAGGATGAGGTTTTGAAATACTTGGAGACTAATGACAAAATAAGTCAAAGTCAGCATGGATTCTCTAAAGGGAAACCTTGCCTGTTCTTTGAGGAAGTAACAAGCAGGGTGGACAAAGGAGAGGCAATAGATGTAATTTACTTGAACTTTCAGAAGGCGTTTGATAAGGTGCCACACATGAGGCTGCTTAACAAGGTAAAATCCTATGGCATTACAGGAAAGATACTGGCACGGATAGCAGAATAGTTGACAGGCAGGAGGCAGCAAGTGAGAATAAAGGGGGCCTTTCCGGTTTGGCTGCCATTGACTAGTGGTGCTCCTCAGGGGTCAGTATTGGGACCGCTACTTCTCACATTATTTGTCAATGATTTAGATAATGGAACTAATGGCCGTGTGGCAAAGTTTGTGGATGCTACGAAGATGGGTGGACGGGTAGGTAGTGCTGAGGAAGCAATGCAATTCCAGCAGGACTTAGGCAAATTGGAGGAATGGGCAAAAAAGTGGCAGATGGAATACAGTGTTAGGAAGTGTATGATAATGCATTTTGGTAAATAGTGCAGACTATTATCTAAATGGAGAGAAAGTTCAAACATCAGAGGTGCAGAGGGATTTAGGAGTCCTCGTACAAGACTCCCAGAGGATTAATTCACAGGTTGAGTCTGTGATAAAGAAAGCAAATGCAATGTTGGCATTTATTTCAAGGGGAATAGAATATAATAGCAAGGAAAAAGTGCTGAGCCTTTATAAAACTAGACAGGCCACATCTGGAGTGTTGTCAATAGTTTTGGGCCCCATATCTCAGAGAGGATGTGTTGTCATTGGAGAGAGTCCAGAGGAGGTTCACAAGGATGATTCTGGGAATGAAGGGGTTAACATATGAGGAGCATTTGGCAGCTTTGGGCCTGTACTTACTGGAATTTAGAAGAATGCGGGGGATCTCACTGAAATCTACTGAATGTTGAAAGGACTGGATAGGGTGGATGTGGAGAGGATGTATCCTATGGTGGAGCTATCCAGAACCAGAGGGCACAGCCTCAAAATTGAGGAGTGTCCCTTTAGAATAGAGGTAAGGAGGATTTTTTTGTAGCCAGAGAGCAGTAAATCTGTGGAATACTTTGCCACAGACTGCAGTGGAGGCCAAGTCCATGCACATATCTAAGGTGGAAGTTGATAGTTTCCTGATCAGGGCATCAAAGGATATTGTGAGAAGGCAGGTGTATGGGGTTGAGTGGGGTCCGGGATCAGCCATGATAGTATAGTAGAGCAGGCTTGATGGGCTGAATGGCCTAATTCTGCTCATATGTCTTATGGGAAGAAATGCAGCTGGTCTAGTTCCCATGAGATACATATAATTCTGGTTTGGGTGTATATTGCCTTCCTTTTAATGGCTGAGGTGATATGTCTTCAGTCTCCTGAATTAATTAAAGTGCAAGCAATTTATGATGAGCTTATTTCACCTTTTTCTAAATTTAGGACAGCTTTCTAGCAGCATTTTAAATGGTATTAAATAGACAGGGGGGTTGACTTTGGGCAAAAGCTTAAAGCAGCTGCTAACCCCCAGTTTTACAGTACTCTCCAATCACACCTATAGAAGCAAGGTTTGGGAAAGATGTTTTTTAACATCGTTCTTGTAAAAGGATTATTCCTTTTACACCATCACTCAGTCACAATAGCTCTGTTAATTGTTGTAAACTGTGTGGGTTCCAGTGCCGAGTTACAGGTCCAACTACAAAAAAAAAGGTTAATGTTCCAGTACTGAGGGAGTGCTGCCTTGTTTTAGGTTCTGCTTTTCAGACAAAATGCTAAATGGTGCTTTTCCTGTTAAGATGGGAGCAACTGATCTGCACCATTTGCTCAGAGAAAGGGATGTAAGTTACCTCCCCAGCCCCTGGCCAATATTAATCATGATCCACCAAGAGGAAATAAAAACTCACCCTGAATGTGAGGTCAGATTGTGACCCCACCTTTTGCTTTTGTGTTCATCTGGGCCAACCAAAGGATGTGAAGGACAGCCTATAAAGCGATCTGTTATATTCTTTATGGTCGGAAATGCATCATCTTAACTTGTGAATTTGTCTTGCAACCGGATGAAACTTCTGTTCTTTTATTGCATGTTTTCACAATTCAGGTACAGAGCTAGATCCTGTCCCAGTTCTGGCACAAAGCAGAGAGTGTTCCTACAGGAAGACATCCTGGAGAGCTTCCCTCCATTTGGGTTGGGGATATTCTCTGAACCAATACTGCACGAGTACAGTGCCAAAGCCAAAGTGAAGTTGCTGTGCAAATGCAGCATAACTTACCATTATGTAGAAAACGACAACAGTGATGCTTGCTTGCTTGTATACTGCATTCGCCTCATCCTCTGTCTGCCCGTGGAAGTTGAAGTATATTGGAAGCACAAGTCTTGAAACGAAATTTTAAGGAGTAAAGTGATACAAACAATACTTAGACTTGATGGTCATTTACTGCTTCACACTCATCAGATATTACCAATGTGTCTAAGCCCCCCCCCCCCCAATCAGCTAGATAATAAGCTGTCCAACCTTACATCAATTTACTGATTTTGGTGCAACTGATTAACTGCCTTCTCCGTTTGAGCCGCATTATTGCTGCAAAATGGTGTCACTGCACCCGGCAGCCATGAAGGTACAAGTGCAACAACCTTTGGGCTGCGCTACCTGATCTCGAATAATATGTCCGTTACTCTTTACTTAGTCCTCTACATTACCACCACCAGGCATGACCATTTCCACACAAGATTCAACCACTTTCCTCTGATACTCAATGTTGTTAACAGAGGTGTCCAGAAATTCGACTGGACAGCCCCATAGGTACAGTAGTGTCAGAGGCAGGATAGTAGAGTGCTGAACAAGCTGCCTGGACTATAATTCTGATCAGTAGGACCCTGTAGCATGAACTCAGACCCCCTTCATGACTTTCATTAAAATGAACATATTCAAGCATGCATTGGAAATTCAATACATTGTAATATTATCACACATATTCAACACTACTTTTGGAGCTAATCTTATTTTAATGGCCAAACGAAACAAAATGGATGTACCATATCTCCGTATCACTTACGGGTGACTGCAGAACAAGGTGGTGAGTATCGGCAGACACGTAGGAATTCCAGACCAGTGCCACAAGTGGACCTTCTCCAGTATCAATCCACCAGAGAGCGCTGAAATTAGGCAGTTTATCACCAGCTGGAGACAAAGGAAACCACTCAGACAATTTGACATTTCAAACGTACAACCTAAACTAGAGAATGAACTGTTTTCATTTCATATTTTTGAACATCTTCTACCAGAGAATGACAAGAACAGTACAACAGTTATGACTTTAGCATTCAATTGTTGTGGTGATTTCCATTAGGAGAAATCAAGTCTTCATTTAAGAACATGTCATGTGAATGTATGAATTAGGAGCTGTAATAAGATCATGGCTGATCTGAACAACACCCCCCACCTCACCTCCAGCCCTCATATAAACAGCCTCCATCATGAGCACTATCTGTCAGAGAAGGTAAAGGAAGCTTAACTCAAAAGCAGAGCAGCAGAGACAATTTATGGTGCGTGATAATTTTAATAATGGACTGCAAAATAACAAGCCATGAGAGGCCACAAGCCAGAGAGAACAAATACTAAGCACAACAGTAACAGGTTAACTGAAGGCTGGGAGCAACTGGTTGAGTGCGGCTGCCTTGATGAGTGAATAAACACTGTGGATGAGAGCTGGGGTTAAATAGGCTGCAGGTGACGAGTTAGAAACAAATGGCTGGTGACTCTATTAGCTGGGTGGAGACTGGGGTATGCCTACATGAGCAGGACGAATACTATCTATCATTTGCTCCGAGAAACAGTCCTGGCTAGGAGAGTGATAATGAATGAAAAATAAATGCAAAACCATATCCTCCTTATTACAGACAATCTGCCATGTTGCTCTGAGTGGACACTGAATTTTATTAAATTTGATTGGTCTAACTTGAGCCACATAACTTTTTATGGTTATTGGTTATTAATATTCATGAAGTCTAAACAAATTGAAAAAATCTAATCTCTTTAAATTCAGAAACTAATCACTTTTTCGATGATTTGAAACCATGATCATCATCAAAATAGTATTCATTATTGGCTGATCAAGATAACACATGATTTTTTATATTAATAACACTACCTTTAAGAGAAGGTTGACAGATTTAATTTCATCCCCAGCATGTTTTACTTTGTCTTTGCGTTGTTAGTTTCAGTTAAGGTAAAATTCAGCAGCCTAGAAATTCAATTGCACATGATAACTCACACTAACAAGGCATTGCAGAGAGGACCTGTGCTGTTTGTCCCAGTGCAGATAGCACAGGTGTAGCTGTGAGCAAGTTCAAAAAATAATAAGGGAAGTGGTTATTGTACAAAACTGGAAAGATTAAGTTTCAGTTTTACAGAACATTGGTGAGACAACGCCCGGAATATACAGTATAAACAAAATACCAGAATATAAAAGCAAGGTTGTGATGTTGAGGCTGTTGAGGTCTCAGTTGGCATATTGTGAGCAGTTTTGGGCCCCTTATCTTAGAAAGGACTTGCTAAAACTGGAGGAAGTTCAAAGGATGCTCACGAAAATTATTCCAGGATTGAACGGCTTGACATATGAACAGTGTTTGATGGCTCTCAGTCTGTGTTCACTAGAAGTCAGAGAATGAGGGGTGACCTCATTGAAACCTATCAATTGGTGAAAGGCCTTGATAGAGTGGATGTGGTGAGTATGTTTCCTATGCTGGGAGAGTCTAAGACCAGAGGACACAGCCTCAGAATAGAGGGGCATCCTTTTAGAATGAAGATGAGGAGGAATTTCTTTAGCCAGAGAGTGGCGACTCTGTGAAATTCTTTGTCACGGGCAGCTATGCAGGCTAAGTCTTCATGTATATTTAAGGCAGAGGTTGATAGATTCTTGATTAGTCAGGGCATGAAGGGCTATGGGGAGAAGGCAGGAGACTGGGGGCTGAGAGGAAATTTGGATCAGCCATGATGAAAT